>NC_139641.1:16759126-17016044 GCF_964638095.1 Poromitra crassiceps
AGAGGTGAGGTGGGGGCGGAGCGCTTTGGTCACTGCTGGAACCCCAAAAACGAGTATGGCCGGGCGTCAAGGTGATTATCCTGCCGATAATCTTAATAATATCCTGTAGTGCGTGGTGCGCCACATTTACAAATCTTGTAGTGTGTGCATGTTTGAGATTCTAGGGGAGATAAACGATAATGACGGGAGGCTTGCACAGCAGCAGGATGATGTAGGCTATTCACGCAGATTTTCAGTCCTAAATATCAAACATGTTTGATATGAAAGCATTCATATTGACTTAAATATTTTATTCATATAAAAACGTGTGTAGAGCACAGTGGTAGAGTACATGTAAACTATGTTATGAAAAAAAGTATCCATCGCTGCTGTAATTTTAAGGAAAATAAAAAAATATATATATTTCCTATCTATCCCTTGCTGCCACTGGGAAAAAAAAGAAAAAAAAATTCCCTACCGAACTGACAACCAACAGGAACCAAACTTTTTTTTTTTTTAGGCCCGGCTGAGATCAACCTGTGCAGTCAGGCCGTCCTCAGGATCGTCTCAAGAGGAAACGCCATCATCGCCGAGCTGCTGCGCCTCTCCGAGTTCATCCCCACAGTTTTCAGGCTCAAAGACAAGAGCGACCAGCAGAAATATGGAGACATCATCTGTGACTTCAGCTACTTCAAGGTATGGAATGGCTCAGACAGTATACAGTATAATATAGTATATATATATATATATATATATATATATATATATATATATATATATATATATATGTATATAAAAGCATGTGAGCCGCTGTGTGTTGGAAAATAAGCTATTTACAAGACATAAATACAAGCATTTTCAGTTTTCAGGTCGTTTTCAGGTCGCAGTTCAAAACTGATGATCGTTTCTGCTGATGCTAATCAAACTGAAGTTGTCAGGGTGACTTAAAAATCATATTTAAAGCTGGAAATAAGGTCCAGCGTGTAAAAAAAAACAGAATTCTCCTTTAATAGCCCTGGTGTCAAATTGAGACTGGCGTTTATTTACCAAAACATGTAGCCAAGAGACCCCACGTCTATTTGGCACCTGCGTCAATTTGGGACTTTGCTTTTATTTGAAGTTTTACGGTATATATAGATAGATATAGATGGATATTGTAACGGCACAGACGAGGCTGGGTTCAAACCCGAGGTCTCCAACTTACAAGCCCAACACGTTAACCATCCGACCAAAGGAACAATCCCCTTGGCCAAGGACCAACGTGCTCGCTTTATCCACCCAGACCCAGGATCACTACTATATATATATAATATGTTGGTTCTCCTCCAGGGTCCAGAGTATTACGATGGGAAGCTGGAAGCCAAACCAGAGCTTCAGGACCTGGATGAAGAGTTCAGAGAGAACAACATTGAGATCCTGTCACGCTTCTATCTGGCTTTTGAAAGTGTCCACAAATACATCGTGGACCTTAACAGGTGAGGCAGGAGATGAGTGACCAGAGCCCTGTACTACAAAACTAGTTTAACAGATCCGCGATAAGTCCCTTTGATCTGGTTTGACTGAACAGGATCAAAGCTATCTAGTTAACTGATACTACGACGCTGGTTTTTTACTAGGTAAGTGGACCTGGGATCTGCCTGTGCACGCGCACGTTTTTCGCTCGTGCACAGGCGCGCGTCCACGCGAAAGAGGTGCACTAGCCAATCACATTATGAACAGCTGAGTTTATCCACGCCCACACCCATTTCCACACCCATTTCCTCGTTCAATGAAGCGCAGTGCATGATCAGAGTTTTAGCGGATATTTAATGTATCCGCGATTTAATGTCAGAATGAAAATCGGCGTTGGATAGTCTGCTGAAGGGCTGTCTAAAGCAGCAGCTTGTATTCACATCAGTCATTTGATTTACTTTGATCAGCGATTTCTGTCTCCTACAGCTTTGTGCGAGTGTAAATGTACATTAAATGTGTAATCTCAGTCTATAAATTTCCACAATCTGTAAGCCTATTTAGACCATAGATTTAGAAAGCATGCTCAATGAATAATGATCTCTATCACTCATTATGTGTGTGTGGTTGCACTGATCGAATAATTCATATATAGGCTATAATAATGATATCCTAATATAAAAGAGAAAACTGCTGGACTGAATTGAGACGATGCGGGCATACTTTTCATTGATAAAAACTAGCCTATTTTTGCTCATATATTGGCATACAGCCTACAGGACACAGTTCCAGCTGAAACATGCAAGAAGCCTGCATATTTAGTATTGGGGCTATCCCATATTTATCCCATCTATATTATATGTATAGGCTTTTCTGGCATGTAGGAGAATATCACCCTCACTCCATTTGAGGCTCCGTGATATGCGCTGCGGTGATTAATAGTGATCATATTTCTCCACGCATAGTTGAGCTGTTAAGACATAAAGTGGTAAGTAGGCTTAATTTAATTATGTAGCCTACAGAGCCACAAATGTTTTTCTTGTTATATTCTCAGTTGACTGCAATCTATTTTTCATATGGCGATCTTATATGAACGGTGAGTGACTCCAGAGAGCCGATTATATGGGTCTGTCATGGATTTTGATCTTATCCTCTGAAGCTAACCTGGTCGCGACCAGGTTAGCTTTGCAGCGTCAGTTGCCATGGTGATTGAAAGTTAACTTGCTTTGTAGTACGGCTAAACCAGGTTTAAACTCAAACTTACTCGGATAAGGCATTAAACTAGCTTCGTAGTACAGGCTACAGGAGTTTGGTTCAGTTCAATTTGAGGCCCTGTTTACACGGCAACGCTCCCTGCATAAAACAGCAAACTTTTATTTTTAGCGTTAGTGCCTTCCTTTTACACAGCAATGGTGTTCTTGGGGCCTGAAAACCGGTCCCAGAGTGGAATTCTTTGATAACGCCGCCCCTTACTGTTGCCGTGTAAAGTGGCAAAACACAATTCAGGTGACCACACAGCCCTCCTTCACCATGGAAGACAATGATAGACAATAGGAGCATTCAATTAACAAGTGAATCACATTGGCATTCAACAAACGTGATAACGAGTTGCTAAAAACACATAATCTGTGTTAAGTGCCCGCTATTAACGTCACACATATTAATGAATCATATTAATTAATCACTCCCGCATTAAATAATTGAAGACAACTCACGGCCATGCAGATGATTGCAGATGCAGTCCCAATTGTGCTGCAAAGAAAAGCCGTCTTTTTTATGTTTTTTTTTTATTTTATTTTTTTATATATATATATTCCCCCCCCCCCCCGATTTTTTTATCCCATTTTTATCCCCCTTTAGTGCTAATTTAATTTATTTATCCTGGTTGTTGCTCCACCCTCTGCCGATCTGGGGAGAGCCGAAACTGGCTCCATGCTTCCTCCGAGACATGGGCAGTTAGCCAGCCGCTTCTTTTCACTTGACAGGGGAAGCTTCATCGGTAGGACATAGCACGTGGGAGGATCACGCTATTCCAACCAGTTCCCCTCCCTCCGAACAGGCGACCAGAGGAGGAACCACATTAGCAACCAGGATATTGCATGTTTTGGTGAAGGGGGTTCCTATATGAAGGAAACCCCTAGGGGGCACGGGGAGAACATGCAAACTCCACACAGAAAGGCCCTTTTGACGATCCCACCCGGGCGGTGGGCACTCGAGGACATGCGGACGGGCACGCATTCCTTCAGCGTTCACAGCGTCCCAGGTGAGAATCGAACCAAGGACCTTTTAGCTGTGAGGCAACAGCGCCTCCCACTGCACCACCGTACCCCCCTTTTTTATGGGGCTTTACTGGGTTTTTATTCTGTAATGGACCAATCTGGTAACCTGACTCCGCCAGATGGGGGCGGCATTGTTCCACAAATTCACAATGTGAACCAACCTACATCCATCTGGCAGCGTCAGGTTACCAATCTGGAGCTGTTTTCACCATTCGTGACTTCTCTGTCACGCTATCATGTGGAAAATGCATTTAAAGTAGAATCCTATCAAGCTAAATCAATCAGTTAGAAATAGACAGACTATAGGAAGCTAGTGGTTTTCACCTTCAAAATTTCAAAATGAAAGCAGTAATTTATAACTGGGTAAATACAAATCAGGGCCGTCATCGTGTTAAAATGGACTTTTAGTTGTGTGTGTTCTGTGTATTTCAGATCACACACAAAACGTTTTTGCAACATGCATCAATAAGGCAGCGTGCACACACAGAGCGTGTCAACGCACGTGGAAATCATGTCGAGAGCGCTTCCATTGAGCACAAAACACAGAGCACAGAGTGTTTTTTCTGTGCTTTGTTTAGTTTTTCCCTGCAGCCACGTGCAGTACAGTTCAGGATCAGGACACAATGAGCACACAGACGGTAGCCATCTAGTTTGGTCTGTTTGATGTTGTCGATTGTTCACACTGTAAACATGAAAGCCAGATTATTGGCAATTCTGGCAGCAGCGGAGGTTGAAGATCCTCCCTGTCAGGAGAAGAGGTAGGAGGAGCGACATTGATGAGCAGCGCGCTTTTCCTCCAAATGTTGAACTTTTTTCAGCTTGAGACGCCCAGAGCGCTCTGCAAAAAAAACACACTATAGATTAGACGCCAAAAGCGCTTAAAACGCGACGTGCGTTCCTTGAAAGAGAAGCACGCTTAGTGCGTCCTTACCATAGAGAATTAATTGCAGAAAGGCGCTGGCAGCTCAAATAAGCGTGTTGGGTGTGCACGGGCCCCTAAGGCTATTTGTTTATTTAATTGCCATTATTGTGAAGGTTTTAACCAGAAGTTTCAATGTTATTCTGGCTCAAAACGACAGTTTTCCGTTTTATGCAGAGACTGTTTTGATCAAAACCTGGCCTTAGTTCAACCCGCTGAGGAAGTCAATTTTATTCAAAATTGCAACAACAACAAAAACAACAACTTTGTGCTATTCAATTGAATAGGACAACCAATAGAGACAGTCGGCATGTGTGGGAACGCCCACAAAATGTTAAACGGCTGGCGCGCGAGTGGGGTAAAACCGCCCATATATCTCATGGGCTGACTCACCAAAAGACGGTGCTGCGGCTCTAAACTACATGTTTGGGGGTTCTAGAGCAGAACACAAGACATCTGCTCAGATGTGCGTTTACTGCGGTGGTTAAATCCCCGATCGTGTCTGCCTGGGCTGGGCTATCAGCTAAATTCTAACTTTGCTGAATGGATAGAACGGGGGGTTTTACCCCACCCTGACCACGCCCCCAGCCAGGCTGAGCCAGCTAAACCAGCGTCTATGACGAGACGTGGCCTCAACCTATGGGACGCAGCAAGTTGACCTGTTGCTTGGCAACACTTGGTAGTGCAATCCGGAGGGAACTGTTTTTGTTGGCCGAGACAAATAAGAGACAAAAATGATCTGTTGTCTCAAATGACCAAATAAATGCTATTATTACTTGATGAATAGCTTTGTTTATACTGTACAACTGTTGTGTAAACGCAATAGCACACTCGAGGTTGTGCTGTTCTTACTGGATTGTGCTGACCAGTGACACGTAGGAATAGACTAGGTGACAACCAAGTATAGTTTGGTGACGAGCTGGAGAGACGGCATCCGGTACGGGATGGGTTTAAGCACCCCAGCCTGGCTCTCTCGTAAGGGAGAAATCCACAAACGCTACGGATTAGCCTCCTGAAAATCTGTGTAAAGATCGGCGCGGCCTGGGGTCCTTCAGGCTAGAGCGAGGTGCTCGGCGCAGGCGAGTGACGTGCAGCGCACAGGCCTTCTTGAGGCGTCCTCTCTGCCCATGGTAGGATTGCCTTTTCCCCGGGAGGGTCTGGTGAGACGAAGGAGGAGCCCGGCCTGGAGTCACCCACAGGGCCTTAGACCCTCCATGCACCGAAGGTCTCACAATGCTGCGGTGTAGCACTAAACTCTATTGCAGCGGGGATTGGGCGTGATCAACCCTTCCGCGGGCAACGTTGCAGACAGAGTAGGAAGGCTGATCCGTGAGCGGCGGCTTCTGGGACGTGGGTCGGGGTCTTAATCGGCCTCGGCTGGGTCTACTGGGCGAGGGTGTATGATGTTCGACAGACCCGAAACACCTTACGACCCCAGTTAAATCACTGATGACGCGTCCCAGCGCATGCTGTAGTAGTATGTATTTTAAACATAGGGCTGTCACTTTTTCCCAAAATAAAGTTCGAACGAACTTTAATTGCCAGAAAATGTTCAAATATATTCAAAGTTTTTTTACTTTTTTTATTTTTTATTTTTTGCTGCATCCAACTCGAAACAACTTTTCAGACCCTGGAGACAATCTTTCTCAGAAGAGACTAACGCGACAAATCTGGAGACTTTTTCTGACATGGGATTAACATTACCAGCAAGCAGCAGCAGTTGGTTTATTTTGGTTAATAAAAAATCGAATTCAGGTCAATTCGGTCATTTATACATTCGAACATGCCCTCCTCCCCCACATTTGAAGTTAAATTCGAATTTCGAATAAAAAGTGACAGCCCTAATATACAGTACAACAGCCCTCCCTCTCTCGTTGCTTAAATAATTATTAGATTTGATTTTAAACTGCTGTTTTTACCGGGGGTACATGGATACGGCCTCCCACATCGGGGCTGACATGATGGGCCTTCCAGAGGGTCTAGCAGGCTCTTTTTTTAAAGCCAGTGAGTGAAGTATCATAAACTAACGTAACGTAATGCATCCATTTGTAAAATCTATCATGCTAGCTTGTCGGGAAGGTAGATAAATAAAGCGCCAAAGTTAGGCAACATTTTGGCGAGGGAAAACCTGCCATTGTCAAAGGAGTCTCTTGACCTCTGACCTCAAGATATCTGAATGAGAATGTGTTCTATGGGTACTAGGGCTGTGAATCTTCATTGGTCTCATGATTCGATTCGATTACGATTCAGAGGGCTACGATTCGATTCGATTACGATTATCGATGCATCTCGATGCATCACTTTTTCCCCAAATACATGATTTATTTTTTCTCATTTTCTTTTTTCTCACTGTGTGGCTACTTTTAAAATAAAAGTGCATTTAGAATTGCATTGTATTATGATCCATAATTAAAATAAACAACTGCATGTACTTCCATTATATATATATATATTTTTTTTTTAATAATCGATTTTTGACATTTGTGAATCGATGCAGAATCGTGCAGGTCCGCATCGCGAGGCATCTTATAATCGATTATTTTTGACACCCCTAATGGGTACCCACGACGGGTCTCCCCATTACAGACATGCCCACTTGATGCTAATCCCACGCAGTCGGTTTAAATGGCAGCAGGCCTAATTAGCCTCTATGAGACTGTTATGATAACCTGTTTTGATTTGTTCAGAGCTTTCTGACAATGATTTGAATAAGGAGCAATAAGTTCATTATTTAAAAGTTGAAGCACTTACTGAAAGTCAGCTTTAGGGGACATTCAGACCAAAAGCGTTTTTGGAGCTGCCAGCGTCTTTCTGCAATTCATTCTCTATGTAAGGACGCGCTAGACGTGCTCCTCTTTCAATGAACACACCTGGCGTTTCAGCGCTGGTGGCGTCTGTTGTTTTTGGAGGAGCGCTGTGGGCGTTTTAAAGCTGA
Organism: Poromitra crassiceps; assembly: GCF_964638095.1. NCBI lineage: Eukaryota > Metazoa > Chordata > Actinopteri > Beryciformes > Melamphaidae > Poromitra > Poromitra crassiceps. The sequence continues at coordinate 16,766,688 of NC_139641.1, forward strand.
AAAAAGTTGAACATTAGAGGAAAAGCGCCCTGATCGTCTTTTTCACCCTTCCTACCTTTTCTCCTCCCGAGGGATTTTCAACCTCGGCTGCTGCCAGAATTGGCAATAATCTGGCTTTCATGTTGACAGTGAACAACATCAAACAGACAAAACTAGCTGGTGACCGTTCGTGTGGTCGTTGTGTTCTGATCTGTACTGCACGCGACTACAGGGGAAAACAAACGGAGCGGAAAAAAAACGCTCCGTGCGCTGTGTTTTGTGCACAATGGAAGCGCTCTCAACATGATTTTCATAGCGTTCTGACTGAAAAAAACGCTTTTAGTGTGAATGTCCCCTTAGACCAGGGGTGCCCAAATTCTTTCCCATGAAGGGCCAAAACTCAATCTGGGTGGAGGGCCGAGGGCCAAAAGTAAACGTTGTGGAATTACATTAAAATGTATTGTGTTTTATAGAAAATTAACATTCTAAATCTAAAATAACATTTCAATATAATAAGCTACTTTTTATCTGTTTGGTAATTGTAATACCGTAAATTTCGGACTATAAGCCGCGGCTTTTCCCCCAATTTTCGGCCCTGCGGCTTATATAACGGTGCGGCTTATCTATGGATTTTTACAGCTAACGGCCACTAGGGGACCTCCTAAATCTATGGATTTTGGTACGAGAGACAGAACGAGAGCAAGACAGACATTACGAGAGCGAGACCCTGATTGGATGATGTTGCAAAAAATGTGCCTCGCGACCTGATTGGAGCACTGTGCCACTACGCTCTCTCAGCCACTACTGTAAAACACCCTCCCTCCTCCCACCCTCCCTCACTCCGGGGGAAAAATGGCGGCGATTGAGCCAGAAAGACAGTCTGAATGAAATTGAATGTAACGTTCCCAATTCTATGTATTACATTCTAAAAAAGTAACGGCAACATTTTGGAAGGCTAAGCCACACAACTAGCTTGTTGTAATCTAACATCATGCTTCAAAAGATGGCGAACTGGCTGTGTTACGACGATGAGGGTAAGGACTCAAAACGGTCTCCGCTGATAAGACATTAAAACACCTGCGGCTTATAGTCCGGTGCGGCTTATGTATGTAACAAACATGCAATTTAGCTGCTGCGGCTTATATTCAGGTGCGCCTTATAGTGTGGAAAGTACGGTAATTTGCAATTGGTTATATATATTTAAAAAAACATCTGCATTTGTGGGGAGCTTAAACATGGACCAATAACCAGGATAAATAAAAGTAAATTAGCACTAATGGGGGATAGAAATGGGATAAAAAAATCGGGAAAATATATATATATTTGGCGGGCCAAAACAAACAGCCAAACTTGGCCCACGGGCCCCAAATTGGTCAGCACTGCCTTAGACTGTTGATTTTCTGAAAGCTTTTGAAATCAATCAACTTGAGGAGTAGGTTATAAATGCTGTCAAGTTGAGTGCAAATGCAATTGGAATAAATTGACCCTCTTGCTGTGTGGCGTTAACATGATTCATATTGAAATCAAACAGGTCTGAAGGATTTAGGTTGAAAAGTTTCAGAATACAAATTGTTCCAATGGCATAAGAGTAGCCTACAAATGTGCTAGTATGCATGCTTTTTTTTAAATATATTATTTTCATATTTTAAATTTTTATAGAACACAAACAAGACAAAACAGACAAACAGGCTCACACACAGGGGAAAGAAATGAAAAACAAAACAAAAAATATAATCAACATTACAAAGTGGTGCCGCCAGCCACCTAAGGTTCTTATGTTCTTGTAAACGATATACCTGGGATCTCACTCAAGGGGTCTATGGGAAGCCAGCCGGGTGAGTCACCCGTCACCCCTAGCCTCGTTGAGGTAGACTAAAAACGGGTCCCAGATAGTTATAAATGTTCTAAGTGGATTGGTTCTCAGGAACCTAAGTCTCTCCATGCGTATAACAGAGGTCATGTCCGTCGACCACAATTGGAAAGAGGGTGGAGAGGGAGATTTCCATTCCTTCAGAATTTGTTTTTTGGCGACAGTTGTCCCCAGTGTCAGAGACTGTTGCACAGCTGTCGGAAAGTTCAGAGAGGACTCCGAGCAGCCGAAGATGGCGAGTTCTGCCTCCAGCTGAAGGGCCACCCCCGTAGGCCTTACGCTACGTTCACACAGACAACCTACGCCTGCAGACCTTGAGCTGGGCGTGAACCTATTACACGCTTTTGCGATCACACCGCACGCCTTTGCACGCTGAACCTGTAGCCGAGTCACAAGCACCTCTCCTCTCTCCCGACTGTATTTTTTCACGTGTGGTCCTGAATTATCATCTATCTATCTGCAAAACTACAAAATAAAAGGCCATCAAGGAAAACTGAAATCTAACAGTATTAGCAAAAGATAAGTAAGGCTTCCTCTCCTCCCCCCTTACCTGGAGTGCAGCACAGGGATTGAGCACTTTGTGAGTATGCTGCCGATGATGACGGCCTCCCTGAGAGTGGCAACTCATGTTGTTGCTTATGCAGGTTTTGCTTTACCGTCCATATATCCTCATAAAGCCCAGCTTGGCACAAAAACACTGGTGGTTGGCACGCCTGGTTTTACCAGGAATGGGGTTCAAATCCCTACAGTGTCCTGCTTATTGTTGTGGCAATTTGAGGAAATCAAATATTGTTTTCTCTTAATTAACTATCTAAAAAGTCAACAATACTGTTTCAGTTCATGTACATTTTTATGGTTAGTTTTAAATTCATTAGTTTTAAATTAATTACACACACACATTATATATATATATATATATATATAGTTTATAATTATAAACAATTATTCAACAAAAGTTTTGGCCACCAAAAACTGCATAAAAGCAAAGAAATGCAAAACAATGCAGACATGAAAAAAAAAAAATTTCCTTCTCAACAAAAATACAAAACCTATATAAAGACTTTAAAAAAGCCAGAGGAGTGAAAATTGGCAATACAGAAGTGTTTTCTCATCTCTTTTCCCCTCCCTTTCTCTCTTTTTCTCTCTTTTTTTCTTCTCCCCCTTCTTCCCCCTCTTCTCCTTTCTTCCCCCCCCCCGGGCAGACTATTGTGCCCCAGCTTTAGCTCAGGAGGTAGAGCGGGTCATCCACTAATCGCTTTGGATAAAAGAGGTCGGTGGTTCGATTCCCGGCTCCTCCAGTCTGCATATCGAAGTGTCCTTGGGCAAGACACTGAACCCCAAATTGCTCCCGTTGGTCTGCCAGCACCCTGCGTGGTAACCTGCCGCCATCGGTGTGTGAATGGGTGAATGTACCTACTGACTGTAAAGTGCTTTGGATAAAAGCGCTATATAAATGCAGGCCATTTACCATTTACATAATGATATCACATTTTCACATGGGACATCTCGGATTTGGGTGAATTTGTGCATCTCACTGTTTTGAGGCTGGTTGTTCATCACAGGGATTTGGAGTTATATTCATATACAGTATGTGCACATGTGGGTGAAGAGAAGAACGTCCTGAAAACCACACTTCTTTCTTCAAATCTTCCAACCCTTAAAATAATCTTTTCACACAGGGACAATGCTTTTGAACATTATGTGAAACATTTATTTTTGTGCATGTCAATGGAATAAATAAATATAAATTATTGGTATAAATCAGATTTGTCTAATACAATTTCAAGAGAGTTTAGTAGAGAAAGGCGATAGATGGCTACCGGGAAAAAAATATTAATAATTAGCTTGCTTTGATAAATGAAATAGTCCTTTTCTGTGCACACACATGCTGGTGCATTAAAAAACAAGGCTGAGTCACGAACAAGTCTTGCCTCTTCAATGCCTGCAGAGCAGGCCCGTATCTAGGGTGAGGTTACTGGGTGGGCAATTGAACATTTTGGGGGGCAATGAAAATAGCCAAAATGTGCCTAACTTTGGAACATTATTGCTGACAAGCTAGTATGCCATACAGTACCTGGTACCTGGTCCGTTTTTAGCCTGTTACATCTTTAGGTTGCCCAAAGGGTCTTGGTTTGGGGATGGGGATTAAGTTGCATTATATTCGGGTTTTTTTTTAACATTTTACATTTTTATAGAACACAAACAAAACAAGACAAAACAGACAAACAGGGGAAATAAATGAAAAACAAAACAAAAACAAACAAAAAAATATAATCAACATTACAAAGTGGTGCCGCCAGCCACCTAAGGTTCTTATGTTCTTGTAAACGATATACCTGGGATCTCACTCAAGGGGTCTATGGGAAGCCAGCCGGGTGAGTCACCCGTCACCCCTAGCCTTGTTGAGGTAGACTAAAAACGGGTCCCAGATAGTTATAAATGTTCTAAGTGGATTGGTTCTCAGGAACCTAAGTCTCTCCATGCGTATAACAGAGGTCATGTCCGTCAACCATAATTGGAAAGAGGGTGGAGAGGGAGATTTCCATTCCTTCAGAATTTGTTTTTTGGCGACAGTTGTCCCCAGTGTCAGAGACTGTTGCACAGCTGTAGGAAAGTTCAGAGAAGACTCCGAGCAGCCGAAGATGGCGAGTTCTGCCTCCGGCTGAAGGGTGACCCCCGTAGGCCTTAGAGTACCAGTCAAATATTCTGGCCCAGAATAAGTTGCATTATATTCTAACACTAAACTGTTCCACTAAGTGTCCACATTGTGCTGTGGGTAACCTAAGTATGAACTTTCACTCAGGGGACAGGCCAATGTTTACAAAACTCCTATTATTAAAACTATTTGCAAACTAACTATGTACATACAAACTAACTAACAAACTAACTATTTACAAAACTGTTATTATATTCACAAGACTTTTAGTCTTAAAAGTGAAAAGAAAACAACTTTGAAAGCAGATTGATTTACCATCAAACTTAAAAACATCCTTCATCCATAATTTCAATAATCAACTCCATAACAGTTATTTTCATTGGATGACCTTATTTCTCAAATCAAATTAAAGATTAGTGCAGTGAGACTCAACCATAGCTAAAAACTATTTGCCATTTAGCCTTCAAACCTATATTTACAAGACTTTTAGTCTTATTCAAACTCAAACTGAAATTAAAACTTTGAAAACAGATTGACTTTGTTACCCTAAAAAAGAAATAACAATCCTTCATCCATAGTTTAAAATAATCAATTCCATAATATTATTTTCATTGGATGAGCTTATTTCTCAAATCAAATTAAAGCTATAACTACTGTTAGGTGTCCTAAACTAACTAACCCAGTAGTCTCTTTTTTTGGGGGGGTGGGTGGGGGGGGGGGGGTGGGCAAGATTCATTTTTGGGTGGGCATAGCCCACCCCTGCCACCCCCTAAATCCGGCCCTGACTGCAGAAGGCGATATATGCCTGCAGAGGGAGATATATGCCTGCAGAGGGCGATGTATGCTTGGCAACCTAAGTTGTTCAAAGTCATCCAGCTCTGTCTAGATGGCGTAGTGGAGGCTGAGGGCTTGGACCAAAAGCTTTATACTGTAGTGGAAACTGCGAAAGTAAGAAAGTCCTAATCACAGAGTATATGTAATCAGAGTATATGTAATCAGCTTGACTGAGTCAAGACCAAGACCGAGGGGGGCAGCCACTGATTGGTCAGTTACAGCAGCCTATGTAATTACCTGTATGATGATCTTATGTGGAGTATGCTGTTAATTAACAGAAGCATTAGTCTATAGTGGTTATGTTAAAACATTTATTTTCAAATTCAACCACAAAATGTTCAGTTCTTTTCATTATTATTGTTTTTATTTTCTTCACTCACTGGTTTTCTTAACTTTAATCGAATTTACTCAAAAAAGATTTTTTTTAAACAATAACAACAACATTAACAAGTAAAAGGCAGTACCTCTAAATTCTATTTTTCTTTGCTGTATCTGTATCCTACTACTATTTTATATTGCAACTGCAGGATTTTATCTACATCTATACATCTTCAAAATTTAAACAACAGCAACTTCAGAACATACAAGGAAAAAAACAGACATACAGAAACAAAACTGAAAACTGATTCAATCATGAGAGGCCAGTTGGTAGGATTTAACGAACTTTATTTAGCAATCGGCATGCATGGCAAATACTTTGGCGCATGACTCCATTAGCCAGTGGCGCTGCTCTATGTAATCAGAGTATATGTAATCAGAGTATATGTAATCAGAGTATATGTAATCAGCTTGACTGAGTCAAGACCAAGACCGAGGGGGGCAGCCACTGATTGGTCAGTTACAGTAGCCTATGTAATTACCTCTATGATGATACAGTATATGATCTTATGTGGAGTATGCTGTTAATTAACAGAAGCATTAGTCTATAGTGGTTATGTTAAAACATTTATTTTCAAGTTCAACCACAAAATGTTCAGTTCTTTTCATTATTATTGGTTTCATTTTCTTCACTCACTGGTTTTCTTAACTTTAATCGAATTTACTCAAAAAAAGATTTTTTTTAAACAATAACAACAACATTAACAAGTAAAAGGCAGTACCTCTAAATTCTATTTTTCTTTGTATCTGTATCCTATTACTATTTTCTATTGCAACTGCAGGATTTTATCTACATCTATACATCTTCAAAATTTAAACAACAGCAACTTCAGAACATACAAGGAAAAAAACAGACATACAGAAACAAAACTGAAAACTGATTGTACAGTCCGTCTGTTGTGTCTGAACGCTGTCTGAGTGGCAGACAGTGGAGGTGCTCTTCAGCAGGTGCTTAGATGCAGCGGTGTTTCTTCAGACTATCAGACCGAGGGAACGTTCTCTTACAGCCATCACACCAGTAGCCTGTTCCAGTGTGGATGCGTTGGTGTGTTGTTAGGTTACCTAACCTACTGAACCTGCTCCCACATTGGTCACAGCTGTAGGGTTTAGCTCCAGTGTGTATGCGTTGGTGTCTTGTTAGGGTACCTAACTGACTGAACCTGCTCCCACATTGGTCACAGCTGTAGGGTTTAGCTCCAGTGTGAATGCGTTGGTGTCTTTTTAGGTGACCTAACTGACTGAAGCTGCTCCCACATTGGTCACAGCTGTAGGGTTTAGCTCCAGTGTGAATGCGTTGGTGTGTTGTTAGGTGACCTAACTCCCTGAAGCTGCTCCCACATTGGTCACAGCTGTAGGGTTTAGCTCCAGTGTGTATGCGTTGGTGTTTTGTTAGGTGACCTAACTCACTGAAGCTGCTCCCACATTGGTCACAGCTGTAGGGTTTATCTCCAGTGTGAATGCGTTGGTGTCTTTTTAGGGTACCTAACACACTGAAAGAGTGTCCACACTCCTGACAGGAGTAGGGCTTCTCTCCTGAGTGAACTTTCTGATGACGCTTCAACAGATGAAGTTTTGTGAATGTTTTGTCACATTGATCACAACGATGACGTCTGGGTCCACTGGTGCCTGTCTGTTTCCATAGAGAAAGATACAAGGAAAGAATCAGGACAGAGACTGTGTGTGTGTGTGTGTGTGTGTGTGTGTGTGTGTGTGTGTGTGTGTGTGTGTGTGTGTGTGTGTGTGTGTGTGTGTGTGTGTGTGTGTGTGTGTGTTGCAACATCAGTGATATGTTTTCTCACCTCTCCTGAAGGATTCATCTTGACAGTGTTCCTCTCCTCCTCTGCCAGATGTCTCTCTTTCTGCCAATCAGCTCTGACATGATCAAAACAGACGGTAAGACAGGGAACGCCCACACAAAGAAACAACAACAACAACAATAATTATAATGTGTTTGTAAACATTTGCAAATTAAGTTTGAAGATATTGATTTTAGCTCTATAGTTGCGGAAGGTGAAACGTCACTGTCTACACTTCCTACTGTTTGGTTAGTGGTCTCTTTATGCTCTTCTAGTTAAGCTGTGGGCGAGGCAATTCTGTGATTTCTTGTAAATAAGTAAGGTAACGCTTTAGAATACAGCCCGCAAATAAGCATGTAGTTATAGTATAACTACGGGGTTTAAGGAGTGTAGTTATAGTATAACTACAGGGTTTAAGGAGTGTAGTTATAGTATAACTACGGGGTTTAAGGAGTGTAGTTATAGTATAACTACGGGGTTTAAGGAGTGTAGTTATAGTATAACTACGGGGTTTAAGGAGTGTAGTTATACTATAACTACGGTAACTGCTTGTACCCCGTAGTTACATTATAAGTACAGTGTGGTACCCCGTAATTAGGCTATAAGTACAGAATTGGTCCCCTGCTTCAGAATACAGCCCGCGACCCCGTAGTTACCCTGTAAGTACAGTGTGGTACCCCGTAGTTAGTTATACTATAAGTACAGCTCTTGTTACCCTCTAGTTCAAGTCTAAATTCACTCCTTGTACCCCGTAGTTATACTATAACTACACTCCTTGTACCCCGTAGTTATACTATAACTACACTCCTTAAACCCCGTAGTTATACTATAACTACACTCCTTAAACCCCGTAGTTATACTATAACTACACTCCTTAAACCCCATAGTTATACTATAACTACACTCCTTGTACCCCATAGTTATACTATAACTACACTCCTTGTAACCCGTAGTTATACTATAACTACATGCTTATTTGCGGGCTGTATTCTAAAGCGTTACCATAAGTAATTTGTGGTCTTGAATGCATATAAAAACTCTGCGTTGTGTAATTTTGACAACCGGGTAGAGGATGGTGATACTCGCAGGGCTGCCATGCAGGCAGTGTAAACGCATGCATGGTAAAGTCCTGTACACCAGTGTTCCTTCCTTATGTAGTAAAGCAGTTCACTGGACAGGTAACCTGTCAATCATGCCCAAAACATAGTATTTTCTTTCATCTACCGGTATTTGACTCTAATATAATATATTATATAACTCACTAAACAAGTGAGTTATAGAACTCGCTCATTTAGTGAGTTATATAACTCACCAAAACAAAACCGTGTTTTGAACCAGGCTGTAAACATGTTTAATCCTGTTGTAAAGACAGGCATTTTAACCTGGGGGTGAACAGGGACTGACTGGCTTTTGGAGCCAGCCTCACATCATGGCCATTTGAGTAACTACAGATTTCATCACTTCCGCATAGCTTCATCTGTCCAAGTCTGAGCTTGCCGCCTGCTAAAAACATGCTAGAAGATTGTCGCCTTCAACAGTATACTAGAAATATCATTTCTAGAACTGCCACAAGATAGAGTGTGGCTGATCCTGCTGCCTGTGCTCACATAAAAGATGAAAATCATAAAGCACAAACCACAACACTTACAGTAACGTTGCTTCTGCTGCTGGAGTTCTGTCTCCACGGCACCTCTGAGATCAAACTCTACAAGATACAAATTCATTTAGATTAGATTAGCCTATTGTCTCCCTTAGGATACATTTGTCTTTATTTTATGTTGTGTTAATTATGTGAGTGTATTGTTTGATGTCAGTACAATCATTCATTATTATTATTATTACACTACATTCATAGCCTAATTGAATAAGTATTTAGGTACATGTAATTTATACATGGTGAGAACCAGTGTTGGGCAAGTTACTTAATTCTACTGGACAGACTGGAAAACTGCGTTGGGCTTTCCGGCACGGTCCTAGAGTGGTTCAGATCTTATCTGCAAGACAGGAACTACTTTGTCTCCATTGGCAACTACACATCTGACCAAACCAAAATGACATGTGGGGTACCCCAAGGATCAATTTTAGGTCCTGTCCTATTTAACCTTTATATGCTCTCTCTAGGCCTAATTATGCAAAAAAACAAAATAGCTTACCATAGCTATGCAGATGACACCCAACTTTACATAGCCCTCTCATCGGATGACTATGCCCCCATAGAGACACTGTGTCAGTGCCTTGCGCAAATTAATGATTGGATGTGCCAGAATTTTCTCCAACTTAATAAAGACAAAACAGAGATAATTGTCTTCGGCAAAAAAGAAGATAGGCTCAAAGTTACTGCTCACCTCGAATCCCTATCTTTGAAGCCAAAGGACCAGGTAAAAAATCTTGGCATTATTATTGACTCTGATCTAAATTTCAACTCCCACATCAAGCTTATAAGAAAATCTGCCTTCTATCATCTAAAAAATATAGCAAGGATTAGAGACTATGGGCCCTATTCTCCCACAGGCCTTCGGCGCTAAAACGGGCCTTAAACGCAAAAAAACGTGCCTTGCGCCTGTTTTGGGACGATATCAATATGGCTTTACGCTGCCAAATGCGCTTTAGGCCGAATGGGCGTGGCGCAGTCCCAGAATGGGCCAAAGTGGGCGTGTCGGCGCTAAATACCTATCTTCCGAGCTGGCGTTAATTTAGCGCCTTGCGCCTTTGAAAAGCAGGCCTATTCCCCTCTCTCCTCTGTCACCCTTCTCTGTGTCACTCTCCCCCTCTCTCCTACTGACAGGAGCAGGCATTGGTGTGCGTTTACCAGTTTATTGTGAAATAAATCCTTCCGCGTTGAGTTACTGTCACAAGCCTGTGTGACAACGCGTCCAGCCTGGGTAAAACAACTCCGTGTACCGCTTTGAGGCTGCAGGCAGTCTGACAGGCACAATACGACTGTCTCTCTCTGACTGCCTGTGAATGCCCCAGCATGCAATTGGGTACTCAATTTCGCTACTAAATAGCAACCAAATGAGGCGAAATAGATATAAAAGGTTGATCTAAAATAATGTGTAATGGTAACACAGCCTGCAATTGTAGAACATTTCAATATTGGACCAAATAAATCATCGAAATTAAAACACCACCCTAAGTGAAACATATATGTCCTCCTGGGCCTATATATATCCTTTGTCGATTTAACGTCATTTAGATAAGTGTCAGCGGAACGCGCTTCAGAACGCGCTTCTACTGTCATGTGCTGTACTGTGATGTCCACTCCAATAACTTGGCCCAACTTCACATTTAGTTTTACAATAAAAACACATTTATGCAATGACTTTACATAATGTAGGGTATATTTATGTGCATCATTCTACCTGCAGCAGGGGAGAGAAAACGATATCGTTCTGAACAAACTTTCACCAATATAAAATTAATCTCATCATATAGAGATAGGCTATATTTTTGTAGCTGATGCCTTTAGAACATTATTTTCACTTTGATCTTGCTATAGTGTAGCGTATTTACATGCTTGCAGTATTGAAACTGCAGTTAGATTGGTTTGAGAAGCATAATAATATGGAATAATAGCCTATAATGCAGACAGACAGACTGGATGAAGGGAGGGGGGGGGCAGAGCGTTTGGCTTTCGTCTGGTTTTGCGGGATCACTGGAATTGGAGCTAAAAAGGCAAGCGTGCGATTCGTTTATTGCAGTTATCCAATGAGCATGACGGTGCATAATTTTACGCTTAAAAGGCGTGGTTGTAATGGTTGAGGCTGCATCTAGCGCCAGCACGACGATATCAAGTGCGCTGGTCCACGCCCACTGATTTGAGCTGCGCCAGCCGCTCGGCCTAGAAACAGCGCCGATGCAACGATAGGGACCTATATGTCCAAACAAGATCTTGAAAAACTAATTCATGCTTTAATTTCTAGCAGGCTAGACTACTGCAACAGTCTTTTCAATGGTCTTCCCAAAAAAGCTATTAAACAACTACAGCTCATTCAGAATGCGGCTGCTAGAGTTCTAACAAGAACCAAGAAAGCTGAACACATTACACCAGTTCTCAAATCCCTGCATTGGCTGCCAGTAAATCTTAGAATAGACTTTAAAATTCTGCTAATAGTTTACAAATCTCTCAACGGGTCAGGCCCACACTACATCTCTGAAATGCTTCTACACTATGAACCATCCAGATCCCTGAGATCTTCAGGCACTGGTCTACTAATTGTCCCGAGGACCAAATCAAAACATGGTGAAGCCGCGTTCTCCCACTATGCCTCTCATAACTGGAACAAACTCCCTGAACACATTAGATCTGCCCCTACTCTGCCTATTTTTAAATCCAAGCTAAATACCTTTATGTTTACTCTTGCCTTTAACTGCTACTAAACTACTGCCTCTCTCCAGCCCGGCAGAATAAACCTGTATTCGGCCTGTAATTTTTTCAATTTTTTTCCTGTACATTTCCAACAAATGGACTGTACATGTAATAATAATACTGAAGAATGCCTTGTAACTTATTTAAAACAGAAATAATGTTTCATGTTTGTTAATTTGAGTATATATTCTAACTAAAACTGTCGGCTGTGTTTTTTATATATGCATTGCTTTGCTGCTTGTTTTTTCAATTATTTTTTTGTAAAGCACCTTGAATTGCCTTTGTGTATGAAAGGTGCTATATAAATAAATTTGACTTGACTTGACTTGACTTGACTTTCAAAATGTAATATACTACATATTACTAGTTACTTTCATTTGGAAGTAATAAGTTACTTTACAATAGTACTGTCTGTGTAGAGTAACTCGTTACTTATTACACTAGTAATAATAAGTCAGTGTAAACAATCCAACATTCTAAATGTTATCCTTTTCCTTTGTTATTGTCATCTATAGTGGTTATTTGCATAAAAACACACAGTTTGATTAGGACATGATTGTATCTTTTTTAAATATGTGCTTTGATTAAAAAAGAAACTCAATTTGTAACTTGAGTTACTTGACAAAGTAACTGGTATAATATGACTGAAATCCTATAAGTAATAAGTTATATTACTGAGTTACTGCTAAAAGTAATATATTACATGTAATATGTTACTTCTGTAATGAGTTACCTCCAACACTGGTGTGAAGTGAACACATTTTCAACATGGATGAACAAACAAGTACTGTATACAAAAACATTACAAAATGCGGAACCCCGCAGCAGTAAGAGTTGTGCCAGACAAACATTAATATCTCAAAAACTATACACCACATGGCTTCCATTTTTACATTCTGAGTGAGAGCAGAATTAGCTCGAGTTTGATGACATATGCATGTCGTGTTAAAGTTGTGTGAACTACTACTTACTTAGATTATTCATTCGCTCCAGAGTTGAACTTCTTCCTGGTTTCAACACAAGCGTGTGGTTGAACTTCTTCCTGGTTTCAACACAAGCGTCTCTCTCTCTCTCTCTCTCTGTCTCTCTCTCTCTTTCTGTCTCTCTGTCTCTCTCTCTCTCTCTGTCTCTCCTCTCTCTCTCTCTCTCTCTTTCTGTCTCTCTCTCTCTCTGTCTCTCTCTCTCTCTCTTTCTGTCTCTCTCTCTCTCTCTGTCTCTCTCTCTCTCTCTTTCTGTCTCTCTCTCTCTCTCTCTCTCTCTCTGTCTCTCTCTCTGTCTGTCTCTCTCTCTCTCTCTCTCTCTCTCTCTGTCTCTCCTCTCTCTCTCTTTCTCTCTCTCTCTGTCTCTCCTCTCTCTCTCTCTCTCTCTCATCCTCCTCCTTCTTTCAAGTTTGCAGCAGTATAGACGATACTAGTCGATGATCCCTAGTCTGAAGCATAGACTGTAAAAATATCTGAAGTCATATCTTACAGGATGTGCCCATTTTATTATCAGAGAGGCAATATGAAACTTCTAGTATGAGTTTTGCATCATGGTCTCACCATATATGGCAGACTTAGGCTATATTGGGGCTATTTGTGATATTTTCTACCCTCCTTTCTTTTGATATAGTTAGTAGAATCACATCAGACCTCTCTGTGGAAGAGAGGTATAGCCTACATTTAGGAGACAAATAACATGATAGATGAAAAGGGGGGGGGGTGTTCGGTCTTGATTTGCGTTTTTCTTTTTTTTTCTTCTATATTTTAGTGCAAGTATGCAGCACAGCGGTCACATCAAGTGGAAGACAAACTAATACAGAAAAACAATCACTAATTATGAAGTGCAAAATATCAAGTCCTTTAAAGTGACATGATGGGGGCAGGGTGGGCGGGTTGGGGGGAGGGAGTGATAAAGTCCTTTGTGGAGCTTTCAGGTCTCGTTGAAGAGACAGATGGCAGTTGGGTAGAAGCTGTCCATGTGATGAGAGGTTTTAGTAACACCAGACCTCAGTCTCATGCCAAGGGGGAGAGAGAGCCTTAAAGAGTTTATGACCTGCGGTTCCTGTACTTGCCCCGCCCACCAGCAGACACAAGGCGTTACCTGGCCTACCTGCACCAGCTGGACCTGCTGAGTCGAGACCTGGGACCTGGGTCACTACTGACCTCTAGTCTTTTACTATCAAAACTGTATCCATTATTAACTGTATCCATTATTGACCATGGTCCCGTATTGTTCGTCCATGGGATTATGCCTGTCATCACAATGGTTCTCAGTTCTTTAGCTGACCTTTAACCTTTCACAGACCAGTCTAAGACCTGGGACTCGCACTGCAACAGTCCATCTTTACACTTGACTAACACAACTTTCCTACATGATGTGCTCTCCATATGCTACCAAGACACGGCCACACATCGGAAATCAATGAATTACGTGGACATAATGGGCGGCTGTAGCTCAGGAGGTAGAGCGGGTCGTCCACTAATCGCTTTGGATAAAAGAGGTCGGTGGTTCGATTCCCGGCTCCTCCAGTCTGCATATCGAAGTGTCCTTGGGCAAGACACTGAACCCCAAATTGCTCCCGTTGGTGTGCCAGCACCCTGCGTGGTAACCTGCCACCATCGGTGTGTGAATGGGTGAATGTACCTACTGACTGTAAAGCGCTTTGGATAAAAGCGCTATATAAATGCAGGCCATTTACCATTTACATAATGATATCACATTTTCACATGGGACATCTGGGATTTGGGTGAATTTGTGCATCTCACTGTTTTGAGGCTGGTTGTTCATCACAGGGATTTGGAGTTATATTCATATACAGTATGTGCACATGTGGGTGAAGAGAAGAACGTCCTGAAAACCACACTTCTTTCTTCAAATCTTCCAACCCTTAAAATAATCTTTTCACACAGGGACAATGCTTTTGAACATTATGTGAAACATTTATTTTTGTGCATGTCAATGGAATAAATAAATATAAATTATTGGTATAAATTACATCAGATTGGTCTAATACAATTTCAAGAGAATTTAGTAGAGAAAGGCGATAGATGGCTACCGGGAAAAAAATATTAATAATTAGCTTGCTTTGATAAATGAAATAGTCCTTTTCTGTGCACACACATGCTGGTGCATTAAAAAACAAGGCTGAGTCACGAACAAGTCTTGCCTCTTAAATGCCTGCAGAGCAGGCCCGTATCTAGGGTGAGGTTACTGGGTGGGCAATTGAACATTTTGGGGGGCAATGAAAATAGCCCTAAATGTGCCTAACTTTGGAACATTATTGCTGACAAGCTAGTATGCCATACAGTACCTGGTACCTGGTCCGTTTTTAGCCTGTTACATCTTTAGGTTGCCCAAAGGGTCTTGGTTTGGGGATGGGGATTAAGTTGCATTATATTCGTTTTTTTTTTTTTACATTTTAAATTTTTATAGAACACAAACAAAACAAGACAAAACAGACAAACAGGGGAAATAAATGAAAAACAAAACAAAAACAAACAAAAAATATAATCAACATTACAAAGTGGTGCCGCCAGCCACCTATGGTTCTTATGTTCTTGTAAACGATATACCTGGGATCTCACTCAAGGGGTCTATGGGAAGCCAGCCGGGTGAGTCACCCGTCACCCCTAGCCTCGTTGAGGTAGACTAAAAACGGGTCCCAGATAGTTATAAATGTTCTAAGTGGATTGGTTCTCAGGAACCTAAGTCTCTCCATGCGTATAACAGAGGGCATGTCCGTCAACCACAATTGGAAAGAGGGTGGAGAGGGAGATTTCCATTCCTTCAGAATTTGTTTTTTGGCAACAGTTGTCCCCAGTGTCAGAGACTGTTGCACAGCTGTAGGAAAGTTCAGAGAAGACTCCGAGCAGCCGAAGATGGCGAGTTCTGCCTCCGGCTGAAGGGCCACCCCGTAGGCCTTAGAGTACCAGTCAAATATTCTGGCCCAGAATAAGTTGCATTATATTCTAACACTAAACTGTTCCACTAGGTGTCCACATTGTGCTGTGGGTAACCAAAGTATGAACTTTCACTCAGGGGACAGGCCAATGTTTACAAAACTCCTATTATTAAAACTATTTGCAAACTAACTATGTACATACAAACTAACTAACAAACTAACTATTTATAAAACTGTTATTATATTCACAAGACTTTTAGTCTTAAAAGTGAAAAGAAAACAACTTTGAAAGCAGATTGATTTACCATCAAACTTAAAAACATCCTTCATCCATAATTTCAATAATCAACTCCATAACATAATTATTTTCTATTAGTTTTTCTTATTGAAAGACTGTGTATTTTGTCATACCTGACAGTTTCGACTGCTGCTTCCTGCAGTCTTCCTCAGAGACGTCACGTGATGTTGTTGTGACGTGCTGTATGGCTGGTTTATGTCAGGTATGACAAAATAGTCTTTCAATAAGAAAAACTAATAGTTAAGACGAAATGAACTTGTTTGGATCATTATTTTCATTGGATGACCTTATTTCTCAAATCAAATTAAAGATTAGTGCAGTGAGACTTAACCATAGCTAAAAACTATTTGCCATTTAGCCTTCAAACCTATATTTACAAGACTTTTAGTTTTATTCAAACTCAAACTGAAATTAAAACTTTGAAAGCAGATTGACTTCGTTACCCTAAAAAAGAAATAATCCTTCATCCATATGTGGTAACCTCACAGTAAGTGAGCCACTGGTGTTTAACCTTGACTACGCCACCTTCAGTTTCACTGAGCAGAAGGAGCTCAACACCAAGAATGTATTCAAAACCACCAGTAACTGACTGGTTCGTAAAAGTCACCCAGAATGAGGCATGAATCAGGTTTAGCCAAAAATATACAGTCTTTAATACAATAAATGTTCAGGGTACAAAATATATATGTTAAAATGTTCAATTGTTCTGACAGGTAGGCTATCTTCCTCTGGCCAACCGTTAGCACAGCGTCCGCCCGGGTGCTCGAAGTGCCTGAGTGCACGCCCGCACTCCGCTACCGCAGCGGGGTGCCTGTGAGAGTAGAGAGAGAGCGAGAAGAAAAACCACAGCACCGCAAGACAGCATGCAAGAACAAATCACGCTTTAAAACTGAACGGGGAACATGCAGTCCCCTGACCACTATAAACCATGTGCACACTTGTTCCTTATCACTACACCACCTGAGTACAAGAAGATTGCCCTCCTACACCAGCACCACACCAGAAGCTGCAACGGGGTCGGAACGGCACTCTGCAAGCTACCAAGGACCAGGACGCGCCCTGCCACAGCGAGACGGTGGCCAACTAGAGGAGTACAATGAGAACAGAGCATTTAGCACATAACCACACCACGCACAGTGGTATTAACTGGCGGTGTCACAATGCCAGATGGATAACAATGAAAATCAAAACCCTAAGGAAACAGTGGCTGATCCGGCATGTTACTGTAGTAGTCTGCCCGCCTGGACTGAAACAGAACAGCCACATTATAAGAAACATCTTTAACAAAGTACAGAATATGGATTGATCAAAGGCAGGAGATGCATACTTTCTGAGTTGTTGTATTTGGCCCTGCCAACATATCCAGGTTGTCTCCTGCATGCACAAGACGTCTGAAACCAGCAACATTACAGTTAATACAGGCTTTACATTGAGTATGCAAAAGAACAGACATTAAGAGCTACATACTTGATGATTTAACAATTGGTCAGGCCTCCCAACTCACTGGCTTGAGTCTGTGGGCGTAAAGGGAGAATTTAGGCCACAATCACCACCACACATGAAGAGTCAGGTCATAAAACTAAACATTGGTGCTTACCCACTTTGAAGAGGAGCAATTACTACCCAACAGTGGCATGACCTGTCTGAGAGGTCCACACCCATTGAAAGCCAAGCCAACTCTGGCTCCCTGCTCCCTCCTGGAGTAATAAGCTTCCCCCCCCCCCCCCACACAAGCGGTGGTGGTGATTGCACCTGTAATTGGCGACCAGCCCTGTTCAATCAGGTCCAGGGCACCACACAAGTAAAAGGCAGTACCTCTAAATTCTATTTTTCTTTGCTGTATCTTTATCCTATTACTATTTTCTATTGCAACTGCAGGATTTTATCTACATCTATACATCTTCAAAATCTAAACAACAGCAACTTCAGAACATACAAGGAAAAAAACAGACATACAGAAACAAAACTGAAAACTGATTGTACAGTCCGTCTGTTGTGTCTGAACGCTGTCTGAGTGGCAAACAGTGGAGGTGCTCTTCAGCAGGTGCTTAGATGCAGCGGTGTTTCTTCAGACTATCAGACCGAGGGAACGTTCTCTTACAGCCATCACACCAGTAGCCTGTTCCAGTGTGTATGCGTTGGTGTGTTGTTAGGTTACCTAACCTACTGAAGCTGCTCCCACATTGGTCACAGCTGTAGGGTTTAGCTCCAGTGTGGATGCGTTGGTGTCTTGTTAGGGCACCTAACTGACTGAAGCTGCTCCCACATTGGTCACAGCTGTAGGGTTTAACTCCAGTGTGAATGCGTTGGTGTGTTGTTAGGTGACCTAACTCCCTGAAGCTGCTCCCACATTGGTCACAGCTGTAGGGTTTAGCTCCAGTGTGAATGCGTTGGTGTGTTGTTAGGGCACCTAACTGACTGAAGCTGCTCCCACATTGGTCACAGCTGTAGGGTTTAGCTCCAGTGTGAATGCGTTGGTGTCTTGTTAGGGCACCTAACTCCCTGAAGCTGCTTCCACATTGGTCACAGCTGTAGGGTTTAGCTCCAGTGTGAATGTGTTGGTGTCTTGTTAGGGCACCTAACTCCCTGAAGCTGCTTCCACATTGGTCACAGCTGTAGGGTTTAGCTCCAGTGTGAATGCGTTGGTGTCTTGTTAGGGCACCTAACTCCCTGAAGCTGCTCCCACATTTGTCACAGCTGTAGGCAACGGCATTGGAAGTACGGTGCGGTGGGCGCTGCAGCACCCCCTGGTGGCAAGAGATTAAAATTTCGAAATTGTTGGATTTTGATTTATTTATTTATTTAAATATATTGTACACGCAGCAGCATATTACAAGGTCTCTGCCAGACAATATGTGTGTGTGTAGGATGTGTAGGATGTGTAGGATGTTTAAAATGTGCAAATTTAATTAATTACTCTGATCTTAGTCTGACTGACCACCTGACGTGCGGCCATCATTGTCACGTCACTGACGTGACAGACCATGATAGCCGCACGTCAGGTCAGGGAGGGGTCAGTCAGTCAGTGGGCCAGCTAAACTCCCCGGAGAGATTTTGCGCGGATGCGGAAGTTACCGGCGGCGGGCATCATGTCACAGAAAAGAATATTAGACTTTTTCACTAAAAACCCCAAAGCTACCAAAGCAGCAGCAAGAGTTGTTGTTCAAGATGTACAAGATGAAGAGGACACGGATCCACTGCCAGTCTCTGCTGCTACGTCTACAGTAGCTACACCTGCTGTAGCTCATCCTCCACCACCAGCAGCAGCAGCACCACCACGCCAAGGCCAAGCTGCTCTTTCGCTGTGGCTGCAGAAGCTGATGAGCCGCTGCCACACCCGCAAGAGCCGGACTCGTCAGAGCAGCCGCGGCCTTTGCTAACACTGACAGAGCAGCAGGGCCCGAGAGCAACACCTGTTTCGCCTATGCTGGATTTGAGAAACCATGCCAGCCAAACTCAGGCTTTCCAGGGCGGAGATTTGGGACAGAAACATTTGAACGATCATTTCAGCCAGGTTGGTTTAAGAGGTGGCAGTGGTTGCACTATGTGCCAGATGAAAACATTGCGTTATGCTTTGTTTGCTGCAAGGCAAGAGAGAAGGGTTTCTGCCACGCTGAAGGAAAGGCCAGTCCCTTCACGAGTGGGGGATTTTGCAACTGGCGTAAAGCGACCACTAGGTTCTCCAATCATGACATATCAGACATGCACCTTGAATGCTGTCATCTCTCAATCAAAAAAGTATAATCGCCTTGCTTTCTGATCAGGTTGAGAATAACCAGAAAATTGCCTGCACTGTTTTGGAGCTATTATTTAGATCCATAAAATTCCTTGGACGCGAAGGGCTTCCACTGCGGGGGCATAGCAATCGGGATGGAGTTTTATGGCAACTGATGATGGAACGGACGCATCACATGCCCGTGGAACGTGAGTGGATTCAGCGAAGAGACAACTGGATGTCCAACACTATACAAAATGAAGTGTTGGAAATTTTAGCACATGCAGTACAGAGAGAAATTGTGTCTGAGGCGAGGAAGTGCACTTTCTTTGGACTAACGGCTGACGGGACCACCTATGTAAGTGCATCTGAGCAATTTTCCTGTAGCTTACAGTATGTGGACAAAACACTATCTACTATAAATGTTTTTCTCGGGTTCTACAATGCTCCTGATTCCACGGCAGAAACACTTTTTTCCTGCATCATAGACATATTTAAGCGTCTACATTTCCCTATTGATCGTCTTCAAGGATTTTGTTTTGATGGCCCGAGCAACATGTCTGGCCGTTTTGCAGGTGTCCAGGCAAAGCTGAAAGCACAAGGTCCCACTGCGCTGTATGTTCATTGCAGCAATCATTTATATATATATATATATATATATATATATATATATATATATATATATATATATATATATATATATATATATATCATGCGCTGGATTTGATTTTGCAAGAGGTTGCCAGGGACATACGCCTGGTCGCAGACACCCTCAATTTTGTGCAGGGCCTTTCTGTTGCAATAGGGGAGTCATCAAAACGCAAGGCACTTTTCCATTCACTTTTTGGAGCAGAAGATGTTGTGCGCAATCTATTCTCACTGTGCCCCACAAGATGGGCTGTGCGCACAAAGGCAATCAAGCGTGTTTGTTCATCATACCTAGTGCTTTTGGAGACCCTTAAAGTGCTGCAGCAAGACAAAAATATGAGACACGAGCTAAGTTATCTGGTCTGTACAGGCAAGCAACGAAGGCCAGGACCTACTTCGGCTTGTTGAGCTGTGAAGCCCTGTTTGAGCCATGTGAAACAGTGGCCACCACACTCCAAGATAAAGAAGCCAGTGCAAGGGGTGCCCTGGAGTGTGTTGCTATACTCAGATAAAGAAGCCAGTGCAAGGGGTGCCCTGGAGTGTGTTCCTATACTCAGATAAAGAAGCCAGTGCAAGGGGTGCCCTGGAGTGTGTTGCTATACTCAGATAAAGAAGCCAGTGCAAGGGGTGCCCTGGAGTGTGTTGCTATACTCAGATAAAGAAGCCAGTGCAAGGGGTGCCCTGGAGTGTGTTGCTATACTCAGATAAAGAAGCCAGTGCAAGGGGTGCCCTGGAGTGTGTTGCTATACTCAGATAAAGAAGCCAGTGCAAGGGGTGCCCTGGAGTGTGTTGCTATACTCAGATAAAGAAGCCAGTGCAAGGGGTGCCCTGGAGTGTGTTGCTATACTCAGATAAAGAAGCCAGTGCAAGGGGTGCCCTGGAGTGTATTGCTATACTCAGATAAAGAAGCCAGTGCAAGGGGTGCCCTGGAGTGTGTTGCTATACTCAGATAAAGAAGCCAGTGCAAGGGGTGCCCTGGAGTGTGTTGCTATACTCAGATAAAGAAGCCAGTGCAAGGGGTGCCCTGGAGTGTGTTGCTATACTCAGATAAAGAAGCCAGTGCAAGGGGTGCCCTGGAGTGTGTTGCTATACTCAGATAAAGAAGCCAGTGCAAGGGGTGCCCTGGAGTGTGTTGCTATACTCAGATAAAGAAGCCAGTGCAAGGGGTGCCCTGGAGTGTGTTGCTATACTCAGATAAAGAAGCCAGTGCAAGGGGTGCCCTGGAGTGTGTTGCTATACTCAGAAAACGCATGCAGGCCCTGAGAAAAGATGCCTATGTGTACAAGAAATATTGGCAAAAGTGATAGATGTGCAGCACAGAACAATTTACAAATGCCTGATCCACCAAGAAGCAGCAGAACCCCGGCTCGTTTGAGACAGATGGAGGAGGACGTCGCACCATGCACAGGACATCAGCAGTGGAAACGTGAATTCTTTGAGGCTGTGGACCTTGTAACATCAGAGCTGGACCGCCGATTTGATCAGCCTGGGATGAAAATTGCTGCCCAAAGAGAGAAAATTGTAATAGATGCTGCAAATGGCCGCTACTCAGGCTTGGATGACATTGCTGCCCATCTCCCAAGTCAGATTAACAAGTCTAGCCTGCACATGCAACTCACACTGCTGGGTGATCTTACTAAAGATAAAGGACTGCGAACAGCCAGTGACATTGCAGATTTTTTGAAGGGACTGCAGCCACAAACTCAGGATCTGCTGGCAGAGGTGAAAAAAATGATGGAACTTTGTCTCTGCCTGCCTGTGTCTGTCGCTGGCTCCGAGAGGTCATTCTCCACACTTCGGCGGCTAAAAACATGGTTAAGGAGTAACATGACACAAAAAAGACTCACACACGTGGCGTTGCTCCATGTTCATCAGGACATTTTGGACAGGTTGGACATTGAGCCTTTGATTAAAACATTTGTGCAGCACACAGCAGAACGCAAGGCCACCTTCGGCACCTTCAAATAAAAGTGAGTAGCCTATAGGCTTAGTCCATAATAAAATTCAGTAAACTAATAAATGAAACGAGAAATTTGAAAATTGAAATATATGTTTATACTACTACTACTACTAAATATATGCTGCAGAATTAATTAAAACCATTTTGTTTATCAACATTATTTCTAGTCATATTCCTACTCAGTTTTTGGTAAAATATTTGGTAATGAAGCACACTTGAAGAGACACATGATAGTCCACACAGGAGAGAAAAACAATATTTGCTCAGTCTGTGGTAAAGGTTTTACTTGAAGACACACATGACATGATGAGGCACAATTTAATTGCTCAGTCTGTGCTAAAGGTTATGAGGATTTAAAATCCCTATTTGAAGATTGAAATATATGTTTATACTAGTCAAGTCAAGTCAAGTCAAGTCAAGTTTATTTGTATAGCACATTTCATACACAGAGGCAATTCAAAGTGCTTCACATAAAATGGTTGACAGGAAAAGAAAAGAAAAGAAGAGAATAAAATGGAAAAGCATCACAACAAAACTTTAAAAAAAAAAGAGTATAAAAAGTGCATTAAGCAACAGGCGCAGCAGTTGCAGAAAGAGCTAAAACTTATAGAGGACTCATTGGGTTTGCATAGTAGCTGTCGGTAAACATAAAAGTCTTTAGTCTATTTTTAAAAGTAAGTAAGGTTGGGGCAGATCTGAGGTCTTCAGGCAATTTGTTCCAGCTAGCAGAAGCATAGTGGGTAAATGCAGCCTTCCCATGATTTGATTTGATCCTAGGGACAGTTAATAAGCTGGACCCTGTTGACCTAAGAGTTCTAATCTAGACGGTTCGTAGCGTGGGAGCAATTCAGCTATGTATTTTGGGCCTAGGCCATTAACTCATTGAGTGCCAATGACGTCGATCGGCGTCAAAGTAAATAGTAACATTGAGTGCCAATGACGTCGATCGGCGTCAAATGCGTTTTTTGACGGTGGGACGTGGATCAAAGCCTCAGGCATCTCCTGTACAAATATTGTAGCTATTGAAGGTGTATAACCTATTTTACGGACTCATTAGGTGGCGACAGTGCTCTCCAGATTAGAGAAAGGTCAGGAAAACAGCAGGAAAAAGCCCCGTGATGAAAGAGAAACCGATGCATGCTGCAGCCAGAGCCATATAGATTGCTCTGGCTGGAGCTGACGTTGGCTGCGAACAGCAGTCAATCCGCGCCCACAACTGAGCCCCTCTGTCTCTGCTGCATAGTTTCTCCACACGATTAGCCGCCAGAAAAGCAGCACCCGACGCCGAAGGGCCAAACCATTCTCAGCAGTCCGGTTTGGCTTTTCGGTGTCGCGCTGGGAGCCGGCGCACAAAAACAGAGCGCTCCGAAAATAGACGCTGGGTGCGTGAGGCTGTGTGTTAGTGTGGGGAGGAGTTTGCAGCTGAGGGGGGGGGGGGGGCACGCAGGGCACCACACAACTACACCACGTCACTACATCAGAAAATATTAGCTTCAGAGTCAGTGAATGTGCTTGAAATGCTTCATTTCACAAAAGGCGGAATATCTCAGCTTCTAATTTGAAACGTCTGTTTTTGCTGAAAACAACCTATCTTCTCCGGCTCATAACTAAAGAACGGAAAATGGTATCAATAAACTTTTTTTTGCTGATGATACAATAGAGTCTCCTCATTCTTTGTGCGTGTTCGGTGTTTACATAGTAATATCACACAATATTCTGTGGGCCTCGAGAAATCACTGAAAACGCTCTGAAACTCTGGCACTGGGAGCATCCGTTCTCCAAAAGTGGCTGGCACTCAATGAGTTAAGTGATTTATAGACTAATAACAGTATTTTAAAATCTATTCTATGACACACTGGCAACCAGTGTAAGGACTTAAGAACTGGAGTGATATGATCAGCTTTCTTAGTCTTTGTTAGAACTCTAGCAGCAGCATTCTGAATGAGTTGAAGTTGCCTAAGTTCTTTTTTGGAGAGACCAGAAAAAAGGCTATTGCAGTAGTCTAACCTACTATAAATGAAGGCGTGAATTAGTTTTTCTAGATCCTGTCTGGACATGTATCCCCTAATTCTTGCTATATTTTTAAGATGATAAAAAGCTGATTTTCTAATTGACTTAATGTGGGAGTTAAAGTTGAGATCGGAATCAATAATAACTCCAAGATTTTTGACTTGATCCTTAGGCTTCAGGGATAAAGACTCAAGGCGTACAGTGATTTTAAGCCTTTGTTCTTTGGGGCCAAAGACGATCACCTCAGTTTTGTCTTTGTTTAGCTGTAGGAAATTCTGGCACATCCAGTTATTTATTTGATCAATGCACTGGCACAATGATTCTATGGGGGCATAGTCAGCTGAGGAAAGAGTTATATACAACTGAGTGTCGTCTGCATAGTTATGATAGGCTACTTTGTTTTTTTGCATAATTAGGCCTAGAGGGAGGTTGAAGAGAACGGGCCCCATAATGGATCCTTGAGGCACCCCACAAGTCATCCTAGTTAGGTCAGATGTGTAATTGCCAATGGAGACGAAGTACTTCCTGTCTTGAAGATAGGACTTGAACCACTGGAGGACCGTACCCGATAGCCCAACCCAGTTTTCCAGTCTGTCCAATTAAAATTGAGTGGTCAACAGTGTCAAATGCAGCGCTAAGATCCAGTAGCACTAGAATCAAATTTTTGCCTGAGTCTGTGTTCATTCTGATGTCATTTATGACTTTAGTAAGCGCGGTTTCTGTGCTGTGATGGGGGCGAAAGCCTGATTGGAGTTTATCTAGGAGATCATTTGAGGTTAGGAATCTATTGAGTTGTAGGTAAACAACCTTTTCAATTATTTTGGCTATAAAGGGGAGATTAGATATTGGTCTGTAGTTACTGATTACCGATGCATCAAGGCTACGCTTTTTTAGTAGGGGTTTAATAACTGCAGTTTTCAGGGCCACTTCCAACGCCACTGGCTGTAGAGTTTAGCTCCAGTGTCAATGCATTCGTGTCTTGTTAGGCCACCTAACTCCCTGAAGCTGCTCCCACATTGGTCACAGCTGTAGGGATTAGCTCCAGTGTGAATGCCTTGGTGTCTTGTTAGGGCACCTAACTCCCTGAAGCTGCTTCCACATTGGTCACAGCTGTAGGGTTTAGCTCCAGTGTGAATGCGTTGGTGTGTTATTAGGTGTTCTGACCGACTGAACCTGCTCCCACATTGGTCACAGCTGTAGGGTTTAGCTCCAGTGTGAATGCGTTGGTGTGTTTTTAGGTGTTCTGACCGACTGAAAGAGTGTCCACACTCCTGACAGGAGTAGTGAAC
Source organism: Poromitra crassiceps (assembly GCF_964638095.1). Lineage (NCBI taxonomy): Eukaryota > Metazoa > Chordata > Actinopteri > Beryciformes > Melamphaidae > Poromitra > Poromitra crassiceps. The sequence goes on from NC_139641.1 coordinate 16,792,373, forward strand.
TTTCTGATGACGCTTCAACAGATGACGTTTTGTGAATGTTTTGTCACACTGATCACAACGATGACGTCTGGGTCCACTGGTGCCCGTCTGTTTCCATAGAGAAAGATACAAGGAAAGAATCAGGACAGAGACTGTGTGTGTGTGTGTGTGTGTGTGTGTGTGTGTTGCAACATCAGTGATACGTTTTCTCACCTCTCCTGAAGGATTCATCTTGACAGTGTTCCTCTCCTCCTCTGCCAGATGTCTCTCTTCCTGCCAATCAGCTCTGACATGATCAAAACAGACGGTAAGACAGGGAACGCCCACACAAAGAAACAACAACAACAACAACAACAATAATTATAATGTGTTGATGTGTTTGTAAACATTTGCAAATTAAGTTTGAAGATATTGATTTTAGCTCTATAGTTGCGGAAGGTGAAACGTCACTGTCTACACTTCCTACTGTTTGGTTAGTGGTCTCTTTATGCTCTTCTAGTTAAGCTGTGGCGAGGCTATTCTGTGATTTCTTGTAAATAAGTAAGGTAACGCTTTAGAATACAGCCCGCAAATAAGCATGTAGTTATAGTATAACTACGGGGTTTAAGGAGTGTAGTTATAGTATAACTACAGGGTTTAAGGAGTGTAGTTATATTATTTCAATCATGAGAGACTCGTAATATAATTTTAACAAACTTTATTGAATCAGAATAGACAGTTTGAGTATGGCGTATGACTCCATGATGTGACGCTCCTCTTGCTTATGAGAGAGGGGCGTCAGTGCTGTATGAGATAGGACATCCCCCCATGATGTGACGCTCCTCTTGCTTATGAGAGAGGGCGTCGGTGCTGTATGAGATAGGACATCCCCCTTAAGGGGATCTGTTTCCAACAGGAGTCATAACATTGGTGGTGATCTGGGGAGGTGGTGGGATGAAGCTTCTTGCTCTGGAGATGCTGGATGGATGCGTGATGCTGACACGAGGTGAGTGATGACTGCACAAGTGTGATTTAAGCTGTGGTGATGGGGGCTTTATATAGTACCAGGAGAAGGGCATTTATGATGTCATAACTGACGTCATTTGGGCAACTGACGTCGCACTGCGAAGGTGACGTCATGGAGAAGGTGACGTCGGAGATGGTGACGTCATTTAGTGACGTCATTTGGGCTGAGGGTTATGACAGCATGGGGTGCTCTAGTAATGCCTTATTTGGTCTTCCATGATTGAAATTCAGTCTATGACTACACTTCAATCATGAGAGACTCGTAATATAATTTTAACAAACTTTATTGAATCAGAATAGACAGTTTGAGTATGGCGTATGACTCCATGATGTGACGCTCCTCTTGCTTATGAGAGAGGGGCGTCAGTGCTGTATGAGATAGGACATCCCCCAAAGGAATTTAAAGTTTTTTCAGGAACTGGGAGAGTGAAAACGGGGGTCATGGAGCTCGCCTGGGGTATGCTTTAGTCAGGTCGTGGGCTGACAGGGGGAGAATTTAGGCATGTCGGGAGATGAGGGGCTGACCGGGGTTTTTTAAGGCAAAGCGGGGATGCAAGGGAGTGGATGTGGATAGCCCGGGCATGGGCGTATTGATGAGCAAAAGGAGAGTTTGATCACCACCAACGAAGTGCTTGTTGCCTCTTTAGTCATGGAAGGAGGGATCTTTGGGCTGATAATATGGTGTCTTGCTCTGGTCGAATGTAAGGTGCATAGGCGGATGAGGACCAGCGCCCCAGTTGTTGAAGGGAGGCGGAGGACGCCCCCTGCATGGCTGCTGATGTGGCTGCTCCGATCCTGAAGGAGTGACTGGAATAGTTCTCTGCAGGGATGTTGCATTTCTGGAGTGTGGTCTTGAAGTGAAGGATGAACCAGGATCTTGTCATGTGATGATGGGGAGAGATGAGGAAAAGGTGGCAAGGACACTTATGGGGTTATATGCAAATTGCCCGGCATGGGCACCAAACGGGGATTGGGAGAGAAGACCGCCACCAACGAAATGCATTAATACTTCCTACCAATCGTGGAAGGAGGCATCTTTGGGCTGATAATATAGCAGCTTGCTCTGGATGGATGTAGGACGCATGGCTGATGAGGACGGCAGCCCAGTTGTTGAAGGGAGGACCCCCCCGGGAGGGGACCACCCCCCCCAAAAGAAAAAAGGTCAGCGATGACCTGCATTTTTAAGGTCAGTAATGACCAAGGTCGCAACAACCTGCATGAGCATAGCCAGCAATGGCTTAAAGATGCAATATTTAACCTTTAGCATTATATTATTATGGCATGAAAATGTCTAAAAATGAGTAGACATAATGTTATATTCTTTAGTTGTGCACTTACTTTATCCCAAATTGTATGAGGCAAAGATAGGCTTGATATTTTTCTCATAGTTTTCCTATCTATCTGTTCTATTCCTAATAGATGCACGTTCTGATTTGTGCATTTTGACATTTGGAATATTAAAGGTGGGCTGACCATTGTTAATAAGTACGTTTTCCCCTTGGATTTGACTTTAAGTTGCGTGTCTACAGTATGTCTATTATGGGCCTTTTTCATTTGTTTTGACAGTCGTGTACTGTCACTTCGGGAGAGTTGCACCCGCACCCTCGGCTGAGCTGTTGTACGGTGGATTTAGTTCAGTTGAGGCAGAGACTGGCTGTGGAGACACACGGTTTTCGTGCCATGACCTTTTTGATTAGTTCTGACGTCCAGCGGGAGGGGGAGCAGTGAATGTGCTGCATCTGTGAAAAGTTTTAAGTCGTCGGCAGACGAGACGATTTCGTCGTAGAAAAATGAGATTCCGTTCCAATTTTCTAAGAGGTGTGCCCGGAATTTGAGATCGGATCGGCATCCCTCATTGAGGGTAACTTAGTCAAGGAGGCTGGGGACTGAAGATGCTAAATCGAGCAGCCTGGAAATGAATGACCTCCCTTGGGGAATAATGTGCATGGCGAAATTCAGGTGGCCGAGCAGAGACAGAAGGTCTCGTTTTGAAATGTGGCTGGCTGCTGAATGGGACTGGGCTATTTCGCGGATGCGAGACGATTTCTCGAGGGGGAGAGAGCTTGCATAAGCTTGGTGTCAAGATTAAAGCCCAGGAATTCGAGAGATGATGAGGGCCCGGAGGTTTTTTCCCCAGCTAGAGGGACGCCTTTGGCATGGAACTGGAAAACTGGATTTGCCCTGGAAAGCTCTGAATTGAGGCGGGGACTATGGCGACTCTCGTGTACTGTTTGGATGAGGCAGGGTGGTGCTCTGCTGAAGCCACTGTGCTGAGACCGGGGATATGCTTTGCTGAAGCCACTGTGCTGCGACCGGGAATATGCTTTGCTGAAGCCACTGTGCTGTGACCGGGGATAAGCTTTGCTGAAGCCACTGTGCTGTGACCGGGGGTATGCTTTGCTGACGCCACTGTGCTGTGCCCGGGGATATGAGCTGTGAACAGGGATATGCTCTGCTGAGCCACTGCTGTGACCGGGATAGTGTTGCCAGATGGCAAATGTTGAATTATCGTACCAGAGGGTCAAAATTATCGTTTTTGGAGTGAAATTATCGTACGCCCCCTCCCCAGCGCGGCGTGCCTTGGCGCGCCTATGTCGGGGGGCTGCGGCTGATCACAGGCTACTTTTTGGACTTGGCATGATTTTTCAACACTGTGGTCTCGGCCTACGTTGCAACGACAACGAAACACCCTGCACGTATTAGCTGCAAATATGTTTGTTTGAAGAGATGATTGTATAAACAGATAGAGTGATAGACGTAGGATTCGTCTAAGTGTCACGAAATGATGAGATTATCGTACATTTGGGGGATTTGGGGATTATTGATCGTACATCGTACAGAGGTCAAAATTATCGTACAGGTACGATAATTATCGTACGTCTGGCAACGCTGCCGGGATATGCTCTGCTGTAGCCACTGTGCTGTGACCAGGGATGTGCTCTGCTGAATCTACTGCGCCGTGACCGGGGAATGAGCTCTGCTGACCTGACGAGTTATGCATAACGGAAAGCCGGGTGATGCTGCACTGCACATTAAAGCCATGGTGGACTGGGAGGAGCACCTTTTGTTTATGATCGAGACTGAAGCTTCGTATGCATTTGCAATACCAGAGTAAATCTCGTAGAGGAAGATCGATTCCCTACTGGGAGACAGTAGGGAACTCATGGTGCCTCTTTTCTGCAACCATTCACCTCTAGAATACCCCCCAAAACAAAACTTTAATTCAAGCATATGCTGAAGCCAGAACCACCCGCGAGCAACGTGCAAGGAAGGTTTGAAAGTGAAAGTTTTTTCACCCACTATTTGCAGACGTTTATTGAACGTTCAGATTTAGACCATATTTCGCCACATCTTAAATTAAAATATCAGCGCGCACACGGGATTCGAACCCCGCTTTCCCACGTTCAAGCCGGTCCGCTCTAGCGCTGAGCTATACATTTTCTTATATTTTGAAGGACAGGCACCAGCAGAACTGATGATTATCGCCATTTTGCCTGAAGCATGCGACGGGAGACGATAGTGTCGCATCTTGCATTTGCAGTGCGCATCTTTGGCAACGCTAGACCAGCCGCGCGCATGCGCAGTATAGCATGGAAGGCCGGTGGCTAGCCAGGTAGCTAGCGCGCTACTCAGCATGGCCGGAAAAGTTTACAAGGGTTATACTTTATCTAAATGACTGGGATTGGATCGATGGATTGGATGCGTAAGAGAGGAAACATGCTATGAAAAAGAAAAGGTTGACTGGAAACTGGGACTAGAGGCATGTTGTTAAAAGCCCGAATGGACACGGGAGAGGGAAGCGGCCGTATGCAGCAGGGACAGAGTTGCTCTGGCACCCGGCCTGAAATGAGTGCAGCAGCAATGCCGCAACGTTGACTGAAACCAGGGACTAAATGCATGTTTGATTGGCACCCGGCCTGCAATGAGTGCGGCCGCCGGAAGAGATGCGATACGAGCCTGAAACCTGGGCCAGTGCTGCCGTGGGGAGCGTGGGCTCGCCAGCGTCCTCAGCCGGGCATCGATGTCGATGAGGGGCCCGACCAGTGAAGACATCGTTGCGATCAGGGGATCTTGGAGGCCTGGAGGGGCTGGAAGCCTTGGCGCGTCCGCCGAGGAGCCGGCGGTCGTGGTGCGCTTCGCTGGGCCTTTCTTGGAGGTGGACTTCTGGGCTCTTTTGCTGCGGCCACGGCCTCCGGAGTGCTGTGCGGACTGAGATCCGGGGGAGGTGGACTTCTGGGCTCTTTTGCCGCAGCCACGGCCTCCGGAGTGCTGTGCGGACTGAGATCCAGGCGAGACGAGGACCTCCGTGACGTTGGATCTTCTTTTGCGGCCGCGGCCCCTGGTGAGGGGAGCGTCCCATGAGACGCCTGTGACGCCCGGAGATGAAGCCTGGGGATTGGGGATTTGCCCGAGGCTGGCCGGGGCGTGAAGGTGCTCTGGAGGAAAGCGTCCATGGTGGAGCTGGAACTTTGCTGCTCGTTTTCGGACTCGGACATGGTGCTGGACTGAATGAAGCTTCTTGCTCTGGAGATGCTGGATGGATGCGTGATGCTGACACGAGGTGAGTGATGACTGCACAAGTGTGATTTAAGCTGTGGTGATGGGGGCTTTATATAGTACCAGGAGAAGGGCATTTATGATGTCATAACTGACGTCATTTGGGCAACTGACGTCGCACTGCGAAGGTGACGTCATGGAGAAGGTGACGTCGGAGATGGTGACGTCATTTAGTGACGTCATTTGGGCTGAGGGTTATGACAGCATGGGGTGCTCTAGTAATGCCTTATTTGGTCTTCCATGATTGAAATTCAGTCTATGACTACACAACTACAGGGTTTAAGGAGTGTAGTTATAGTATAACTACGGGGTTTAAGGAGTGTAGTTATAGTATAACTACAGGGTTTAAGGAGTGTAGTTATTAGGGGTGGGGGAAAAAATCGATTCACCTAAGTATCGCGATTTTTAATGTCACGATTTTTTGGATCGATCTTTTATTCCAGAATCGATAATCGCAAAAAAAAAAAAAAAAAAAAAAAAAAAAAAAAAAAAAAAAATTGTGGGTGCTTGCAGTCAGGCCACTCACTGAACAGCAGGCCAGGCGCCGCCTACTGGTTTACTAGTGGTTTTATTACTTTATTAGTTAGTCTGAAGTAATAATTACACTTCAGGGTTAAAGTGGGTGCATCTCATTGTAAAATTGGACTTCAAACGGCCCAAATCTGGCTTCAAACGGCCCAAATTTCACGCGCGTTGGCCCATATCGGCCTGGCCTGCTTGGTATCTAATGCCCGGCCTGAATTATGATCCCAGTCCGCCCCTGTTTTTAACTATATCGCCCAGCCCTACTCATGATATATAATATACAGTCTCTAGTGTATGATTAAACTTTTACCATGTTCTAATCTAGTGTAAAAAAGCAAACAAACTGAAAAAAGAAAAGAAAAAAATAAACAAAAATCGCAATAAATCGTAATATCGAATCGCAATAATCGTAGAATCGCAATACTTAAGAATCGCAATATAAATCGAATCGGCACCCAAGAATCGTGATAGTATCGAATCGGGAGATAAGTGAATCGCCACAGCCCTAGTAGTTATAGTATAACTACGGGGTTTAAGGAGTGTAGTTATAGTATAACTACGGGGTTTAAGGAGTGTAGTTATACTATAACTACACTCCTTGTACCCCGTAGTTACACTATAAGTACAGTGTGGTACCCCGTAATTAGCCTATAAGTACAGAATTGGTCCCCTGCTTCAGAATACAGCCCGCGACCCCGTAGTTACCCTGTAAGTACAGTGTGGTACCCCGTAGTTATACTATAACTACATATCTTGTTACCCTCTAGTTAAAGTTTAAATTCACTCCTTGTACCCCGTAGTTATACTATAACTACACTCCTTAAACCCCGTAGTTATACTATAACTACACTCCTTAAACCCCGTAGTTATACTATAACTACACTCCTTGTACCCCATACATATACTATAACTACACTCCTTGTACCCCGTAGTTATACTATAACTACACTCCTTGTACCCCGTAGTTATACTATACTATAACTACACTCCTTAAACCCCGTAGTTATACTATAACTACACTCCTTAAACCCCGTAGTTATACTATAACTACACTCCTTGTACCCCATACATATACTATAACTACACTCCTTGTACCCCGTAGTTATACTATAACTACACTCCTTGTACCCCGTAGTTATACTATACTATAACTACACTCCTTAAACCCCGTAGTTATACTATAACTACACTCCTTAAACCCCGTAGTTATACTATAACTACACTCCTTAAACCCCATAGTTATGCTATAACTACACTCCTTGTACCCCGCAGTTATACTATAAGTACAGATCTTGTTACCCTCTAGTAGTTAAAGTCTAAATTCACTCCTTGTACCCCGTAGTTATACTATAACTACATATCTTGTTACCCTCTAGTTAAAGTCTAAATTCACTCCTTGTACCCCGTAGTTATACTATAAGTACAGATCTTGTTACCCTCTAGTAGTTAAAGTCTAAATTCACTCCTTGTACCCCGTAGTTATACTATAACTACATATCTTGTTACCCTCTAGTTAAAGTTTAAATTCACTCCTTGTACCCAATAGTTATACAACTACACTCCTTCTTGTACCCCGTAGTTATACTATAACTACATGCTTATTTGCGGGCTGTATTCTAAAGCGTTACCATAAGTAATTTGTGGTCTTGAATGCATATAAAAACTCTGCGTTGTGTAATTTTGACAAGCGGGTAGAGGATGGTGTTACTCGCAGGGCTGCCATGCAGGCAGTGTAAACGCATGCATCGTAAGGTCCTGTACACCAGTGTTCCTTCCTTATGTAGTAAAGCAGTTCACTGGACAGGCAACCTGTCAATCATGCCCAAAACATCGTATTTTCTTTCATCTACCGGTATTTGACTCTAATATAATATATAATATAACTCACTAAATGAGTGAGTTATAGAACTCACTCATTTAGTGAGTTATATAACTCACCAAAACAAAACCGTGTTTTGAACCAGGCTGTAAACATGTTTAATCCTGTTGTAAAGACAGGCATTTTAACATGGAGGTGAACAGGGACTGACTCGCTTTTGGAGCCAGCCTCACATCATGGCCATTTGAGTAACTACAGATTTCATCACTTCCGCATAGCTTCATCTGTCCAAGTCTGAGCTTGCCGCCTGCTAAAAACATGCTAGAAGATTGTGGCCTTCAACAGTATACTAGAAATATCATTTCTAGACCTGCCACAAGATAGAGTACTGTGCTGTGGCTGATCCTGCTGCCTGTGCTCACATAAAAGATGAAAATCATAAAGCACAAACCACAACACTTACAGTAACGTTGCTTCTGCTGCTGGAGTTCTGTCTCCACGGCACCTCTGAGATCAAACTCTACAAGATACAAATTCATTTAGATTAGATTAGCTCCCTAGATTGTCTCCCTTAGGATACATTTGTCTTTATTTTATGTTGTGTTAATTATGTGAGTGTATTGTTTGATGTCAGTACAATCATTCATTATTATTATTATTACACATAGTCTAATTGAATAAGTATTTAGGTACATGTAATTTATACATGGTGAGAACCAGTGTTGGGCAAGTTACTTTCAAAATGTAATATACTACATATTACTAGTTACTTTCATTTGGAAGTAATAAGTTACTTTACAATAGTACTGTCTGTGTAGAGTAACTCGTTACTTATTACACTACTTTTGCATTACTTTCACCAAAACAACGGCAGCAGCAGAATGACATCGACGTCACGAAACCATCCCAAAAAATCATTTCAACTGCCTTGAAGTCAGTGTAAACAATCCAACATTCTAAATGTTATTCTTTTCCTTTGTTATTGTCATCTGTAGTGGTTATTTGCATAAAAACACACAGTTTGATTAGGACATGATTGTATCTTTTTTAAATATGTGCATTGATTAAAAAAGAAACTGAATTTGTAACTTGAGTTACTTGACAAAGTAACTGGTATAATATTACTGAAATCCTATAAGTAATAAGTTATATTACTGAGTTACTGCTAAAAGTAATATATTACATGTAATATGTTACTTCTGTAATGAGTTACCTCCAACACTGGTGAGAACACATTTTCAACATGGATGAACAAACAAGTACTGTATACAAAAACATTACAAAATGCGGAACCCCGCAGCAGTAAGAGTTGTGCCAGACAAACGTTAATATCTCAAAAACTATACACCACATCGCTTCTATTTTTACATTCTGAGTGAGAGCAGAATTAGCTCGAGTTTGATGACATATGCATGTCGTGTTAAAGTTGTGTGAACTACTACTTACTTAGATTATTCATTCGCTCCAGAGTTGAACTTCTTCCTGGTTTCAACACAAGCGTGTGGTTGAACTTCTTCCTGGTTTCAACACAAGCGTCTCTCTCTCTCTCTCTCTCTCTCTCTCTCTCTCTGTCTCTCCTCTCTCTCTCTCTCTCTCTCTCTCTCTCTCTCTCTGTCTCTCCTCTCTCTCTCTCTCTCTCTCTCTCTCTCTCTCTCTCTCTCATCCTCCTTCTTCTTTCAAGTTAGTTTCAAGACAAAATACTACGTTATCCCCTCCTCTCTTTTCGACATAACAAACTGCTTCCCAGCAGAAGAGACACTTGCCTCACATGTGAGCCATGCATGTCAGCTAGATCATAATTAAACAAAGTCTACAATGATCAACAATCAATCAATAAGCAGTCAATCAATTATTTTACTCTGACAGTACCTTAACAAAGTTCTTTGCCAATAATTCGGCTTCATCCTTACCTTCTACTATTATATTTCCTCCATCTTTCATTATAGGATATCCATATTCTTTCCTATTACCAGACATTTTTTTAATCATAACCCATACTCGCTCTAACGGCATGGTCCTTCCTAATGAATCACAACTGAACTTGAGCCTTCAGAACAGGACGTGGATCCAGTGTATCGTGGCATACAGCCCATCTGTGTTTCCTTCAGAGCCTATACGATGCAGGCCTGTCCCCTCAGTCCCTGAAGGTGTACGTGGCTGCAATCTCTGCCTGCCACATGGTCATTGATGGCAGGGGGGGAACCTCTTCCTGACCTCTGGGTTCATGAAGGCTGTTCACAGGTTATGCCAGGTGCACTGACACTATTATTAAGTAGGGGGTGCTGCAAGGGACTTGAAGATTTCTTTTACTTTTAGCCATATTTAGAGGAATATTTAATCTTAAATTAACATTAGGATTATACTGTTGTGATGTCATTCAGTATCTTCTCCTTTTCTCACTTACTTTCATGTAACCATCTGCTTTCCCTTTAGATCGTTTTACACTACAACAGACAGCAACACAGAAGAGTTCATTTACTGAACTTATTATTATGGAGAACCAGACTATGATGAAAATCAAACACTTTTGAAGAGAGCGTATGAAATAAGATTGGAGCTGGGAAGCACAAACTGTTTTTTAATGCATTTTGTTGGTGTTAATATAAACACAGGACAGCCAAATCCAAACATTTTGAAAATTGTATTTTTTAATTAGGTGATTGCCCTAATTACCTAATGATGTGATGTCATCACTGATGGTCTAATTGCATGTTCACCCCAACTGTAATTATGACATCATCACTGTCGACTCCTCACTGTAATTATGACATCATCAGTGTCGACTCCTCAATGATGACATCATCAATGTAATTAAGACATCGTCACACATCCTAACTGTAATTATGTCATCGGTGATGTCATGAGTGATGTCCAACTCCCATGGGGGCAGAGTGGGTGGGTCTAACTCCCGGGGCGGAAGGCGTTCAACTCCCACCGGGGGGTGGTCCTAGTATAGAAAATTGAGGGTGTGATACTTGGAGGTCTGATACTTTGAGCGGTATCAAGATGCATCGTGGAATCAAATCTAATTATTGACAGATGAATTGTAATGGAATGGTGAGGCCAGTGAAGATTCACAGCCCTACAGTAGCTCTCACAAACTCCAGCTGCTGAGAAGGTACCACATATCCTCTAGATCAAAGTTCACACTGGTCCTTCAGGACCACAGGAGAAAAGACAAAGAGGAGTCAATTCTGTGTTAGTAACTCAGGACCTTCGACACACCCATACAAGTGCTATAACTGTCCAATCAGTTCCCAGCTAACAGCCTCTGACAACCCTGTAAACTCTGTACACAAACCTCGAACCAACCATTGCGTTTATAAACTAGCCCATAAAAAAGGCAGAATGAATACAGTTATAGGTTGTTTCCAAGAGTCACTTCAACTGGATTTCTGAATTAGTATGAGGCATATTGAAAACACTGAGTAAACAATATATGTGGAGACTTTATTATCAACAGTAGCAGACATGAATTAAGATGAATTACATGAACACATAACAGTGATCAATCTGAAATTAAAAGGGCCGGATTGACATGTCAGTTAGGGGTGTCAAAAATAATCGATTATAAGATGCATCGCGATGCGGACGTGCACGATTCTGCATCGATTCACAAGTGTCAAAAATCTATTATTAATTAAAAAAAAATTATAATCAAATAAAATATAATGGAAGTACATGCAGTTGTTTATTTGGATCATAATACAATGCAATTTCAAATGCACTTTTATTTTAAAAGTAGCCACACAGTGAGAAAAAATAAATCATGTATTGGGGAAAAAAGTGATGCATCGATTGAAGATGCATCGAGATGCATCGATAATCGTAATCAAATCGAATCATAGCCCTCTGAATCGTAATCGAATCGAATCGTGAGGCCAGTGAAGATTCACAGCCCTAATGTCAGTCAATCCAGCTCTGGTCCACTAGCTGTCTACTCTGCATCCTGTGTGAGACACAGATATCATTTCAGATATTAAGTATATTCAAATTCAAGCATATTCCTGCACAACAAAGCACAAAAACATCCACATACATGAACACTCAAATCCCCCCTCCACCACAGATAGCAATTAACAGTTACATGTTCATGGATAACATTCCAAAACTTTTCCATGACTTTTCAAGGATCGATAATATAATCTCCATGTAATGTGAGGCGGTGACTCTGAATCAATACCAGAAATTATTACCTAGGACAAATAGGACACAGCTGCTCTTTATGAGTTTTGGGTGCTTTAGTGTCACTGCATCATAGAAGCTATTGAACTAAAACAGGAATTTTCCATACAAATATTTAGGGCTGCACGATATATCGGCGATCATATCGGTATCGGCAGATGTTAGTCATTTTTTAACATATCGGCATCGGTCCGATGTTGCTATGTTAATATCGGTTATCGGTATGAGCCAAAATTCTCCCGTTGAGAGGAAACATTGTGATAAATCTATGATTTATGGGCTTTTCCAAATGTTTTGGAAATAAAGAAATGCATTACTTTTTCAAATTCAGTGTTCACATGTGTTTTTCACTATGTACAAAATGTGATTATCATAGAAATGTCTTTTTATACAGATCATATCGACATCGGTAAATATCGCTTATCGACCATAACAGCAATGTTAATATCGGTTATCAGTATCGGCCAAAATTTTCATATCGGTGCATCACTACAAATATTAATATAAAATACAAGCAGCACTAAAATCAACACCTATTAAGAGCTACTGTACATTACATCACCAGCTACAGATAAATAAGATACATTTGCCGCCATGTTACATTACATGGAAGGTTATCCACAGGAAGATTAATGTAACCATTTCATTCAACACAATTTCATGACTTTTCCTAAACTTTCACAGATTTTACTAATGCCTACCCCACACTACAGGATAATTAGCAAGATTATGGCCAAGATTCCCTCCTCCCGATTTTCTCGGGGGTGCTCCCGATTTGAGCCGCGTCGGCCAGATAATCTTCCCAAATTATCCTGTAGTGTGTGGGGTTCAAAGATTCACAATCGGGAAGACTGCCTCTTCCCGATTATGAATCGGGCATATCTAACATGTTAGATATTTACAACCCGACAGGCGATTGCATCTTGAGCAGAGAGCCAGTAGTAGCTGCGTTTCCATTAGTTTTTCGCAAAATAATCTGGTCCGCGTTCGCCCGCAGCCCCGCACAGAAACAAAGAACGAGGAAATTGTCATCGAGGTGAAATACCCGTGCGTCTTTGAACGGGACGGAAAACTAATGCTATACTGCAAAGCATGTAGCCTACAACAAGCGCTTAGGTCTCATATGCTCCGCACGGAAAAGTGAGTCAAATCAGCAGACGCGCCCCTCCACAAGACACCTGTGCAGACGGTTTTTGCCTGGCCGTGCACAGTAGGCCTACACCCCGAATGGACGCGGCTGTCCGCGCAAATATTAGTTAAACAAATCCTTTCAGTGCAAATGCATTATAAAAACAAAAAATAAGATTTGTTTAGAAAACGAAATGACACAAATGTATTATTATTATTATTATCATTATTACTACTACTACACCCGGTGCGCACACTGAATAGGCATTTTAAAAGTTAACGTCGAGCCCTGCTTCAAGGTGAATCTTCGGCATAATCTTCTAGTGTGTGGGGTTGCGTTTGAACAGACGCGATTGTGTGTGTGTCCCAAGATTGAAATGTTAAAAAATCGGCTCTCTCTGTCCTGTAGTGTGTGGGCTCTCAAGATTTTTATAGTCTTCAAGGATTTGAAAATCCTGTAGTGTGGGGTAGGCATAATTCCATGACATGAAATCCCATGACTTTTGCAGGTTTTCCACGGCCGTGGGAACCCATAATTAAATGTTCACTCTCCTGTGTGGATTTTCATGTGTCTCTTCAAGGCTCCTTTCTTACCAAAACCTTTACCACAGACTGAGCAATTAAATTGTTTATCTCCTGTGTGGACTATCATGTGTTTCTTCAAGTCTCCTTTCTTACCAAAACCTTTACCACAGACTGAGCAATTAAATTGTTTATCTCCTGTGTGGACTATCATGTGTCTCTTCAAGTCTGCTTTACGGCCAAAACCTTTACCACAGACTGAGCAATTAAATTGTTTATCTCCTGTGTGGATTTCCATGTGTCTCTTCAAGTCCCTTTTACGACCAAAATCTTTACGACAGACTGAGCAATTAAACTGTTTATCTCCTGTGTGGATTTTCATGTGTCTCTTCAAGGATCCTTTATGACCAAAACTTTTACCACAGACTGAGCAAATACATTGTTTATCTCCTGTGTGAACTATCATGTGTTTCTTCAAGTATCCTTTATGACCAAAACCTTTACCACAGACTGAGCAATTAAATTGTTTATCTCTTGTGTGGACTATCATGTGTGTCTTCAAGTCTCCTTTCTTACCAAAACCTTTACCACAGACTGAGCAATTAAATTTTTTATCTCCTGTGTGGACTATCATGTGTGTCTTCAAGTGTTCTTTACGAGCAAAACTTTTACCACAGACTGAGCAATTAAATTGTTTATCTCCTGTGTGGACTATCATGTGTGTCTTCAAGTTTGATTTCTGACTAAAACCTTTACCACAGACTGAGCAATTAAATTGTTTATCTCCTGTGTGGACTATCATGTGTGTCTTCAAGTGTTCTTTACGAGCAAAACTTTTACCACAGACTGAGCAATTAAATTGTTTATCTCCTGTGTGGACTATCATGTGTGTCTTCAAGTCTCCTTTACGACCAAAACCTTTACCACAGACTGAGCAATTAAATTTTTTATCTCCTGTGTGGACTATCATGTGTGTCTTCAAGTGTTCTTTACGAGCAAAACTTTTACCACAGACTGAGCAATTAAATTGTTTATCTCCTGTGTGGACTATCATGTGTGTCTTCAAGTTTGATTTCTGACTAAAACCTTTACCACAGACTGAGCAATTAAATTGTTTATCTCCTGTGTGGACTATCATGTGTGTCTTCAAGTGTTCTTTACGAGCAAAACTTTTACCACAGACTGAGCAATTAAATTGTTTATCTCCAGGGTGGACTATCATGTGTGTCTTCAAGTGTGCTTCATTACCAAATATTTTACCACAAACTGAGCAGCTAAAGTGTTTCTTCCCAATACCTTCGCTGTTTTTCTGTGAGCCTAAACCTGACTGAAGTTCACTAGTTTCCACCCATTCATCATCACTGTATTCAGTCTCAGAAGAGTCTAAAGTCTTGTCATCACTAGTTGGTTGTGAATTACTAGTTGGTTCTGATATTCCACAGTCCTCTCCATCAGCTTCTGTTTGCATCTGTTCAGTTGAGCAGGTGGCTACAGGCTCTGCCTCTCTGTTCTCCTCAGTTTGGCTTTGATGAAGCTGTGAGTACTGAGGTTTCTCTTCCTCAACTTCACTCTTCACAGGAACAGCAGTGAATGGGAACATGTTGATATCAGCCTCCTCCAGCCGTTGAAGCTGTTCTCCCTCCTGACTGATCCAGAGTTCCTCCTGTTTCTCTTTAATGTCTGGGGACTCTGGGTCCTCCTGAAGCTGCTGTTCCTCTTTAATGTGTGGAGGCTCTGGTCCCTCCTGAAGCTGCTGTTCCTCTTTAATCTGTGGAGGCTCTGGTCCCTCCTGAAGCTGCTCTCCCTCCTGATTGATCAGGAGTTCCTCCTGTTCCTCTTTAATGTCTGGGGGCTCTGGTCCCTCCTGAAGCTGCTGTTCCTCTTTAATGTGTGGGGGCTCTGGTCCCTCCTGAAGCTGCTCTCCCTCCTGACTGATCCAGAGTTCCTCCTGTTCCTCTGTAATGTGTGGGGGCTCTGGGTCCACTTGAAGCTGCTCTCCCTCCTGACTGGTCCCGAGTTCCTCTTTAATGTGTGGACCCTCCTGGTCCAGACTGGGGCTCCACTCCAACACATCAGGGGGAACTTCTTTAATAACCCACAACACCTGCTGGAAGTCTGGAGGTATGGCTACTCTATGTAACCGCACTACAGGATTTAAAACAGTGTCCAGCTTTCCTTGTTGCACATTCATTTTTGAACGAGAAGATTCTAGCCTGATAGACTGAATTGTTAACTCGTCACACTCCATTTCCTTCTCCAGAAGCAGTCAACTCAGTGGAGTGGGAAGATCTCAAGGTCTGGACTCAGGCAAAGAAGCTTCCTCCTCCTAATCTATCTTCTTCCAAACAGCCCAAATATCTCTTCAACGGTTAGTTAGTCACTAGTTCAGCAACGCTGTCGGGTTTTGTATTTGACATTATAGACATTTCCAAAAGGTTACACAGGAACTTTTCCTCCTGAAGATTTACTGACAACGCTGTCCTTCAAAGCTCCAACAACAACGTTAGCTCCAATAGCTACACAGCTAGCTAAACCATTCTGAGTCCATAAGAAAGATGAGCTTCTTCTACCTCTCGGTGCTAAACAAGCCTCGTCTCAAGTTGATATATTTGTTATTATATCATCAATACGCCTTCTGTTGGTCAATTACAGCTGTAAATTATGAAACGAGGGGGAAATCCGTAAGTGTACCCAGAACGTTTAACGCTCGCTGTTGTTGTGTCAGCGAGCTAGCGAATATAAGAAGTTCCGGTGAGGTTTTTCAAAGTAAAATAACGATTCTGCACAATTATAGAGCAGGCAGAGGCGATTGAAAAAGTGATTATTTTCCACATTAAACTAATAAACTAAGCATTTAAATGAAGCTATACAATACAAATTATGTTTCTATATGACAATAACTGTTTCAATAACATTGAGAACGTTTTTCTCAGTATCTTAATAAAGTTGTTCACTGGAGTGCATAGCCTTTACAAATTGGACACTGGACAGGTTTGTGTTCAAAGTGGGAGCTTGCCAAACATATACACACGCTCAGGTAGACCTCATCTATGACGTCACACTCGGGAGGTGTAAAAAAAAACTTGGCAGGCCGTCAAGCTCACCCAGGGGGGTGAGTTTCCCCTCCTCTCCTCTCCAGGCAGCCTCTCTGGTCCCCTCCCCTCCATCCAAACACATTCGCTTGGCTATCCTGCATTCCATCTCTTTCTACAGTCTGTGCTCAGACCGTCAGACTCGGTCAGACAGACAGCTGCAGTTACGCTTGACCAGCGTGCGATCAGCAGGAATTTCACTTCCGGTTTAGTGTTTTGCCTTCAGAATAAAAGCATGATAAAGTCCGATTTTTACAATAAGAATATAAAGGACCAGCAGAACAAATATAAAGGAGACTGTGTACAGAAAACTCCTGCTGACCACTTCACACTGGTCAATAGCTGACTCACCTGATTTGCCTCTCGGAAGACATCAATAGGAGAGTATGGGTGCCCCATTAATATGCACAATGGATGATGTGGTTATGTGAAAGGTAGCCACTTCTGCTCATGGGCTTGTGAAATGTCTGCCCATATCAATGAGGCAGACACACATTACAACAGAACAGTAAAATAAGTACATTTTGAAATATTGTTCAAAAATTCAAATTTTAATGCGTTGGGGAAAATTCACTGCAGTCATGTACATCAGTAGCTAGTCCGTCTATCATGCCTAACTAGTGGCTAACCCAAACAGGTGTAAAATTCACTATTGTTGCCATTTTAAAAAACACATTTTACAGCCTACACCCGCCCAGAGTCCGACCAGTAAAATAAGCCCATTTTGAAATATTGGTCAAAAATTCAAATGTTGGTGTGTGTAAAAAGTTGCATCACGCATCAATGCTTCCTGAAGCTCCTTCAAATTGAGGAAAAGTGTTGTGTGTAAAGTACCCAAATGAAAAGTACAATGTATATTGAAGAAAGTATTAAAAGAAAATTGTGGGGCAAGTATATTTAGAGCCACATCAGCCCCACCAACACCAGAAATCTAAAGAGAAGCAAAATAACAGAATATGAACATTTTTATTTATTATTGAATTTCATTAGGCAATGGCACAAAGTGATAGTACACAAACTTGGCAAGTCAACTCACAGGCAATTATAACTGTCTTTCTATCTATGTACAGTCTAATATTAGTGCATTAAGACATTGATGGTCAAAAGCATGAAATGTGTAAGTAAACAAATCAACAGACAATGAAAGCAGAAATGTCTGATGAAGAGACTTCATCCAGATCTTCACAGTATTGTTCTGAACTCATCAAAGATGAAACTGGGGACCTGGGCTTCAGCCACCTTTAGAATACAGAGATAAAGAAACAATAACTCAATTACAAACATTGATAGAACTAGAACACTATACAATGATAAACAATAACTCAATTACAAACATTGATAGAACTAGAACACTATACAATGATAAACAATAACTAAATTACAAACATTGATAGAACTAGAACACTATACAATGCAAGACACCAAAATGTACTCACTAAGATGGACACTATTGACAGTTTGAGCCTCCCAGCAACATTTTGAAAGCATCACTGAAGTATAATGAGTGTAATGTGAGCGTAATGTCCAGATTGAACCAGTGTGAATGTGGTCCTACCTTGCGTGACAGTTTTGTGTACTTGACATAGTCTTCCAGGAACATCAGAGCTCCCACCACATCAGAAGGCATGTCAGGGATCTTCTGACTACAATGGAATCAAATATATACGTTTGCATAACGAGATAGACTTCATAACAGTATTCAGATCAGGTACTACCCAAGCCAAACATAGCATCTAGGAATCTATGAAGGGAAACCATGTTATTTAAGTCCTTTCCTTAAGATGACAGAAAGAAATCTGTAAATGTAACAACGTTCACAAAGTAAATAATCACGTCTGTCGTGTTACCTGGTGCACTGCTCCATTATAGAGCGGATGAACTGGCCAATGAGAGCCAAGAACTGCTCTGTGTATCTGGAGTGGAACTGCTTGAGCAAGGTGAGCAGGCCTAGGACCAGGGGAGGCCAGTCAACTGGGTCTGCAGCTTTCCGGCATGTCATACCTAGGGAGGCACAAGACATCAGGAGTTTCATCCATCTATACCAGGGGTTTGCAAAGTCTGAGAATGTGAGCCTCCCCCAGACAAATCTTGGAAAAAGATGCCCCCCTTGCTCAATTCCATATGGGACCATTGTTATATTATTTGACCCCAGAGACACTCAACAATAGAGAGCCGCAGGAAAGAGTCCGGAAATCATCGATGCTAACACTTCCTGGTTCTTCACTATTTTCGCCTATGGGATTTTTGAATGGGTTTTTGGCGCGATGCTTCTAATAAGGTCTCTGGGCAACGCAAGCTTAATCAAACGCGAACCAGTGTTTAGTAATATTATCTTCACACATAAGGGCCACTTTTATGAGTTTTGAAGCTTTTACGTGCCGTTAAAAAGGCGGCTAGCTAGCAAACGGCTAAATGAGACTACACTGTTGAGTCGACGGGGATATATACGTCAATAACGTCATCACTTCAAAGGATGAACACGGAAATTATCTTTCCCTCACCTGGTTCAGCCCCGTTCAGCCCGGGGTAATCAGTGCACACATCAACAACAGTCCAGGTTGAGTGGTGACGTGACGTGGAAGCCTATGCGACACTGTGTAGTTCTGCATTAGCTTAGCACAAGCTTTTTCCTTCTACGGCATTTACGCTTCAAAACTCATGAAAGTGGTCCTCATGTGTGAAGATTATCCCACTGAACACTGGTTCGCGTTTGATTAAGCTTGCGTTGCCCAGAGACCTTATCTAAGCATCGCGGCAAAAACCCATTCAAAAATCCCATAGACAGAAACAGTGAAGAACCAGGAAGTCTGGGACGTCCGCGTTCTGACTACAAAAATAGGTCATCCCTGCTTGTCTCTATTGAGCCAAGATAGACTGATGTTGCACTTTGACTTACTTCAGACTAAACCAAATACATCAACAGGTCTGTCTGAAGGCATTTAATTGTTTCTGACTCTGGGAAAGTGGGAAAAACAGTCAAACAGTCAAATCTCTTTAACCAAATCACACACATTTAGGCTATTCTATGTGATTCTATGTGAGTCCCTCTGGGGAGGCCCGCCTCCAACTTTGAAAACCCCTGATCTATATACACTGTATATTGTGATAAGTAGCCTATGCAAATAACCGCCATATTCAAACCATAGGAGGTCCAGGAACTGATACTTTTGGAATTGCACTGTGAATGCAGCCAGGTCGCCGCTAAACATGACACCCTCTTCACAGCTACACAAACATAGAGACACTGCATGAAATAGGCCACGCCCATCACGGGGGAAAAGCTCCGTTCATTTCCACACACCAGCGTCATTTTCCTTGAATTAAACATAGCTAAAAGCTGTTGTGTGGTGGGCTGCGCAGACAACAAATGTAAAAAAACCCCGCCAGTTAAAGTTTTTTTGTACTCCTGAGCAAAACAAGGAAGCCATTGAGAATTGACGAGAAGGAAAATGTGGATCTAGCTGTCAAGGAAGTAAGTTGGGAGTGTTCATCTTCCGTATATACAATCTTTTTGTGCAACACACAACCATGCACGCGACATAGGAGAACGCCAGGATTGCAGGGGGGGTTTCTGTTTTCCCCGTTTTGGGCGTGGCTTCTGAATGATGACGCGCTCCGCAGTGTCTCTATCCAACTGTTGCCAGATTAGTGAAACACCTCTGAGGTTGGATAAAGAGTAAGAAATAAATGAAGCTCGCCATCATAGTTGGTTTGACCTTCAGCACCAAACATCATTGTACAACTTGATAGCTCACCAACAACAGCTGGATCACAGTTTTTGAATGCAGGTAACTGATACAAAAGAACTCACCTTGGTTTTTGCTGTACTGTAGTTTCGGCAACTGAGCAATAATGAATAGGAAGTTGATGATGGGGAAGTAGGGGAGGCGCTTTGTGGTGATGTAGATCTGTGAAATACATAAACACAAACAACTGGTAATAAATACCCTCCTATCATTTATAGCCCAACAAACAAAACAAGATAAGACGGAATTAGCTCAGCCTGAGAGCGCAAACTAAATAAGCACACGGAGCTTTCAATGACACGTCTATCCAGGTGGGCTGGAAGAGCAAAGAGTGGCGTCTTGGGAAACTGGGCGGACGTGACGTTGTGGGAGGCCGCCTCAGTCCCAAGATTACCACACCACCTGTCGGTGGATGGTTGGTTATATAAAAATGTCATCTTTGGAGCAAAATTATATTCTTCCAGTTGGCTGCAGTGCGCAGCGAAATGGCACTAGAGTGAGAGCTCTCGTTCGCACTCGTAAAACCTGGGTTGTAGCACAACCCTAACGTTTCTGGACACCAACAAAAACTCAGGTTTCATCTCTCAGCACGAATCTCAAAGACCTAAAGACTGATTTTGCATTGCAGAGGAAATGTGAGATTAGTGTAGGAGGCAAACCTTGTTGAGTGGGTTGTGAATGCCGGCGGCCTCCAGGTAGGCAGTGATCTCATACAGGAGAGTGTTGTCCTCTTTAGGGTAGGGCAGAGACGGGTCCTGGTAGTGGGCCTCAATGTCCGCCAGCAGAGACCTGGCAAGATCGCAATTAGTCAGAGCGGAAGCAGCGCAGATCATGGATCGAATCACAGTGGGAGGCAAAATCAGATTCAGAGAGAGCAATAATTCTTAACACATTCACTGCCAGCTGTTTTTTTTTTTACTGTAGGTAGGTTCTGCCAGAGGGTTTTTTTGAGGATTCTGGCTCATCTTTCAAGACCTGAGGATTCTTTTCTGCTAAGATTTTGTGAACACAAAATATGTAAAAAGAACTAATAGAATGTGTGCTTTCTCTGTCTAAAATAGTTAGTTTGTAGAGTTAGTAGTTATGTAGGCATTAGCACTTGAATACAGCATGGTTTCAGCGTCTGAAAAATTATTCTGAGATAAATGGCTTTTTGTGAAATTCGATAGAACAGTCACTTTAACCATTCATTTTTGGCATCAGTAAGACGTCAGACATCTAAACAATAGTTTTGAACAGTAATTTCCTCCATAACAGCAGGAAACACCCCTCTCCTTCAAACTCCTCCCTCCGTGTGTGTTCTTCTTGGCTGCAGCGGGCGTGTCACAAGCTCGTTTCTGTTGCTCCTGTAACCTCGCGTCACCAGGCTCACTGCTTTGCTGCTGCTGCCTGTCTGCTGGCGGCCGCTGTGCAAGTCTGGATATGGGCTCGCTCGTTTCTTGGAGTTTCGGCTGAGAGCTTTGATGAAGCTTTTGCGATTCTGGTCATATTTATCCTGCGTGTTTCAAAGTGTGTTCCACCCGTAATCTATTATGCAAATTTGCAATCCCGCACCGCCAGCAATCAGCGCGAAAACGAAAGCGTTTTCGCCAATCCATTTTCATGAGAATGGCTTCCTGACACTGCTTTTTGCTTGCCTTCCTCTAGTCAGGAGAGCACTGTCGCCACTTAGTGGGTCGGTGGAATGGGTTGTACACGTTCGGTGGCTTCAATATTTATATAAGAGATGTAAAAGGGTTAGATGTACATCCCACGGTCAAAAAAAAAAAATTCATTTTTTTGACGTATTAATACGTCATTGGCAGTCAACCGTTGGATTTTTTTTGACGGATTAATACGTCATTGGCAGTGAACGTGTTAATAATAAATATCATGCATGAATGCTCATCATTTTGGGGGGGTGGGGTGGATCTCCTGAATGTAATCAGCAGTGGCATGATCATAAATCACTATGATTGACACTTTGATTTCATTCATGTGCGCCAAAGCAATGTAGAAAGCCTAAAGGCCATGAAACATGAGCAACACTGTGAGGCAACGTAATGTCAATACAACATAGATCAGTGGTTCTCAAACCTTTTCATGTCAAAGACCCCTAAACTGACACAAATTAGACTACGAACCCCCATCTGATAAGATGTGTTGCAGGACCCCCATCTGATAAGATGTGTTGCAGGGTCCCCCTTCAGATACCACTTTTGCTTTAAGATGTTTTATTACAGAAAGTGTATGAAGCCCATGACCATTGTGTCTGTCATTGTGTTACTCATGGATGGAATTATAGTGAACACCAAGAACGACACGAATAATCACGCTCCATGCATTCCATGCAGCGGCTGAGCAGCAGTAGCTGGAGGTTTGCTGTCCTTGAACTGCTAAAGCTGCGTTCACACCGTCCTATTAAAGTTTTTCGCTGGCATCGAGTTGACATACAAAGTCCATGCAAACGAGCGACGAGCGATTTAAACACAGCGACAGAGCGATTCCAAAGGGTTGAATCGAGCGACAGAGAGAAAAATAAATATCTCGGTGTGAACACAGCTTAAGCACCTGATTCAGCTGCATTTTGCTGGAAGATACTTGGAGAAGCCTGTTTCAACTATATTTTATTGCTTGGCGTGTTTTTATCCGCATCCGAAAAACCCGCAGAAATTGAGGAAAAAATAAAAACACACCAGAAATACGGAGGTTTCTATTTTAGTGTGGATAGGCTCATTTAAATATATGGGCTATTTTATTTTTTTAATTGATGTGTGATTTATGTGGAGGAATTAAATCAATCTAGTATGATATTGTAATATTCCCCCCACAATATTCTGACAACCATCCTATTGTAAGTAACCCAAACACAGAGATGGTATAACCCAAACACAGAGATGGTATAACCCAAACACAGAGATGGTATAACCCAAACACAGAGATGGTGTGTGCTCTCTGCTGATTTCCAACCCAAGTGAGACTGGACTGACTTGTTGAGGTTCTCCAGGGCGGCGGCCAGGTGTTTGGAGTCAAACTTGCAGGAGTAGTTCAGTTCATTGGCAATCTGCTGTCTGAGAATCTGCATCTGACCAACCTGCAACACACAAGCTTCTTGACTTTATCAGAAAATGATGCACAATGGAGAGAGAGAGAGAGAGACAAGGAATTACAGGAGAGAGTAGAGAATCACATTCAAATAATTTGAACTCACAAGTACAATATGCACCCAGGAAATCAATAGAGACAGTCCGCATGTCTGGGAACGCCCACAAAATGTTGAACGGCTGGCGCGCGAGTGGGGTAAAACCGCCCATATATCTCATGGGCCGACTCACCAAAAGACGGTGCTGCGGCTCTAAACTACAGGTTTGGGGGTTCTAGAGCAGAACACAAGACGTCTGCTCAGATGTGCGTTTACTGCAGTGGTTAAATCCCCGATCGTGTCTGCCTGGGCTGGGCTATCAGCTAAATTCTAACTTTGCTGAATGGATAGAACGGGGGTTTTTACCCCACCCTGACCACGCCCCCAGCCAGGCTGAGCCAGCGAAACCAGCGTCTATGACGAGACGTGGCCTCAACCTATAGGTGATCTCATGAACATGTGCATTTACTGTAAGCCAGAGATATTTCTTGCCTATTAGCAAACACAAGAAAATAAAATGGACCGGTACCTTCATGATTGCCTCCAAGTATGCCCCCCAGATCTTCTGGGTTTTGGCCACAGCGTTGGCGTACACTTTGCTGGCATTAGCTAAGGTAGAAAAAACACTTTGCTGGCATTAGCTAAGGTAGAAAAAACACTTTGCTGGCATTAGCTAAGGTAGAAAAAAACACTTTGCTGGCATTAGCTAAGGTAGAAAAAAACACTTTGCTGGCATTAGCTAAGGTAGAAAAAACACTTTGCTGGCATTAGCTAAGGTAGAAAAAACACTTTGCTGGCATTAGCTAAGGTAGAAAAAACACTTTGCTGGCATTAGCTAAGGTAGAAAATACACTTTGCTGGCATTAGCTAAGGTAGAAAAAACACTTTGCTGCCTGGCATTAGCTAAGGTAGAAAAAACACTTTGCTGGCATTAGCTAAGGTAGAAAAAACACTTTGCTGCCTGGCATTAGCTAAGGTAGAAAAAACACTTTGCTGGCATTAGCTAAGGTAGAAAAAACACTTTGCTGGCATTAGCTAAGGTAGAAAAAAACACTTTGCTGGCATTAGCTAAGGTAGAAAAAACACTTTGCTGGCATTAGCTAAGGTAGAAAAAACACTTTGCTGGCATTAGCTAAGGTAGAAAAAACACTTTGCTGGCATTAGCTAAGGTAGAAAAAACACTTTGCTGGCATTAGCTAAGGTAGAAAAAACACTTTGCTGGCATTAGCTAAGGTAGAAAAAAGACTTTGCTGGCATTAGCTAAGGTAGAAAAAACACTTTGCTGGCATTAGCTAAGGTAGAAAAACAAACAAGCAAAAAGCAGATTGTTTGATATGAATGAAAAGATCCAGGAGGGTTATAGGATTTCCTGAACGCGCTTGCTTGCTTACCCACAATGCCTTGGACTGGGTTGACAGCACCCAGCATGGCCTTGAAGACGTCCACCACAGATCTGTCCCTCAGGATGCTCTTCTGAAGCATCGTCAGGAAGTTCTGATGGCAGAAACAGTTTGCTTGTAATGTAAATATATTCAGTTAGACATACTGAAGGTATTTTTATTAATTTATTTTCCGGTTTTTCTTCAATTTTTTCTCCCAATTGTACTTGGCCAATTCCCCTGCTGGCCTGGCCATTGCTCCACCGGCAGTACTATGTAGGGCACACATGGGCAACATACGGGCCCTCGTGTGGCCCGCGATGGAATTGCAAAAAATAAAAAAATGACAGTGCACCTGAACGCAACATGCAAGATACCCGCTGAATAAGTGTCCAAATGTTCCTGTCATTCTGGCCAATACTCTTCTGTTATAGCATTTCAGTCTGGAATATGGAATATCTTTCAATAATCTTTATGACTAAAAGGCTAAAAGTAATCTCATGTGTAAGAAATGACTGTTCTACATTGAAGTAGAAATTTAAATAATTAATAATTGTTGGTTTTGGATTTATTTAGCTTCAAGAGTGCATTTTTGTTCATGTGACCCTCAACACAGGCTTTGAGAATCCCGGGCCACTTACTGATACTTATGCTTAAATTAACCCACTCATATTCTGGTTTATTTCAAGAAAAACATTTCGGATAGTGGAAATTCTAATTGGCTGGTAACTTTAAAATCTAGCAGCCATATTGGCAGGTGGTGAAAAAAGTTAATTTCAAGCCCTGCAGGGAGAGCAGGTGGTGACATAGGAGTGAAAAAAGGATCAAATATTGGTGGTTAAGACTGCATCACAATTGTTAATTTAAAATTAGTTATTCCTCTAAACCTGGCTTCAAATGCCCCAAATCGTTCACGCTGGCGCCGTTCGGCCCTCTGCAAAATCTGGTAGCGAGGAATTTTTTTTGTGGCCCTCTCCATCATCAAAGTTGCCCATCCATGGGTTACGGCATGACAATATTTGTTCGACCCCCGGCAACAATCTGGGTTTCTCATGTGGCCCCCCATGAAAACTAGTTGCCCACAATAGTTGTAGGGCGTGGGAGGATCACGCTATTGCCCCCAGTTCCCCTCCCCCCGAACAAGCGCCCCAGGAGGTACGAGTGCAGTGTCATACCCCATCGACTTCCCACCCGCAGACACAGCCAATTGATTCTTTAGGAACGTCTGACCAAGCTAGAAGTACCGCTGCCGGGAATTGAACCCGCGTCTCCGCGGCAGGAGGCGAGTGCTTTGACCTCGACAATACCCAGACGGCCCAATGCAGACTTGTGTTTGTATTCAGTAGGCTGATCACCTGCAGCTCCTTGACGATCATGAAGCAGAGCAGACGGTCCAGTCCGTTGAGGCCGAAGGTGCCCAAGGTGTCCTGGATCTCTGAGAACAGCCTGTTGTTGGTCACCTCCTGGTGGCTCTTCAGATCATACCAGGTGTTCATCTGGTCCATGTAGCACGTCACCCTGGACATGTTCAGGAAGAGGCAATGTTTGCAAGGGGGCTGGTATATATTTTTGTAGCAGTATAGAACCACCATAGGTGACGGAATGAAGGGAAAGCACTAGAAAATAAAAAGATAGCATCATTGCATAGATAAAAGTGCTATTTGCTTTAAAGTCGAGCTGAACCCAAAAATGACTTTTCTTTTCATTTAGTTCAAATACCTGGGTATGCAGTGCACCTATTTAATAATGTATGCAAACAAAATCACAAATTTTTTATTTCTTTAGTTTTTCACGCTTTTTCACATCAAAAGTTCATTTTTCAAGATTTCATTGATAACAGTAATCTACAGTTTGCTGACGTCACCTAGTACTATCAAATTTCTACCCCATTTCAACCAATCATATCACGACATGCAGCTGTCAATCAAATCTTCATTTTCTCTTCCAAATGAAGTAGAAAATGGCGCCTAGTGCCTGTCATCTGGCAGAATTCCTATCCCATAAATTAACTACTAACTTGGCCAATTGTTAGAAACATGAACATAAAACAAAAACTATAATCTCTAAGAATGCAAAGAAATGTAACTGGCTCGTTAAAACGCGCATTCCAGGAATATTATTTACATTTATAACGATAATGGCGCGCACCTCCGAGAGCGCGGTTGTCACGGGTTGCCCCTCGGAGATTCCATGCGGGCGGGCAGCACCCATGCATCGGATTGTCTGCTCGTTCCGCACAGAAGCAGCCTGGCTGCCTGGTACTCCGCGGATCCCACTCGCGTAGCACGACAACACGCTGAATCCCACTGGATTTGGGGGTGGAACACGCCAGGATTGGCCAATGCCAAAGCCAGTCCTCAGAATTGTCAAATCAAATAATCGACACCATTATGGTCCGCCTCTCAATTTGTTCTCAGTCTCCGAGGCTCGTGCTAGTGCATTCTGTTCCGGTTCACGTCGACTTTAAACATCATCTTACAAATGAAGAGTGTTAACTTTTTGTACTGTAACCTTGGCTGGCAGCTCAAAAAATATAAAACAGAATGGAGAGCTTTTTGAAATGAACAGTAAGGTTAATCACAATAAGGCTTATGTCTGTATTCACCTTATGCAGCCCTGCCCACTTGACCCATTGTATCACCACTTCCTGTTCAAAACGCCGGCTGTTTTACCTGGTCAAACCTAGTTTGACTCACCTGGTCAAACCTAATTTGACTCACATTATGAGTCAGACTAGGTTTATGAGTCGCAGGAAGTGTAAATACAATCGGAACTTCCGATTGTATTTACACTTCCTGTTAAGTCTCTCAAGCCAGACGGTCTCTTCTGCATAAGATGAATAAGAACTTTGTATTTTGCACTGATGAACGTGATCTTATTGCACCATATCAACTCCGTGTTGGGTCTTAGCAGCTGACATTTATATGGTATATGTTGTGCCGATCAGCATTTTATAGTGTTGTTACTGTATGGTATGTTTTGTTGAGTTGATTACATGTTTTTAGTGTGTACTTTTACTCTTAACCATGACTGCAAAGTAAATGTCACTTACCAGACAATGAAGTTTGAATTGACATTGAAGTGAAGTGTGATTTATGCATGTGATTAATGGCAACCTGACACTGTTATAGGCCTGCACGATATTAGGAAAATCTGCGATGTGCGATAACATTGTTCAATATAGTGATGACGATACGACTTGCGATAAATATAAATAAATAAATAAAAATAAATATTAAAGTATGCATATTAGCTATGCAGTTCCTATGTCTTTCTGCTTTAATAATGCTAACATAGACCCCAAACATAGCCTATGCCCACTGAATAAAGAAATGAAATACACACTGACTCTAGCTGAAACTACACACAGCGTGTTTGGGCTTTGGCAGAGGGGCGGAGCGCACTGTTGCAAGGGAAAGGTGTACGCTGGATTTACAACACAAGACAAAATGATCAGATGCTGAGTGGGAATGATTGACACATGTAAATAAAACCACTTTTGTTATTCATTGTAGGGGTGTCAAAAATAATCGATTATAAGATGCATCGCGATGCGGACGTGCACGATTCTGCATCGATTCACAAATGTCAAAAATCGATATTTTTTTATAATCAAATAAAATATAATGGAAGTACATGCAGTTGTTTAGTTTAATTATGGATCATAATACAATGCAATTCCAAATGCACTTTTATTTTAAAAGTAGCCACACAGTGAGAAAAAAGAAAGTGAGAAAAAATAAATCATGTATTGCGGAAAAAAAGTGATGCATCGAGATGCATCGAGATGCATCGATAATCGTAATCGAATCGAATCGTAGTCCTCTGAATCGTAATCGGATCGAATTGTGAGGCCAGTGAAGA
Source organism: Poromitra crassiceps (assembly GCF_964638095.1). Classification (NCBI taxonomy): domain Eukaryota; kingdom Metazoa; phylum Chordata; class Actinopteri; order Beryciformes; family Melamphaidae; genus Poromitra; species Poromitra crassiceps. Next base: position 16,821,295 of record NC_139641.1, read on the forward strand.
TTCACAGCCCTAATTCATTGCGTTTTCAGGCAGTCTTTGCGATGTGTTTATTGCGCATGTTCATATTGCGATGACGATGAAAATACGATTAATTGTGCAGCCCTACACTGTTACATGTGAAAGTCCTACTTGGGGTCTGTGATTCGGAGGATCTCTCTGCAGAGACGACCGATGAAGGTGGCAGACTCATCCACAGAGGAGAACTTGGGGATGGGGATGTGGGTGGACTGGTACACACTCTGCCAGTCCTGGATCTGCATGGATACAAGGAAGGAGTCAGTCAATTGATAAATCTATGACGTCTGGATAAACAAACATAGCATCCCCCTATGACTATAATTACAGAATGATCGACGGGTGCATTTGCAATACTCAGGGCAGTGATCCCTATAAATGCTATTAGGCTGAGTCCAATCTGGGAACCCAGAGTCTATTTTTATCATAAATATACTACTATATCATCTGACATTATTATTATTATATACTATAATTATCATACTGCTGCATTCATCATGAACTATTACTATTATTACCATACCTAAATTATTAAATAATTATTCTTGTCACACTATAGTATACCATTGCCATCAACACTGACATTATTATTATATACTATATTTACACTGCTGCTGTCATTATGAACTATTGCTATTATTACCATATCTCAATTATTAAATAATAATTTCTGCCACACTATTATATGTAAGGGTTAATGCACGACGAGGTGTACATTATCACTTTTTAAGGGACGACGCGGAGGCGTGAACCGTCCGAGGCGAAGCCGAGGATGGTTTGCCTCCGCGAAGTCCCTTAAAAAGTGATAATGTACACCTCGAAGTGCATTAACCCGCTTATACCATGGTCACTTGCCAACAAAACAATAAGACCAGTCATTTATATTTCCATGTGTAATAAATAAAGCAATCTAAATGGCTAAATGTCTGTTATTCATACTGTAAATCAGTCTTCCACGAAATAAAATAGTCCCTCCCACCTCCACCATCCTCCGTTTTAAAGCCGACTCAAACGTTAATTTTATCACAGGAATGCGGGTTTAACGATGTTTTGCGTTCTACATTAAATGAAGACATTAGCGTTTGGCAGCTTGCTTTATTTTGTATGATAGATACGTATTGGACAAGTATATTAACATTTAAGAGCGAAGAGTTTCAGGAAGTGACAGAGCAGCGGGGGCTCGCACTGCGTGTGCTGTTGTGGTGACATGCAGAGAGAGTTCTCTCTCTCTCTCTCTCTCTCTCTCTCTCTCTCTCTCTCTCTCTCTCTCTCTCTCTCTCTCTCTCTCTCTCTCTCTCTCCCTCCCTCCCTCCCTCCCTCCCTCCCTCCCTCCCTCCCTCCCTCCCTCTCAAAGGCCCCCGCTCGTGCACGAGCCGAGGGAAATCATCCTCTTTGTCGCCGAGAAGAGCCTGGTGACGCGAGGTTAGAAATGTCCGAAACGAAAATCAAAATTGTAAATAAGAGTTATTTTTGATAAACTGAGCACACAGGGGTGATTTAAATAGTTACTTTGACCGACTCAATTTCTCTCTCAACATCCAAAATTGTCATATTAACCCTTAACGGGGGTATAGAGCTCAAACAGCTCTCTTGATGCACTGTTGAAACGATGGCGCATTGATATGAACGGTGAACAGACCATTTGGCTGAACAACTTTACCAACTGTACATTATCACTTTTTAACGGACACCCTGCAGCCAATCAGAATCGAGTATTCACCCAGACCATGGTATAAATACAGCTATTGCTGTTTTAAAATGCACTAACCACGTTGCTGCTACCTCATATCGACTGATAGAACTATTAGTAAATTATTATGATGTCTACTGTGGAGCCTGGTAACCTGACGTTGCCAGATGGATGGGTTTGCTGCACATTCTGGATTGTGAATTTGTGGAACAATGCCGCCCCCATCTGGCGGAGTCAGGCTAGGGGCCTAGTGAATTATTGGTGAATTGTTATTTATTGTTATTTAATTTGTTACTGTATGGTTGCACGAAGGGGAGCTTTGCAATTTCGTTGTATATCTTTTCATGCAATGACAAATAAACTACTACTACTACTACTACTACTTTTATTTGAAAAATAGACTCTGGGACAGCCCTACCTTTTTTCCCGGCTTCCTGTACAGCGCGCCTCTCCTGCCACCGTCACTTCCTTTTCCGTGTCGGTGCTCCACTGTTTACAGTCTAAATAGCAACTTGCACCGCAACTTTCCAGTACTTTTCCACTGTTGTTGTAAGACGGGTTGACGTCTTCTATGCAGTGTGTTTATGCGTTAACGTTATTAGCGAATAGTCGAAGCGGACACGGAAAAGGGAGTGATGGTGGCTATTCCGTCACTTCCGCTTACATATTCCGCGTCCATTTCGGCTATTCACTAATAACGTTAAAACTGCATAGAAGACGTCAACTCGTCTTACAACGACTGCCAGTCGTTACTCTGAAGTCACGGCGCAAGTTGCTATTTAGACTGTAAAGAGAGAGAGAGGCGTGCTGTACAGGAAGCCGGGAATTTTTTTATTTTTCAAATAAAAATTAGGCTATTCGCTAATAACGTTAACAGTCTATTTTTCAAATAAACATAGACCCTGGGTTCCCAGATTGGGTTGAGTCTGACCTTGCTTCTGAGGAAGCTGTTGCACTCCTGCTCCACATTGTAGTTGATGATGCGCGACACCTCCTCCTGCCAGATCTTCAGGCCGTAGATGCTGACGTAGTCCTGGATGTACTCAAACGACCTGTAGAAGCCATCCATGGTGGCGGCCATGTCCTTCAACTTGGGCATCAGCTCACTGGGCTGAGAGAGAGGAACATGTCCTTCAACTTGGGCATCAGCTCACTGGGCTGAGAGAGAGGAACATGTCCTTCAACTTGGGCATCAGCGCACTGGGCTGAGAGAGAGGAACATGTCCTTCAACTTGGGCATCAGCTCACTGGGCTGAGAGAGAGGAACATGTCCTTCAACTTGGGCATCAGCTCACTGGGCTGAGAGAGAGGAACATGTCCTTCAACTTGGGCATCAGCTCACTGGGCTGAGAGAGGGGAACATTGTATTCTATGCTCATTTAATTACTTTTTTTAAAATCATATATTATTGTTATCCAAATTTATTTCAAAGGGCAGGTGGTCATTATTCCACATGATTTTAAATGCACCAGGTTGTTGGTAGATATAAAGGACTGCATAGAAGTATGAGGATCTGTAACCTCTGTAGTGACAACTGTGTGGGAGACCAGTATCATGTTTTGTTTGAATGCAAGAATGCAATTATTTTGAATTTCAGAGAGTTATATCTACCCAGATATTATTTAACTTGTCCATCTATGTTTAAACTGATCTTACTACTACAATCAGACAGACAAAAAGTCATGTGTAAATTAGGTGCTTTTTTGAAGAATGTCCTGCCTCTGTTTAAATGACATATGCACTAGCCATGCCGTGTACCATTGTATATTGTTTTTGTATGTTTTGTTTGTGCTCCATACCATGTGATCATGGTCAATGAGTCACATTAAATAAATTAAATAAATTGTAAATAGTTCATGTATGACATGGAGGACAAATAAATAATGAATGGAAAGAGATTAGTGCCCATGGAGATTGTATCTGAATTGCATAAATTTGGATTTGTCATGCTCATAATAACTAAACTGTTAAACAATGAAATAAATAGTTGAATAAATGAATGGAAAAACGTGTAGTTACAGATATAGAGATACTGTAAGGTTTTCTGCAGAACACAATCACTCCAAAACGAAAGCATGAGTCAAAGGTCTGATGTCTGACCTTGGCTTTGGGGTTGAAGATCAATCCTTTGTGCAGAGCGTAAGCCACTCTCCTCACCAGCTCTTTCCTGATGCCGTCCTCCAGAAGCTGCTTAGGATCCACCTAAAGTGTCACAATGTGAGGCACAAAACCAGGATCACTACTGTTGACAAAATGTGCTATTGTAGGTGGATAAAAGCGTCTGCTAAATGATGTCATGTCTGACAGAACAGGATCTGACAGGATATATAACTGCCTCTTGAATGCTTACACAGAAACCCTGCCTGCCTGTGAGAGAGCAAAGGCTTCAGTGGAAAAGTGATGAAGTCAAAAGCAACTAGTAAACATGTTGTCCCCCACCAGTGATGCAGTTTCAGTCAGTCAGTGATCGCTGAGCGTACTTGAAATATGAGTGAAATTGTTGTAAGTATTTTCTTATGGGACAATGAAAGGACAGATTGACTATACTTTTCAAAGTGTGAGGCGCGTGGCGCTGTGCCTGCCCTTGGGGGGGCGTGAGACAGATTGAGGGGAGGCACAGTGCAGCTTCATGTCAATCCATAGTCCCCAATTTGGTGGGGGACAAATACTGTATCTGATGAAGTAGGAGCTTTTCTACAACACATTTTACGACTGTATCTTCATGCTTACAGTAAAGTAGGTGATATGGAAAAAATATAATCTGGATACACCAACTTTATGCGGATTGAGAGGACAACCATTTCTGTAATCAGATTGCAATCAGATTGCAGAAAATGCATGTTAACGCCAGGTGTAAATGGAATCAGGCTGAAGTGATCAAATACAATCTGATGGCAGAAACCACATGTTAACGCCAGGTGTAAATGGAATCAGGCTGAAGTGATCAAATACAATCTGATGGCAGAAACCACATGTTAACGCCAGGTGTAAATGGAATCAGGCTGAAGTGATCAAATACAATCTGATGGCAGAAACCACATGTTAACGCCAGGTGTAAATGGCCTCTATAAGTACCGTTGACTGTGTGTTGAGCCTCACTGCTCTCCTGTATCTCTGTAAACCTGTCATGATGGATGCGTCTATTTGAGATCTCTTTGCAAAATCACACGAGTCGACTTCAAGACTCCTGCCTCAGTTATGATTTTGATCTCAAGTGGTTTTCTTCAAGTGATGCACTGTTGACCTCTGGGCTGTTCAATGTGACCTCTGAGCTGTTCAATGTGACCTCTGAGCTGTTCAATGTGACCTCTGGGCTGTTCAATGTGACCTCTGGGCTGTTCAATGTGACCTCTGGGCTGTTCAATGTGACCTCTGGGCTGTTCAATGTGACCTCTGGGCTGTTCAATGTGACCTCTGGGCTGTTCAATGTGACCTCTGGGCTGTTCAATGTGACCTCTGGGCTGTTCAATGTGACCTCTGGGCTGTTCAATGTGACCTCTGGGCTGTTCAATGTGACCTCTGGGCTGTTCAATGTGACCTCTGGGCTGTTCAATGTGACCTCTGGGCTGTTCAATGTGACCTCTGAGCTGTTCAATGTGACCTCTGGGCTGTTCAATGTGACCTCTGGGCTGTTCAATGTGACCTCTGGGCTGTTCAATGTGACCTCTGGGCTGTTCAATGTGACCTCTGGGCTGTTCAATGTGACCTCTGAGCTGTTCAATGTGACCTCTGGGCTGTTCAATGTGACCTCTGGGCTGTTCAATGTGACCTCTGGGCTGTTCAATGTGACCTCTGAGCTGTTCAATGTGACCTCTGAGCTGTTCAATGTGACCTCTGGGCTGTTCAATGTGACCTCTGAGCTGTTCAATGTGACCTCTGAGCTGTTCAATGTGACCTCTGGGCTGTTCAATGCCATTTTGTATCAGTAGGGAACATTCAAACAACAGAACATCTACCTTGATGATCCCAACCAGAGTGGTCTTCATCATCAGGATCCCCTCAGTGAAGATGGATATGGCGTGGGTGAGTTTAGCCACCTGTACCAATGTGAAGCAGAAAGAAAACGTGTTTAGCCACCTGTACCAATGTGAAGCAGAAAGAAAACGTGTTTAGCCACCTGTACCAATGTGAAGCAGAAAGAAAACGTGTTTAGCCACCTGTACCAATGTGAAGCAGAAAGAAAACGTGTTTAGCCACCTGTACCAATGTGAAGCAGAAAGAAAACGTGTTTAGCCACCTGTACCAATGTGAAGCAGAAAGAAAACGTGATGAGCACAGATACCAGAAGCAACCTAGGGAACCCTATCAGACTAAAGCAGAAGTTTAAAAGCTACTCTTCCTGGGGTCCAAGTGGAAGTATTTGGAAAGAGGAGACTAAAGTAAATCTATGTAAGGATTAGTGCCAGCAGAGATTGTATATAAATTGTGAATTACATGCATACATTTGAATTAGTCTCGTTTGCTTTTCCTGATGTGTGTCTCAAGAAGCTCGGTCTGATTTGAGAAAGCTGAATTTGAACTGCAAAAACTCAAATTTAAATTCTAGTCAAAAGTTAAATTCACTAATAATCATATCACATTTTAAGGCAATCCAATCAATTCCCGTGCATTCAATAGAGACTCAAGTAGCCCCTATATCAAAACAGGGCAACTTGAGGCCTCTGTTCCAATAGGTCAGTTTTTGATTTTATATAAGAACTCAGGGACAATCATTCCTTTCTTCAACGACCTTCTCAAGAAAACTAAAGGAGCTCCTTAAGTTAAAGTTAAGTTATTAAGTTAAGTTATTGCACATAGTGAAGTGCAACTTGTGTAGCCATAAGTTGACCTCATAGCGAGCCCCCAGCTGGGAGAAGTCCTTCAGCTTGTCCTTGTCCAGCCGTGTGGGCACCTCCATGATGTCGTGGATCTGCAGCTTGATGATCTTGGCCAGAGAGGTGAACATGCTCTCTGGGATGATCTGCAGCACCTGGGAATGAAGAGGAAAAAAACACCTTACTGAGCAGTAGGGCTGGGTTTAGAAAAATCGATATATCGATATTGAATCGATATTCATGTGAAGGAACAAGTATCGATACATACATCCCAGTATCGATCTTTTAAAATGCATTTTACATTTTTTTTTTTTTTTTTTTTAATAAACAGGCTATAATATTATAGGCTGACTGTGTGTGGTAGTTAAAACATCGTTTCAAGTTGACATTTATTTATGTTTGTAGTTTAAACAAAAACATAAATACTGTAGGCTACATGTGCATTGTGCATGCACCATGAGCCAGGATGTACAGACCTCAAATCTGTTTGCACTATAATGTTTGTGAACTGGAAATGTTCATGAGCTGTATTTAATTTTATTTAATTTTATTTACAAAGCATTTATACTTTATGAAACACTGTTTACAACATGCTGCTGTTCAATGATTCTGTTGTATAGTGGAAATCTAAATTTGTTTGGCTTCTCACAGAAGACTGTAAAGAAAGAGACAGAAGACTGTAAAGAAAGATAAGATGTTGAATGACTATGTTGGTCATGTTTAAATAAAAAAGAATTACATGATGTAACTGCTTGCTTTATGGTCAATTCTTAATGTAAATAGTAATATTGTTTAATAATGCACCAGGTTAGAGGGTTCCTTGTACAATTTACAGCATTAGTTATTTGAGAATCTCTTCCATTATCAAAGCAAAACTGGAATTGTAACTAAAATATCGATATTGAATCGTATCGTATCGTATCGACTTGGGACCTTGTGTATCGGAATCGTATCGTATCGGGAAGTCAGTGGCGATACCCAGCCCTACTGAGCAGGAATATCAATCTGGGATTTTAAGATAGAAAACAGATTTGTCTTCAAAAGCAGCTGGTATACGATGTAATAGATGAAACATCTTGTATCTAGTCAGTAGGAGCATATCCTCCAGCACGCAGGGAAGCAGCATAGTAAATGATACCAGAAGGTAATAATAGCATAGAAACAGAAGCAAGCACTGTGATGTGGAAACATAACCCTCATGTACCTTTCTGACATAAGCTACCAGCTCTCCGGAGTAGAACTGGGACACGCTCAGCAGGTCAGGGCTGTTGGCCTGGTTGATACGGAGCAACGGAAGGTCCAACGCAGATGCCAGCTGGTCACGTTAAAGAAAAGCAACATTCATTTACCTTCAAATGTGAAAATTCTCTCAAACGAGGCAACGTTCTCAGAATTTAGCAAAAAAAACACAAGGCAACTGTGTGTGTGTGTGTGTGTGTGTGTGTGTGTGTGTGTGTGTGTGTGTGTGTGTGGCTAGTAATGGCTGACCTTCAGAAACGTGGCCCTCAGTTTGGTGACCATGGAGGGGTTCACTCTGATGCTCTCCTGCATAATGGACGTGAAACTGCAGCAAGAGCAGAAGTTTATAATAAAAAACAACAACACACACACTATTCAATTAGAAATCAATCAAAAACTGCACTAAAAGGTGCCAAAAACGATGTATGTTTTCGTGTAATTCGTGCAATTTAATATACTGATTAATTTGATTATTTGATTGGTGGACTTGAATGATGAATTCCCTCTCTGTGGCCTTTAATGTGGACTGTCTGTACCTGTCAATGATCTGCCATGCATAAGACAGGTCTCCAACGATCTGCATGGTAATGAGGACTTCCTCTTTGATATTGATGGTCCGGATCATCTGATGTAGGAACCTCCTGGTGTCAGCCAGGAACTGACAGACCTGCAGGTTTGACTCCAGCTGGTGGAATTCCTGGACCTGGAGACCAAGAAAGAAAAACATGCTAGACACATACACAACTTGGCATTGTTTTGTGTCAATTCTACATTTACATGACATACTGTACATACATTGTCATTTAGACGCTTTGGTCCAAAGCGACGTACAATATCACATCTTGTCAAGACAAGAGCACAGAAAACAACATGCAACACAGTCAATGACAGTCAGACATCTTGATGGACTAGAGTAGCACTTTGTAAAAAGTAGTCTGAGACGGAACAAGTAATATTAGTAGCCTAGTGTTTTGTGTGTGTGTGTGTGTGTGTGTGTGTGTGTGTGTGTGTGCGTGCGTGCGTGCGTGCGTGTGCGCTTGTATTCACTTATTAGTTATAGGCATGAAAATAATTGCAACAAAGTCATTGCGGAATTTAAAAAATACGATTACAACATGAATATTAATATTGTTTGAATGTGCGTTTGATATCATATTCTTTTATGAGCAGCAAGCACAACAGAAAGTTCTGAGGTAATAAGCTCAAACCAATCAAATCAAAGTTGTACCAATCTAATCATCAATCAGTGCTAATTCTCAAAATTGTCTATCAATAGATTGATGACATTAATACACAGCGCTGCCACAATTGGAAACAGGAAAGCTGTCGTGAGGAATCATAACTGTAACTTCATAAAACCAATACAAACCAGAAGGTGAAAGTATTAGAAAAGATGTATTTACAAAAACAACATCGCACAGAGCCCTGTGGTTCAGTCCCATCTCTTATCCATGGGGACTGACCCCTCCTTCCTGTTCTTCACTTCCTTTTATAGAATTCCAACTGAAGTCCCACAACAAAGAGTAGCTTTATGCACTTAGCGCCCCCTACGTCTAGGAGGAGGTATTACAACAACCTCTAAATTCTCTCCACAAAGCGAAAGGTGAAACATCATGACGTTGCTTACCTCAACTAGAGCCGATATGAGCTGGACCGTCTTCCTCCCAGCAGCTGTGGAGTCTTCATAGTTGAGAGACTCAATCTGCTTTGAGATTTCCCTGAACCAGGCCTGCAAGTTCTCTGTGGAGAGGAAAACACTTTGAGATTTCCCTGAACCAGGCCTGCAAGTTCTCTGTGGAGAGGAAAACACTTTGAGATTTCCCTGAACCAGGCCTGCAAGTTCTCTGTGGAGAGGAAAACACTTTGAGATTTCCCTGAACCAGGCCTGCAAGTTCTCTGTGGAGAGGAAAACACTTTGAGATTTCCCTGAACCAGGCCTGCAAGTTCTCTGTGGAGAGGAACACACTCAGAAGTATTTCACAAGGGTTGGCTGAGGGGAAGGTTTTGGCCATTTAGGAACTGACCAAGCTGGAAGGACCGCTACCATGAATTGAACCCAGGGCTCCGCAGTGGTAGGTGAGTGTTTTTACCTCTACACGACCCAGATGCCCCTAATACATGACATACTGTAGTGTACCTAACATAATAGTAATACCTAGCATATCACTCTATGCATGAAGTTTAGTCTTTTTTCTTTTTCTTTTTTTTTTATCCCATTTTTATCCCCCTTTAGTGCTAATTTTTAATTTATTTATCCTGGTTGTTACTCCACCCTCTGCCGATCTGGGGAAAGCCGAAACTGGCTCCATGCTTCCTCCGAGACATGGGCAGTTAGCCAGCCGCTTCTTTTCACCTGACAGGGGAAGCTTCACTGGTAGGACATAGCACGTGGGAGGATCACGCTATTCTAACCAGTTCCCCTCCCTCTGAACAGGCGCCCTTAACGACCAGAGGAGGAACCCCATTAGCAACCAGGATATTGCATGTTTTGGTGAAGGGGTTCCTATATGAAGGAAGCCCCCGGGACTCCCAGGAGGCACGGGGAGAACATGCAAACTCCACACAGAAAGGCCCTTTTGACGACCCCACCCGAGCGGTGGGCACTCGAGGACATGCGGACGGGCACGCATTCCTTCAGCGTTCACAGCGTCCCAGGTGGGAATCGAACCCAGGGCCTTCGAGCTGTGAGGCGACAGTGCTTACCACTGCACCACCGTACCCCCCATCGGCCGATATTCTTACATTATATACAGTATACACATTATATTACACGATTTTTTTGCAATGATCCCTCAAATATCAAACACTTGACAAAGATATGAGTTGATATGAATTGAAATATGTAATGTAGGCAGGATATTTTACAGCTTATTAATAAACTTTATTGTCCAAAATGACATCAATGCAATGAAACAGTAAACTTAACTGGGAATTTGATAATTATAAATAACTAGAAATACAAAAACACAATAGAACAAATAGTTAAGAAAAAATATCAAATATACACAACATGCTGTCTATAACTTAAAAAAAAAAAAAAAAAATCGGCATATCGGCCGATACGATATATCGGTGATCGGCCAATATCGGCCGATAATATCGGCGAACCGATATATCGGTCGGGCTCTAATAGTAATACCTAGCATATCCCTCTATGCATGAAGTTTAGTCTTCACACTATCAAATATGACAATAGCAGAATGTGAAGCCGTATGCATGTCGGGACAGTACAACAGTATTTTCAAATTATTTTCCAAAATCTTGTTCAATTTCCAAGGTTATCAAGACCTTTCCAGACTGTGAAGGAACCCAGTTTAGCATAGTTCCACATTTGTCCGTATTTTCTTCACAGTTTTAGTAATTATTCTGATCAAAGGGCCATTTCTAACATATATTTTTCTGGTGCTGTGATTTTCATCAACAAGTACAGCTGATGCCCCTTTAGTCCGTAAACACCCTGTGTTGTTTCCTTTGCATGTCAGGACAGCACAACGTACCATTTTTCTCCACCCTGGTGAGCGGCTTCACTCCGGAGAAGACCTCCGCCAGCTCAGTCATCCTCTCCGATCCCTCCTTTTTGTAGCTCTCCCATTTGATCTGCTTCTCTGACAGCATCTGCTTGAACATCTGGAGGAGGGACAAGTCGTAGAGAGTCAGCGGTGGTGGCGTTGGATTCGGGGTGAACAAATACATATGGTCCTTTAGAGGCATCGTGATCTGACCTTGAGTTTCCCAGAAAATGTAAACATTTCTCTGATTGGATAGTGGGAGGTAAAAAAAAAAAGGAAACAAATATAAATAAACTCACGGACCACTAGGGGGCGCCCACGGACCACCAGTGTTTGAGAAACACTGTTCTAGACCGAAGTGCAGAGCTCTCGGCACAGGAAATCATGAAGAGAGGTAAACACTGCCCATCTACATATTATAGTACCAACATTGTAATGATACAAAGCGGGTTGAAAATCGGAAAAGCCTTCCTTTAAGATTGACATTCCCCCTAATAACGATAACTGTTGCTGTTAGTTCCACATTCTTCAAAAGAACATAGCCCAGTGAGAGTGATGACCTTCTTTCCTACATGTCCCAGTGGTGCTGAGAAGCTCTCACCTCTTTGAGTGTGAACTCAAACTGAGCCGTGTCCAGCAGGAGCTGGAACAGGATCTTAGGGTTGTACTTGGAGTCGTTGAGCACTTGGTCTTTGATCTGACGCAGCCGTTTGTTGTTCGAGTCGTAGGCTGTAAGACAGAAGAGCACTCGCTTCAATAAACTGAGGAACATACTGAGGAACATACTGAGGAACATACTGAGGAACATACTGAGGAACATACTCTCTTCATTCATGACATTGTTTCTAAAGGCATTCATTGGAAATCTGGTGTTAACTCATTGAGTGCCAGCCACTTTTGGAGAACGGACGCTCCCAGTGCCAGAGTTTCAGAGCGTTTTCAGTGATTTCTCGAGGCCCACAGAATATTGTGTGATATTACTATGTAAACACTGAACATGCACAAAGAACGAGGAGACTCTCTTCTATCATCTGCAAAAAAAAGTTTATTGATCCCATTTTCCGTTCTTTAGTTATGAGCCGGAGAAGATAGCTTGATTTAACGAAAAACAGCAATTTTTTTCTAGAAGCTGAGATAATGAGCCTTTTGTGAAATTAAACATTTCAAGCACATCATTGACTCTGAAGCTAATATTTTCTGATATAATGACACCTCAAAAATAATTTCCTTCAATAAAAGAGTGAAAACAAAGGAATTTTGTTTGGCCAAATAATATGTTTTAGCTGCAACCAGCAGCGCTGGCCCCTGCGTGCGCAGACCCTACACCTTCTTGCTGGTCTTGATTTACTGCTGGTGGGCATCAGATAGCCTATTCTAGCTTGTTTGCTCTCTATGCATCGAGCCTGCTGCTGCCTGGGTCTGTGTGTACTGTCAATGGTTGTATGCTGTAGTGCCCTGCGTGCCCCACCCCCCTCCTCCTCCTCCTCCGTGGTGGGAGGAGTGTCTCTGCTGCGGTTTGCTCTGAGTTTGATCTGCACTGAAAAGTCCGCTGCATCCCCCCGCTTTTTTACAGCGTGTCCTCGGCTCCCAGCTGAGAATAATGTAACTTTTCAGAAAGACGCTGGTGTCGCCGTGTCGGCAACTAAATCATATGGATGGACTATCGCAGCGGACACAGATGGGGCTCAATTGTGGCAGCAGATGACTGCTGTTCACAGGCACAGCTAACGTTATGCTTCAAGCATATCGATGCGATTTCCGTTTCCTCATGACTTCTCTCTTTTCTCCTGGCCTTTGTCTAATCTGGAGAGCACTGTCGCCACCTAAGGGTTCTGTAAAATAGGTTAGACACATTCAATAGCTCCCATATTGTAAGAGGCGATGTAAGAGGCTTAGATCGACATCCCCCTGTCAAAAAACGCAATTGACGAACATGTTCGTCCTTGGCACTCTACGTTACTAAACGAAATGACGAACATGTTCGTCCATGGCACTCAATGAGTTAATTGGAGTGCTATGATATGACTTCCCTTTCCAGTGCTTTTTGAAAGACATTGGAAGGAGAACTTTCAAATCTATTGTACACAGCCAGATCTGAAATTCAGTCCGCTTCCAGATTTATTTTGGGGAAAACACCTTGTTCATTTCTTACTATTCCTCGACCTGGTGCTTAAAAGGTTTCTGAGAGGTAAAGAAAGACTTGCTCTTCATCTAGCTACATTATTGCACTCTTCCGTTGAAACCTGTGTTAATAGTCTCACCAGACTCTGCAGTGTGCAGCATCAACCAGCGGATGGCGACGTTGCAGTCCCTCAGACAGTTGAGCAGTTTGGGAATGTTGTCCAGAACTATCTCCTCCCGGAGGAAACCTTCCTTCAGCAGCTGCTGCACCTGGGGCTTCAGGCTCTCTGTGCTCGCTGCATACCGACACGCCTAAAACATAATATATGATACAATTATTATCTTTCAAGTTGGAGGAATGTTTTCATCTTTATTTCTGGGTGAAATATCTGGAACTGGTGGAGGAGTGCAGAAGGCACGGGTGGAAGGCCAGCTGTGAGCCAACTGAGGTGGGCTGCAGGGGCTTTGCAGGGCAGTCTCTGCATAGGGCACTCTAGACTCAGCCCTCAGTCTTAATCCGTTTCACTACTGTAAGACTGAAGCCATGTCCACACGGAGACGAGTTTAGGTGTATCCGCTAAAGTTTTTTGTCATATAGACGTTTCGTCCAGATGGAACCGCGTTCTGGGACTATACGTTCTGGGAGTATACGCTAATTTTTCAAACCGGGTCCCAGAGTGAATAAATCTGAAGACGCCACCCTTGCATTTCCGTGTTTACAACCCATGCGCATCTTTCCTGAACCGATGACGCCATAGCCCCACCTCTCTCCACCAGCAACAATAACAATCATGGCAGTAGCGTTCGTGCTACAGCAGCTACTGAGCCTGTTGGGGATCTTGCAGCAAAATATAATGCTCCTCTATTACCACCGTCAGCAACAAGTGGACACGGAGAACAGCGTGTAGCCTACAACATCCTCAGGGCTCCACACAGCTGACTCTTCCCATCCACCCCTCCCCTCCCTTCATCGGATATTTCCCAGAAGGCTTAGCGGCGGCTACATTTTTACAATAACACAAACAAAATCAGGCTTAACGTGTTAGATAGAAATTATATTTATTTTGAATACAACATGCAATTCTGGAATATGTTAATATTGGACAAAATTAAATGAAATGAAATGTAAACCCTGAGTGCAACCGACATACTCTCTTGCCCTATATATACCCCTCGTAAATACAACGTGAATAGGGAAGTGAGAGGTTTGACGAACACAGGTTGCACTGTGATGTCTGTGATGTCCGCACGGGTCCACTCTAACAAGACTTTAGCTTACTTGATGCCACTTTTTCAATAAAAACACATTTATGCCATGAGTTTATATAATGTATATTTATGTTGCATCATTTAGCCTGTGCTGTGATGTGCAGGAGCGGCCAATACGCTGGGATGTGTTTGCAACATGTCTAAAGATCATGGAAGTGGATGATATCAGGAACGTCACCGATAGTTAACGTTCTATATTGTAGGCTACAGGGAGACCATCCGCCCTGCTGAACAGCTCTGCATTTGCCTGTATACTGTAGGTTTAATCATTTTATTCATCGATATGGCAAACCTCCCCGCAAAGCCAAGGGTTTAAGCTGCTCGCTACAGTGAGATACACATTATAGACTGTGCGCCCCTAGAGGTTGTATGCCATTATTGACGAGATTGTCTTATTCTCTGTTTTTGGTGTACTTTGTGGCAGCGTTACAGCGACACTTACCGGCCTGGCATATATACTACAGCGGTTTCAGTGGTATTCAGTGGTTTCATGTGGATACACACATTTCTTGAAACGATTCCATGTTTATGGAAAACTTTTCTGAAACGAAAAAAAAAAAAAAGATCGCTTCCGTCTCCGTGTGGACATGGCCTGAGAATATTACTATTTAAATATTTTCATAACGTTAGGTGGCGCTGTTGGACGCCTTGCATCGGAGAACCAATCATGAGTGTTGTGGGCGGGCCTGCTTTCTGGGGGCAGTTCTCATGCAGAACCTGTGTCTCGCAAAACATCGCCGCGTTTGCGGAGAAACATATTAATCACTTAGAAACAAACATAACCTGTTAATAGGACGTGTTTCATCCGGCCCCGGCGGCTAGAGGTCTTTCCCCCAGCGATAAGCCCGACTCCCGAGGCTAACGTTACAGAGCCTGCTGATGACTTCACAGTAGCAAGCGGACCACTTCCGGGTAGGACAAATTATTGTAAAATAAACAACAGGTATAAACTCTCTTTGCAGCACATCAGTGTCTTGCTCTATATTGGAACTATGAAACATTGCATTGCCGCTACCAAATAAAATTCTAATAATAAATGTAGGCGTGTCTGCTGCCGGCCGTTCTCGCCGGGCTCGAAGAGACAGTTTCTGACAGTGAAATTCCCAGACGAGTCCAGTGTGTAGTTGATACCTGCTCTTTGATGTTAGCTGAGTCCAGTGTGTAGTTGATACCTGCTCTTTGATGTTAGCTGGGTCCAGTGTGTAGTTGATACCTGCTCTTTGATGTTAGCTGAGTCCAGTGTGTAGTTGATACCTGCTCTTTGATGTTAGCTGAGTCCAGTGTGTAGTTGATACCTGCTCTTTGATGTCAGCTGAGTCCAGTGTGTAGTTGATACCTGCTCTTTGATGTTAGCTGAGTCCAGTGTGTAGTTGATACCTGCTCTTTGATGTTAGCTAAGTCCAGTGTGTAGTTGATACCTGCTCTTTGATGTTAGCTGAGTCCAGTGTGTAGTTGATACCTGCTCTTTGATGTTAGCTGAGTCCAGTGTGTAGTTGAGGGCAGTCTTGGCAGCTTTGTAGGGTTCCCAGGCCTCCACCAGGTTCACTGTGATCCCCATGTAGATACTGATCACCTGCAGACAGAATGAACACAATAGAACGGTCCCAGTGACAAACGGAGGAGAAAAAGTGACCAGTGGAGAATCTTCTCCCATCTTCTCACCCAGTTGTCAGGGAAGTACTTATCAACGATCTCCCTCATCTTGGCCTGCTGGGTGTGCAGGATGGAGGGGGTGAAGTAGAGGCAGACGTACAACATGGCCGCCTGGTTGGCCAGCGCTGTGCTGCGATGCTCTGGCAGAGGGTAGGCAGACACCTGGTGGACAAGAGGAGAGGCGTGGTTTACTTTCCAGGTCTGGTATTATGTAGTTAAAATGTGTAAGTACAAACAGACACAATCTATGACATGACATTGTTTTTCCTGGCTCAGAATGCGCTTTTGGCGAGTGACTACACATGAAAGTAAGCATGATCGGTCCGTATGTTTGACTTTTAGGTTAGTGTGTCGTCAGGGTTATCCTGAACTCAAATATATCAGTCATTGTCAGAAATTATGGAGCAATGTGTTTTCACAGCACTCCAATGTTCAGACATAAAGTCATTTCAATGGACAAATGTGAGACTTTAAAGGTCCCATTCCGTGCAAAAGCTGTTTTTACTGCTAAATGCATATATACTGCTGTCATCCCTCCCTGTAATGAGTGGTCACAACCTCAGAACTGCCACAGTTGGATTTGTCCCTATCCAGCGTCCCCTTGCAGTCTCCTTCAAACCACGCCCCTTACACTCTGTTCCCCCAGACGGGTTAATGTGATGTCACTCGGGTCCTTAAGCATACTGCGCGGGTCTCTCTCACACAAGCTACCTGCACCATTTTGTCTATAGCCACAAAATTAACACTTCTAGCTGGAGCGATGCCAACTGTACGTGATCCAGCAACTGCGGAGGTGCATTCGGTAAGTCTAGGCATTTTGAGATGTCCTCTTTAGTGTAGCAACCGTTAAGTTAGCGATAGCTCGTTGCTAACGTTAGTTGTGGACACAACCTAGCGTGCTGGTCCACAGATGCTAATCTGATTGGCCTGGGGCGGGCTCTCCCTCAGCGGCCAATGGGAACTGTTAGTTCTGAATATATTATAGAAACAGACCATTCTTGGGACGCAACGAGATGAGGAAGTGACAACTCCGTCAGAACAAACGGGGTTGCTATATTTTCGACAAATTAATCCAGAATCATGTTTTATGGACCAGAGACAGACGTTTTTAAGAGGTTACAGCTGCACAAATTGCGACCTTTAACTTACAGTAAAAAAGAAATGCTTGATTTTTTTGGTGTAGAGAGTTGTCCTGATCTCAAATATATTGTCATTGTCAGTACTTATGGAGCAATGTGTTTTTTTAAGAAAGTAAAACATTTGAAGGTACAAATGTGGGACTTTAACTTAAACAACTTTAACAGGGTTGTCCTGAAAGGGGGGGGGGACCCTATATTACATCTTTCATTTATTTCTTTATTTTCATGAGACATCCGGAGACAAAGATCAGAAGGATATTGGAGCGATAGTTCCTCGCCTGGTTGTAGATGTCGTCTGAGCGCAGTCTTCCGATGACCATGCTGATGAAGGTGTGGCTGATAGGCACCCTCTGGAAGTAGCTCTCTGGGTAGTTGTTGGGCCGTTTGGCTCCTGGCTGACCGGAGTAGCCGGTGCTGCGCAGCAGCTTGCAGATGTCGTCCAGGTTGGAGTCGGCCGACGAGCGGGCGGCACTGAGCAAGAGAGTGTGAAATAATAACAGAGGGTTTCAGAAGGAGGTGAACATGTTCTATGCATTAAAGCAATGCAGAGCGTGTGTGACAGTGTTAGCAATGACACCTACGCGTGTGAGGAGACAAGCCTCACTACTGTCTGAATGATGAATGGTTCAAATGACTCAATAACTTGACATGTATACATTATACACATTTGTTTTTCATTATTATTAGAAATTGTGTACCTACTAGAAACACCCTGTATAGTTCAAATTCCACCACTAATCATCAATGATTCTCCCTGCCTTCAATGTGTGTGTGTGTGTGTGTGTGTGTGTGTGTGTGTGTGTGTGTGTGAGAGAGAGTTCTTCATATAATAGAAATACATTATGGTGATTGATAGGGATGGGGCCGATCCGATCCAATATCGGTAGCCGATATTGGCACTAATTCACGGATCGGATCGGATCGAGAGAGAAAAAATCTGATCAAATTGTTTTTTTTTGTTTTGTTTTTACAATTCCAGCACGGGCGGCGCTGGCCGTAATTTGCCCATGTATAATAGTATCCTTCTTTGCCTTGTATATTTTCTTAATTTTGTCTGCTTTTTGCAAGGTATATTAAAAAAAAAATTAATTGGCCAAATCTTTGCCTAATGTATATTCAAGAAAAATATTGGTATCGGCAGATGGGAAGTGAAAAAAGTGGATGGGTGCATCTCTAGTGATGTTATACATGTACACATACATGTATAACATCTCTAGTGATGTTATACATGTACACATACATGTATAACATCTCTAGTGATGTTATACATGTACACATACATGTATAACATCTCTAGTGATGTTATACATGTACACATACATGTATAAGATCTCTAGTGAGACTAGCAAGTTGTTCATATGCAGCAATGTCTTTAGTGTGATATGTAGGTAGGAAGTGAGTCAAGTAAAAATACCACTCAATCAAGTGTTTGAGTCAGTGAGTGTGTGTGTGTGTGTGTGTGCGTGTGTTTGTGTGTGTGTGTGTGTGTGAGTGTTTGTGTGCGTGCGTGCGTGTGTGTGTGTGCGTGCGTGCGTGCGTGCGTGTGTGTGTGTGTGCGTGCGTGTGTGTGTGTGAGTCACAAGCGCACCTGTATCTGTAATAGGAGACGAGCATCCTCTCTCGGACCTCGCCTTCGATCTTGTGGTCGATAACCAGCAACATGACTCCATACAGGTACAGAGCCTCACACTGTGTGATACAGGAAACACAACATGACTCCATACAGGTACAGAGCCTCACACTGTGTGATACAGGAAACACAACATGACTCTATACAGGTACAGAGCCTCACACTGTGTGATACAGGAAACACAACATGACTCCATACAGGTACAGAGTCTCACACTGTGTGATACAGGAAACACAACATGACTCTATACAGGTACAGAGTCTCACACTGTGTGATACAGGAAACACAACATGACTCTATACAGGTACAGAGCCTCACACTGTGTGATACAGGAAACACAACATGACTCCATACAGGTACAGAGTCTCACACTGTGATACAGGAAACACAACATGACTCCATACAGGTACAGAGTCTCACACTGTGTGATACAGGAAACACAACATGACTCCATACAGGTACAGAGTCTCACACTGTGTGATACAGGAAACACAACATGACTCTATACAGGTACAGAGTCTCACACTGTGTGATACAGGAAACACAACATGACTCCATACAGGTACAGAGTCTCACACTGTGTGATACAGGAAACACAACATGACTCTATACAGGTACAGAGCCTCACACTGTGTGATACAGGAAACACAACATGACTCTATACAGGTACAGAGTCTCACACTGTGTGATACAGGAAACACAACATGACTCTATACAGGTACAGAGCCTCACACTGTGTGATACAGGAAACACAACATGACTCTATACAGGTACAGAGCCTCACACTGTGTGATACAGGAAACACAACATGACTCTATACAGGTACAGAGTCTCACACTGTGTGATACAGGAAACACAACATGACTCTATACAGGTACAGAGCCTCACACTGTGTGATACAGGAAACACAACATGACTCTATACAGGTACAGAGTCTCACACTGTGTGATACAGGAAACACAACATGACTCTATACAGGTACAGAGCCTCACACTGTGTGATACAGGAAACACAACATGACTCTATACAGGTACAGAGTCTCACACTGTGTGATACAGGAAACACAACATGACTCTATACAGGTACAGAGCCTCACACTGTGTGATACAGGAAACACAACATGACTCCATACAGGTACAGAGCCTCACACTGTGTGATACAGGAAACACAACATGACTCTATACAGGTACAGAGCCTCACACTGTGTGATACAGGAAACACAACATGACTCCATACAGGTACAGAGCCTCACACTGTGTGATACAGGAAACACAACATGACTCCATACAGGTATCAGTGTTTCCTATACATAAAGGAATTTGTGGCGCACCGCCACAAAAGGATTTTGACAAAAAAAAAAAAAGGTAAATATTCTATAAGGCCGGAATTCTGGAATGTTGTCGGCTCCATTGGCCATTTAGAAAAAAGTGTGTGTGTGTGTGTGTGTGTGTGTGTGTGTGTGTGTGTGTGTGTGTGTGTGTGTGTGTGTGTGTGTGTGTGTGTGTGTGTGTGTGTGTGTGTGTGTGTGTGTGTGTGTGTGTGTGTGTGTGTGTATGGCGCTTGTGTACTTACTAAGAGCTGCTTTCCATCCTCATTGAGCAGCACAGTCTCCAGGGTCTGCTGAATATAAACACCCTCATGCAGGTCATCCAAATATCTGGAGAGAAGAAGAAATAATAATCATATCATAATCCTCTTGTATTGATTGAGTCCCTCAATCACTGAGCATCTCCTTGTTGCAGGCTGCATGTCAACTTGTTATGGGGCTTCCATGGCGATGACAAAGTAACACATGGAGGAGAAGGCCGGTGTCGGGGTTCAGCCGGGGTTCATACACTTTTTGGGGCCAGGGACCGCGGCGTTACAGGGGAGAACATTTTCCAAGGACCCCCTCATCGGGCCCGGCACCACCAGGGGGCGCCAGGGGGCTTTACATCCTCAGTTCAATTTCCTGCCCCCTCACTTTATTTTTTTATTTTATTTTATTTTTTAGAATAGTTCATCTATAAAGGCCAGTTAGGCGTTTGGAGGAAAAGCGCGCTGCTCATCAATGTCGCTCCTCCTACTCCTTCTCCTGACAGGGGGGATCTTCAACCTCCGCTGCTGCCAGAATTGCCAATAATCTGGCTTTCATGTTTACAGTGTGAACAATCGACAACATCAAACAGACCAAACTAGATGGCTACCGTCTGTGTGCTCATTGTGTCCTGATCCTGAACTGTAGTGCACGTGACTGCAGGGAAAAACTAAACAAAGCACAGAAAAAACACACTGTGTTTTGTGTTTTATGCTCAATGGAAGCGCTCTCAACATGATTTCCGCGTGCGTTGACACGCTCTGTGTGTGCACGCCGCCTTATTGATGCATGTTGCAAAAACGTTTGTCTGAAATACACAGAACACACAGAACACAGACAACTAAAAGTCCATTTTAACACGACGGCCCTGATTTTTATTTACCCAGTTATAGATTACTCCTTTAATTTTGAAATTTTGAAGGTGAAAACCACTAGCTTCCTATAGTCTGTCTATTTCTAACTGATTGATTTAGCTTGATAGGATTCAACTTTAAATGAATTTTCCACACGATAGCGTGACCGAGAAGTCACGAATGGTGAAAACAGCTGAATGCCAATGTGATTCACTTGTGCCATAAGGCTGTATTGGGCTAATTGAATGCTCCTATTGTCTATCATTGTCTTCCATGGTGAAGGAGGGCTGTGTCGTCACCTGAATTGTGTTTTGCCACTTTAAACAGTGACAGTAAGGGGCGGCGTTAGCCGTGTAAACAGGCCCTAAAATGGAACTGAACCAAACTCCTGGTCACTCATCTCCTGCCTCACCTGTTAAGGTCCACGATGTATTTGTGGACACTTTCAAAAGCCAGATAGAAGCGTGACAGGATCTCAATGTTGTTCTCTCTGAACTCTTCATCCAGGTCCTGAAGCTCTGGTTTGGCTTCCAGCTTCCCATCGTAATACTCTGGACCCTGGAGGAGAACCAACATATTATATATATATAGTAGTGATCCTGGGTCTGGGTGGATAAAGCGAGCACGTTGGTCCTTGGCCAAGGGGATTGTCCCTTTGGTCGGATGGTTAACGTGTTGGGCTTGTAATTTGGAGACCTCGGGTTTGAACCCAGCCTCGCCTGTGCCGTTACAATATCCATCTATATCTATCTATATATACTGTAAAACTTAAAATAAAAGCCAAGTCCCAAATTGATGCAGGTCCCAAATAGACGCGGGGTCTCTTGGCTACATCTTTTGGTAAATAAACGCCAGTCTCAATTTGACACCAGGGCTATTAAAGGAGAATTCTGTTTTTTTTTTACACGCTGGACCTTATTTCCAGATTTAAATATGATTTTTAAGTCACCCTGACAACTTCAGTTTGATTAGCATCAGCAGAAACCATCATCAGTTTTGAACTGCGACCTGAAAACGAGGAAAACGGGGCAACATGTGAAATGCTTGTATTTATGTCTTGTAAATAGCTTATTTTCCAACACACAGCGGCTCATATGCTGTTTTTTTGTATAAATATATATACTATATACTGTATAGTCACAAGTCATAAGCTGAGTGAAAATGTTTCACTTTGTGCTGGACTCTGGGAAAACTCACTGCAGCCAATATGGATCTGCTGTGATGTCAGACTGATACGTGTGAAACAGAATGTGACCTCACGTGATCAGTTTGTTTTTTACCAGGCTAAATGTATCTCCCCCCAGAGGTGAATAATGAATATAACATGACTGTATTCCTAAATGTGTCCAGTTTCATGACAGTCAAATTCACCCCAGTTTCAAGCACCCTCATCTGGTGTTTCTTAAACTTGGGGTGGGGACCCTAAAATGAGTCACAGGCTGACCGTTGGTTGGTTGGTTGTTCCCTTCATTACAGCAACACTAGCATCTTACTGAAACCTCTCCAGGACTGCAGCCGTGGTCTGATCCATTCCATACCTTGAAGTAGCTGAAGTCACAGATGATGTCTCCATATTTCTGCTGGTCGCTCTTGTCTTTGAGCCTGAAAACGGTGGGGATGAACTCGGAGAGGCGCAGCAGCTCGGCGATGATGGCGTTTCCTCTCGAGACGATCCTGAGGACGGCCTGACCGCACAGGTTGTTCTCCGCCAGGAAGTCCAACATGGCAGCAGCAGGAAGGGGAGGAGAATGCAGATGATGCAGAGACAGGCCCCGCCTTGACCCTGTGATCCTGGAGCGTTAGTGCTTGGATACTCCTGTTTAGACGAGAACAACACAGGATGTTGGCAAGTCTGATCAAGGTTAATGTATTCCATTTTTGAGACCTTCAACCAGATGGCCTGGGCTCAAGTGTTGGCTGAAGCGTCCTGGAGCAAGGCACTGGTCTGAACCTTACCCTCAGGCTCTTTCTATATTCGTCTCAGGACTTCACGGTAGTAAGAGCCCTCTCATGGAGCATGCTTTTTTCGTTAGACAATCTGTGTTGGGCATTAAACTCACCTTATTTCTGCACTTTGAAGTCACAGGTAGGGTCGGGTGGGACAACCTAATTGACGAACAAATCGCCTGAGGGACAGTTTCTTCCCGCAGGCCACGAGACTCCTTAACACACACAAATAAACAATCATGTAGTAGCTGCTACCATTACATATGATAATTATGCCTATGTTATTTGCACCTGTGCAAACAGAATGTTTAATTATGTTTTAAGGTGTCTATGTTAGAAAAGAAAAGGAACAAGGTTTACTGTTATTGCTTGTTGTTTATCTTGTTTTACTGCATCTATATGCCCTGTTATTTTGCACTATGTTGTAACGGAGTCTACAGCACAAGAATTTCACACGTGATACTTGTACTACGGAGTGACAATAAACATGTTGAATCTTGAATCCTGAGAGGAACATTTGAAAGAGCCTGAGGGTAAGTCTGAAGCCCTTTCATCAACAGAGTATGACTGCTAGTATTGGTATGATTGCTGTTGTTAAGTATTAACAGCTGTAGTCCTGTCACAACACAGGATGAGGTGAGAACGTATGTACTGTCATGTATTTTCACCAGGAAACAACGTTTTCACATGGGCCAACTGAACAATGCAAGACAGTTTGAGGCATTCAGTTTGACGTGACTTTGACTAATACGATTCATTTAAACAGTTGTTCAACACATGCAGACACACACACACCCTAAAAACAGTCCTACTGTTGTTTCTCTTTGCTGTTTTTGGGCCATAACCTTCTACAATGACCAAACTAATGTTAACAGCAAACCTGCTAACATGAGCTTTTCTGATTAACGTCGATGTTGCTGCAACAACATCCAAAGCTACAGACGACGACAACACACGCAGAAGCAGTTAACATGATGTCAACATCAAAACTCACTTTGATCTCTTTGTGTTTGGGTTGATTTAGTTCACGAATGTCAACATTTCCATCATGTCGCTTTGCTTTTTCTCCCCGTCCTGTTTACTTCCGCGAATCAATCCGCGTGATGACAAATCACATGACGCTGCCGCTGGCTGGGTGCTAGGCGAAGGCATGACCCGCCCCTCTCTGCCTCTGATTGGCCTAGCGTCAAACGTTCATCCAATCATATTCGGCTTTTGGCCATAGGGGCGTAAACCAAGGAAACAGGAAACAATACCGGAAATAAGTGCGCAACCGTTACCGTTAGGGTGACGCGGCGAGGTTACATTAGCTAGATAAAAACAACATCAACACAAGTTGTATAAATAGTGTTAGCCCATTTCTCCAGTAGTCACTGCCGAGGAAGGTTTCTGTTTGTTAATGACTGATGAGTCTCGCGTTGAGGCTAGTTGTTTGCCGTTTTATTTTCATATTCGTTGTGTCTATTCTCAAGTGAACGAGCTGTTTCCGCTGCTTGTTTCCTGTCTAGGGCGGGCTCTAGGCCGACGCCCGGAGCGTGATTTCTAACCCCACATAGGATAAGCAATAACCACGCCCTGTGGCGCTGGGATTGGCCAGGAGCAACACTGGAGCAGGCTCTGCACTGGAGGGCACGCAGCCCAGCGATTTCATAAACAAACTGAATAGCTCTTGAGAACGGAGAGCGATTTCGAGAGCGGACATTGAAATGAATTATGGTCACCTACCTTCCTTAGCATAGTAATACTAATAATAAGCATAATAATTGTAATCTACACAATGTACACAATCTACAAAAACATGCAATAATATAAACGTTGTGTTCACGTTCATAGCTCATATAATATAATGTATCATTATCGTTCATTTCAAGCTCAATTCTTACCCAGAGAAAAGGTACAGCACTGAAAATGTAACAAGCAATAGTTTTTTAAACATCTTTATTTTAAAAGATGAAAAACCCCAGGTGCTTTAGTCCCAAGCTTCAATGCTCCTGGCCAATCCCGGCGCCACAGGGCGTGGTTATTGCTTATCCTATGTGGGGTTAGAAATCACGCGACACCGGAACTTCATATATTCGCTAGCTCGCTGACACAACAACAGCGAGCATTAAACGTTCTGGGTACACTTACGGATTTCCCCCTCGTTTCATAATTTACAGCTGTAATTGACCAACAGAAAGCGTATTGATGATATAATAACAAATATATCAACTTGAGACGAGGCTCGTTTAGCACCGAGAGGTAGGAGAAGCTCATCTTTCTTATGGACTCAGAATGGTTTAGCTAGCTGTGTAGCTATTGGAGCTAACGTTGTTGTTGGAGCTTTGAAGGACAGCGTTGTCAGTAAATCTTCAGGAGGAAAAGTTCCTGTGGAACTTTTTGGAAATGTCAAATACAAAACCCGACAGCGTTGCTGAACTAGTGACTAACTAACCGTTGAAGAGATATTTGGGCTGTTTGGAAGAAGATAGATTACGAGGAGGAAGCTTCTTTGCCTGAGTCCAGACCTTGAGATCTTCCCACTCCACTGAGTTGACTGCTTCTGGAGAAGGAAATGGAGTGTGACGAGTTAACAATTCAGTCTATCAGGCTAGAATCTTCTCGTTCAAAAATGAATGTGCAACAAGGAAAGCTGGACACTGTTTTAAATCCTGTAGTGCGGTTACATAGAGTAGCCATACCTCCAGACTTCCAGCAGCTGTTGTGGGTTATTAAAGAAGTTCCCCCTGATGTGTTGGAATGGAGCCCCAGTCTGGACCAGGAGGGTCCACACATTAAAGAGGAACTCGGGACCAGTCAGGGGGGAGAGCAGCTTCAAGTGGACCCAGAGCCCCCAGTGCCACACATTAAAGAGGAACAGGAGGAACTCTGGATCAATCAGGAGGGAGAGCAGCTTCAGGAGGGACCAGAGCCCCCAGACATTGAAGAGGAACAGGAGGAACTCTGGATCAATCAGGAGGGAGAGCAGCTTCAGGAGGGACCAGAGCCCCCAGACATTAAAGAGGAACAGGAGGAACTCTGGATCAATCAGGAGGGAGAGCAGCTTCTGGAGGGACCAGAGCCCCCACACATTAAAGAGGAACAGGAGGAACTCTGGATCAGTCAGGAGGGAGAACAGCTTCTGGAGGACCCAGAGCCCCCAGACATTAAAGAGGAACAGGAGGAACCCTGGATCAGTCAGGAGGGAGAGCAGCTTCAGGAGGACCCAGAGCCTCCACACATTAAAGAGGAACAGCAGCTTCAGGAGGACCCAGATCCTCCACACATTAAAGAGGAACAGCAGCTTCAGGAGCACCCAGAGCCCCCACACATTAAAGAGGAACAGGAGGAACTCTGGATCAGTCAGGAGGGAGAACAGCTTCAAGGACTGGATAAGGCTGATATCAACATGTTCCCATTCACTGCTGTTCCTGTGAAGAGTGAAGTTGAGGAAGACAAACCTCAGTACTCACAGCTTCATCCAAGCCAAACTGAGGAGAACAGAGAGGCAGAGCCTCTAGCAAGCAGCTCAACTGAACAGATGCAAACAGAAGCTGATGGAGAGGACTGTGGAGTATCAGAACCAACTAGTAATTCACAACCAACTAGTGATGACAAGACTTTAGACTCTTCTGAGACTGATGATGAATGGGTGGAAACTAGTGAACTTCAGGCAGGTTTAGGCTCACAGAAAAACAGTGAAGGTATTGGGAAGAAACACTTTAGCTGCTCAGTTTGTGGTAAAGGTTTTGGTCATAAAGGAAGCTTGAAGAGACACATGATAGTCCACACAAGAGATAAACAATTTAATTGCTCAGTCTGTGGTAAAGGTTTTGGTCGTAAAGCAAACTTGAAGAGACACATGATAGGCCACACAGGAGATAAACAATTTAATTGCTCAGTCTGTGGTAAAGGTTTTGGTCATAAAGCAGACTTGAAGAGACACATGGTAGTCCACACAGGAGATAAACAATTTAATTGCCCAGTCTGTGGTAAAGGTTTTGGTAAGAAAGGATGCTTGAAGACACACATGATAGTCCACACAGGAGATAAACAATTTAATTGCTCACTCTGTGGTAAAAGTTTTGGGCAGAAAGGAGACTGGAAGAGACACATGATAATCCACACAGGAGATAAACAATTTAATTGCTCAGTCTGTGGTAAAAGTTTTGCTTGTAAAGAATACTTGAAGATACACATGATAGTCCACACAGCAGATAAACAATTTAATTGCTCAGTCTGTCGTAAAGATTTTGGTCGTAAAAGGGACTTGAAGAGACACATGATAGTCCACACAGGAGATAAACAATTTAATTGCTCAGTCTGTGGTAAAGGTTTTGGTCGTAAAGGAGACTTGAAGAAACACATGATAGTCCACACAGGAGATAAACAATTTAATTGCTCAGTCTGTGGTAAAGGTTTTGGTCATAAAGGATCCTTGAAGATACACATGATAGTCCACACAGGAGATAAACAATTTAATTGCTCAGTCTGTGGTAAAGGTTTTGCTCGTAAAGAACACTTGAAGAGACACATGAAAATCCACACAGGAGATAAACAATTTAATTGCTCAGTCTGTGGTAAAGGTTGTGCTCGTAAAGAACACTTGGAGGAACACATGATAATCCACACAGGAGATAAACAATTTAATTGCTCAGTCTGTGGTAAAGGTTTTAGTCATAAAGGAAACTTGCCGAGACACATGAAAATCCACACAGGAGAGTGAACATTTAATTCTGGGTTCCCACGGCCATGGAAAACCTGCAAAAGTCATGGGATTTCATGTCATGGAATTAGTAAAATCTGTGAAAGTTTAGGAAAAGTCATGAAATTGTGTTGAATGAAATGGTTACAGTAATCTTCCTGTGCATAACCTTCCATGTAATGTAACATGGCGGCAAATGTATCTTATTTATCTGTAGCTGGTGATGTAATGTAGCTCTTAATAGGTGTTGATTTGAGTGCTGGTTGTATTTTATATTAATATTTGTATGGAAAATTCCTGTTTTAGTTCAATAGCTTCTATGATGCAGTGACACTAAAGCACCCAAAACTCATAAAGAGCAGCTGTGTCCTATTTGTCCTAGGTAATAATTTCTGGTATTGATTCAGAGTCACCGCCTCACATTACATGGAGATTATATTATCGATCCTTGAAAAGTCATGGAAAAGTTTTGAAATTTTATCCATGAACATGTGTGGGAACTGTTAATTGCTATCTGTGGTGGAGGGGGGATTTGAGTGTTCATGTATGTGGATGTTTTTGTGCTTTGTTGTGCAGGAATATATATAGACTTAAATATATTATATATTTTTGCCCCGCTGTTATGAAAAGGGGTGAAAAATACAGCAGACGCTCTTTAACTGTTAACGCGCCACGCAAAAGCTGCACACTGCAGCATCCTGCGGCCGACAGCGATTTGGCTTGACTCAAGAGACCAACATGTCAACGCAGACATCCCTCAGCCAGTTCTTTTTATGTAACGATGCTCCAGAACAACATCCAACCAGCCATGAGAAGCCGCCTCACTCGGTGAGGAAAAGTTGGGTAATGATAAGAATCGCAAGTGGCTTCAGCTTTGCACATGCAGCGGAGCGCTGATCATGAAGAAACTGCTGCAGGCGTATTGCGAGAAAAGCAGCAACAGAGAGGTCCTCTGACAGGTTGTAAAGCTTATTATTATTTAATTTAGCCTACTTATGTCAACGTTGTTTCAGCATAAATAACCTACTAGAACCTCAGTTAATTTGCCATTTAACGACTTTATGGAGCATCATCTCAAAGCTCACAACACGCAACAAGGGATTTTGTTCTCAGATGTAGGCTACAGGTAACACAAGGCTAATATTCTTATCTTTGCCCTTCAGTTTAAAGTAAAGCAAATATTCTCGTGTTGTGAAGTAGGCTATACGTCCGTTCTTAAAGCGAGTTGGATGCCCGCGTGTCAACCGGCTTTTAATAACCTCATCATCGTGTCAATATAGACCGCTTCAGAAAATATAGGCTACTTTTAAAAGTTTGACTGACTGCACGTCTCAGCTCTGGCTTGCTACAGGTAGGGAACTGGTTCTTAATTTAGATTATTTTTCAAGTTATTTAATTTCACGTTATTGGATGCAAAGAGACATTTAATTGGCCTGCCAGTGTCTTTCTTTAGGCTTAATTAACTAGGAATTATGACAAACTGTTCAGTTCACAAAGTTTGTGAAGAGTTCATTCACTATAATAAAATACTATAATAATAATTTGTTGGACGATTGGATAATAGCTTTTGTTTTTTTGTGTTTTATTGTTTAATATTTACGGGCCTGCAAACCCGAACCGAATTAATGAAATAAGGAGCGGTGTGCGGCTCGCTCCCTTTGCACTGCAAGCGCAGAGCGCAGTGAATAGTTAGATCATTATTTTTAAATAAATGCCAACAAAAATGATTTAAAATGAAGATTTTGTTTGCTAAAAATATACAATAATATGTTATGTATTTAAGAAATGATTACATCTATCTTTTTTCAATACATTTTGACTGGGCCGGTAAATTTTCTATAAGGTCGGAATTCTGGAATGTTGTCGGCTCCATTGGCCATTTAGAAAAAAGCCTGGTGTGTGTGTGTGTTTGTTTGTTTGTGTGTGTGTGTGTGTGTGTGTGTGTGTGTGTGTCTGTGTGCGTGTGCGTGTGCATGTGCATGGCGCTTGTGTACTTACTAAGAGCTGCTTTCCATCCTCATTGAGCAGCACAGTCTCCAGGGTCTGCTGAATATAAACACCCTCATGCAGGTCATCCAAATATCTGGAGAGAAGAAGAAATAATAATCATATCATAATCCTCTTGTATTGATTGAGTCCCTCAATCACTGAGCATCTCCTTGTTGCAGGCTGCATGTCAACTTGTTATGGGGCTTACAGCTCGAAGGTCCTTGGTTCGATTCCCACCTGCGACGCTGTGAACGCTGAAGGAATGCGTGCCCATCCGCATGTCCTCGAGTGCCCACCGCCCGGGTGGGGTCGTCAAAAGGGCCTTTCTGTGTGGAGTTTGCATGTTCTCCCCGTGCCTCCCGGGGGTTTCCTTCATATAGGAACCCCCTTCACCAAAACATGCAATATCCTGGTTGCTAATGTGGTTCCTCCTCTGGTCGTTAAGGGCGCCTGTTCAGTGGGAGGGGAACTGGTTGGAATAGCGTGATCCTCCCACGTGCTATGTCCTCCCAGTGAAGCTTCCCCTGTCAGGTGAAAAGAAGCGGCTGGCTAACTGCCCATGTCTCAGAGGAAGCATGGAGCCAGTTTCGGCTCTCCCCAGATCGGCAGAGGGTGGAGCAGCAACCAGGATAAATAAATTAAATGAGCACTAATGGGGGATAAAAATGGGATAAAAAAAATCGGGGGGATTAACTTTTTTTTTTTTTATATATATATTTTTTTAGAATAGTTCATCTATAAAGGCCAGTTAGGCAATGTTTGTACCCGACATGTTTCGCCTGCTGTTGCTGCAGTCTTCATCAAATTTGATCAGTTTAAGTTAACGTAGGCTACCTCCTATAAACATAGCTCTGTTGTTTCAGAATTGGCAGGGAAGCGCTATTTGCTGTGCTTTGGTTGTCACAAGGGCAGAAAGACGGAGACAACGCATCTGATCCCTTTATTTCTTTAATTTAATGAACCTGGCACTGACTGGCTATTATTTTGTTTAGTTTTTGTTGATTTTTGGAGCAATTGTTTATTCTATGACTTTTCATATAGACATACAGTATATGTTCAGAGTGCTCCAGGCAGGTCCCGCATTTCACGTTATGCAAAGCTCAGCTCTATTAATGCCTTCATCTGCTGCTGTGAAATAAATGTTTTATTTGATTTTGAATAGTAGTCTTTCTTGTGTTGTTATTGCGCTTTTCAGAGGTTATTATGGTTAAAAAGTCCAGAAATAGGCATAGCGGGTATATCACCTATGTTTTACGATATAAAAATATCAGCCCCCTCCCCAGTTATAACCGCCCCCTAAAGGCCTAAACAGACTCGTCCGTCAGAGCCTCGCCCCGCCCTCCCCGTATGACGGCGGGTGGAGCGCCGTCATGCGGGGAGGGTGACGCCGTCGGCTGACGGGGGCTGCTCGAAAATGTGACGTCAGCAGTCCTTACCGTCCTCATCGTCGTAAAGTCGTCTTCGAAGCATGACGTTAGATTATAACGAACTAGTTGTGTGGCTTAGCCTTCCCAAATGTTGAGGGTCGTTTTTTAGAATTGAATACATAGAATTGGGAACGTTACATTCAATTTCATTCAGACTGCCTTGCACTCAATCGCCGCCATTTTCCAGGAGGGAGGGTGTAGTGACGTCCTAGCGTGTAGGGCTCGCTGGCGCCGGCAGACGGCTCCAATTCGAGGCGGACGGACGAGTCTGTTTAGGCCTTTAGTCATTTCATCCTGGCGCCGGCCCCGCCCCTCATCATCGTAACACCGGTTAAGCATGCATACTAGCACATTTGTAGGCTACTCTTGTGCCATTGGAACAATTTGTATTCTGAAACTTTTCAACCTAAATCCTTCAGACCTGTTTTATTTCAATATGAATCATGTTAACGTGGCGTTAATTACTGCTTTAATTTTTAAATTCTGAAGGTGAAAACCACTAGCTTCCTATAGTCTTTCTATTTCTAACTGATTGATTTAGCTTGATAGGATTCTACTTTAAATGAATTTTCCACACGATAGCGTGACAGAGAAGTCACGACTGGTGAAAACAGCTCCAGATTGGTCCATTACAGAATTAAAACCCAGTAAAGCCCCATAAAAAAAGACGGCTTTTCTTTGCAGCACAAGTGGGACTTGAGGAAATGCATCTGGCTGTGAGATGTCTTCAATTATTTAATGCGGGAGTGATTAATTAATATGATTAATTAATATGCGTGACGTTAATAGCGGGCACTTAACACAGATCATGTGTTTTTAGCAACTCGTTATCACGTTTGTTGAATGCCAATGTGATTCACTTGTTAATTGAATGCTCCTATTGTCTATCATTGTCTTCCATGGCAAAGGAGGGCTGTGTGGTCACCTGAATTGTGTTTTGCCACTTTAAACGGTGACAGTAAGGGGCGGCGTTATCAAAGAATTCCACTCTGGGACCTGTTTTCAGGCCCCAAGAACGCCATTGCTGTGTAAAAGGAAGGCACTAACGCTAAAAAAAAAAGTTTGCAGTTTTATGCAGGGAGCGTTGCCGTGTAAACAGGGCCTCAAATTGAACTGAACCAAACTCCTGGTCACTCATCTCCTGCCTCACCTGTTAAGGTCCACGATGTATTTGTGGACACTTTCAAAAGCCAGATAGAAGCGTGACAGGATCTCAATGTTGTTCTCTCTGAACTCTTCATCCAGGTCCTGAAGCTCTGGTTTGGCTTCCAGCTTCCCATCGTAATACTCTGGACCCTGGAGGAGAACCAACATATTATATATATATAGTAGTGATCCTGGGTCTGGGTGGATAAAGCGAGCACGTTGGTCCTTGGCCAAGGGGATTGTCCCTTTGGTCGGATGGTTAACGTGTTGGGCTTGTAAGTTGGAGACCTCGGGTTTGAACCCAGCCTCGCCTGTGCCGTTACAATATCCATCTATATCTATCTATATATACCGTAAAACTTCAAATAAAAGCCAAGTCCCAAATTGATGCAGGTCCCAAATAGACGCGGGGTCTCTTGGCTACATGTTTTGGTAAATAAACGCCAGTCTCAATTTGACACCAGTAGCGTGTACTACGAAGCTAGTTTAATGCCTTATCCGAGTAAGTTTGAGTTTAAACCTGGTTTAGCCGTACTACAAAGCAAGTTAACTTTCAATCACCATGGCAACTGACGCTGCAAAGCTAACCTGGTCGCGACCAGGTTAGCTTCAGAGGATAAGATCAAAATCCATGACAGACCCATATAATCGGCTCTCTGGAGTCACTCACCGTTCATATAAGATCGCCATATGAAAAATAGATTGCAGTCAACTGAGAATATAACAAGAAAAACATTTGTGGCTCTGTAGGCTACATAATTAAATTAAGCCTACTTACCACTTTATGTCTTAACAGCTCAACGATGCGTGGAGAAATATGATCACTATTAATCACCGCGGCGCATATCATGAATGGACCCTCAAATGGAGTGAGGGTGATATTCTCCTACATGCCAGAAAAGCCTATACATATAATATAGATATGGGATAAATATGGATAGCCCCAATACTAAATATGCAGGCTATTCTTGCATCTTTCAGCTCGAACTGTGTCCTGTAGGCTGTATGCCAATATATGAGCAAAAATAGGCTAGTTTTTATCAATGATAACTATGCTCGCATCGTCTCAATTCAGTTCAGCAGTTTTCTCTTTTATAGTAGGCTATTAGGCTTTATACTAGGCTATTTTATATATGAATTATTCGATCAGTGCAACCACACACATGAGTGATAGAGATCATTATTCATTGAGCATGCGTTTCTAAATCTATGGTCTAAATAGGCTTACAGATTGTGGAAATGTATAGACTGAGATTACACATTTAGATTTGTTGCTGCTGCCTGTATCAATGCAGCTGTATCAATCGCTGATCAAAGTAAATCAAATGACTGATGTGAATACAAGCTGCTGCTTTAG
This sequence comes from Poromitra crassiceps, assembly GCF_964638095.1. NCBI lineage: Eukaryota > Metazoa > Chordata > Actinopteri > Beryciformes > Melamphaidae > Poromitra > Poromitra crassiceps. The sequence goes on from NC_139641.1 coordinate 16,855,354, forward strand.
ACAGCCCTTCAGCAGACTATCCAACGCGGATTTTCATTCTGACATTAAATCGCGGATACATTAAATATCCGCTAAAACTCTGATCATGCACTGCGCTTCATTGAACGAGGAAATGGGTGTGGAAATGGGTGTGGGCGTGGATAAACTCAGCTGTTCATAATGTGATTGGCTAGTGCACCTCTTTCGCGTGGACGCGCGCCTGTGCACGAGCGAAAAACGTGCGCGTGCACAGGCAGATCCCAGGTCCACTTACCTAGTAAAAAACCAGCGTCGTAGTATCAGTTAACTAGATAGCTTTGATCCTGTTCAGTCAAACCAGATCAAAGGGACTTATCGCGGATCTGTTAAACTAGTTTCGTAGTACAGGGCTCAGGGCTATTAAAGGAGAATTCTGTTTTTTTTTTACACGCTGGACCTTATTTCCAGATTTAAATATGATTTTTAAGTCACCCTGACAACTTCGGTTTGATTAGCATCAGCAGAAACCATCATCAGTTTTGAACTGTGACCTGAAAACGAGGAAAACAGGGCATGAAATGCTTGTATTTATGTCTTGTAAATAGCTTATTTTCCAACACACAGCGGCTCATATGCTGTTTTTTTGTATATATATATATACTATATACTGTATAGTCACAAGTCATAAGCTGAGTGAAAATGTTTCACTTTGTGCTGGACTCTGGGAAAACTCACTGCAGCCAATATGGATCTGCTGTGATGTCAGACTGATACGTGTGAAACAGAATGTGACCTCACGTGATCAGTTTGTTTTTTACCAGGCTAAATGTATCTCCCCCCAGAGGTGAATAATGAATATAACATGACTGTATTCCTAAATGTGTCCAGTTTCATGACAGTCAAATTCACCCCAGTTTCAAGCACCCTCATCTGGTGTTTCTTAAACTTGGGGTGGGGACCCTAAAATGAGTCACAGGCTGACCGGTGGTTGGTTCCCTTCATTACAGCAACACTAGCATCTTACTGAAACCTCTCCAGGACTGCAGCCGTGGTCTGATCCATTCCATACCTTGAAGTAGCTGAAGTCACAGATGATGTCTCCATATTTCTGCTGGTCACTCTTGTCTTTGAGCCTGAAAACGGTGGGGATGAACTCAGAGAGGCGCAGCAGCTCGGCGATGATGGCGTTTCCTCTTGAGACGATCCTGAGGACGGCCTGACCGCACAGGTTGTTCTCCGCCAGGAAGTCCAACATGGCAGCAGCAGGAAGGGGAGGAGAATGCTGATGATGCAGAGACAGGCCCCACCTTGACCCTGTGATCCTGGAGCGTTAGTGCTTTGATACTCCTGTTTAGACGAGAACAACACAGGATGTTGGCAAGTCTGATCAAGGTTAATGTATTCCATTTTTGAGACCTTCAACCAGATGGCCTGGGCTCAAGTGTTGGCTGAAGCGTCCTGGAGCAAGGCACTGGTCTGAACCTTACCCTCAGGCTCTTTCTATGTTCGTCTCAGGACTTCACGGTAGTAAGAGCCCTCTCATGGACCATGCTTTTTTCGTTAGACAATCTGTGTTGGGCATTAAACTCACCTTATTTCTGCACTTTGAAGTCACAGGTAGGGTCGGGTGGGGCAAACTAATTGACGAACAAATCGCCTGAGGGACAGTTTCTTCCCGCAGGCCACGAGACTCCTTAACACACACAAATAAACAATCATGTAGTAGCTGCTACCATTACATATGATAATTATGCCTATGTTATTTGCACCTGTGCAAACAGAATGTTTAATTATGTGTTAAGGTGTCTATGTTAGAAAAGAAAAGGAACAAGGTTTACTGTTATTGCTTGTTGTTTCTCTTGTTTTCCTGCATCTATATGCCCTGTTATTTTGCACTATGTTGTAACGGAGTCTACAGCACAAGAATTTCACACGTGATACTTGTACTACGGAGTGACAATAAACATGTTGAATCTTGAATCCTGAGACGAACATTTGAAAGAGCCTGAGGGTAAGTCTGAAGCCCTTTCATCAACAGAGTATGACTGCTAGTATTGGTATGATTGCTGTTGTTAAGTATTAACAGCTGTAGTCCTGTCACAACACAGGATGAGGTGAGAATGTATGTACTGTCATGTATTTTCACCAGGAAACAACGTTTTCACATGGGCGAACTGAACAATTCAAGACAGTTTGAGGCATTCAGTTTGACGTGACTTTGACTAATACGATTCATTTAAACAGTTGTTCAACACATGCAGACACACACACACACCCTAAAAACAGTCCTACTGTTGTTTCTCTTTGCTGTTTTTGGCCCATAACCTTCTACAATGACCAAACTAATGTTAACAGCAAACCTGCTAACATGAGCTTTTCTGATTAACGTCGATGTTGCTGCAACAACATCCAAAGCTACAGACGACGACAACACACGCAGAACCAGTTCACATGATGTCAACATCAAAACTCACTTTGATCTCTTTGTGTTTGGGTTGATTTAGTTCACGAATGTCAACATTTCCATCATGTCGCTTTGCTTTTTCTCTCCGTCCTGTTTACTTCCGCGAATCAATCCGCGTGATGACAAATCACATGACGCTGCCGCTGGCTGGGGGCTAGGCGAAGGCATGACCCGCCTCTTTCTGCCTCTGATTGGCCTAGCGTCAAACGTTCATCCAATCATATTCGGCTTTTGCCCATAGGGGCGTAAACCAATAAAACGGGAAACAATACCGGAAATAAGTGCGCAACCGTTGTTACCGTTAGGGTGACGCGGCGAGGTTACATTAGCTAGATAAAAACAACATCAACACAAGTTGTATAAATAGTGTTAGCCCATTTCTCCAGTAGTCACTGCCGAGGAAGGTTTCTGTTTGTTAATGACTGATGAGTCTCGCGTTGAGGCTAGTTGTTTGCCGTTTTATTTCCTTATTCGTTGTGTCTGATTCTCAAGTGAACGAGCTGTTTCCGCAGCTTGTTTCCTGTCTAGGGCGGGCTCTAGGCCGACACCGGAACTTCTTATATTCGCTAGCTCGCTGCTGACACAACACAGCGGGCGTTAAACGTTTTGGGTACACTTACGGATTTCCCCCTCGTTTCATAATTTACAGCTGTAATTGACCAACAGAAGGCGTATTGATGATATAATAACAAATATATCAACTTGAGACGAGGCTCGTTTAGCACCGAGAGGTAGGAGAAGCTCATCTTTCTTATGGACTCAGAATGGTTTAGCTAGCTGTGTAGCTATTGGAGCTAACGTTGTTGTTGGAACTTTGAAGGACAGCGTTGTCAGTAAATCTTCAGGAGGAAAAGTTCCTGTGGAACTTTTTGGAAATGTCTATAATGTCAAATACAAAACCCGACAGCGTTGCTGAACTAGTGACTAACTAACCGTTGAAGAGATATTTGGGCTGTTTGGAAGAAGATAGATTACGAGGAGGAAGCTTCTTTGCCTGAGTCCAGACCTTGAGATCTTCCCACTCCACTGAGTTGACTGCTTCTGGAGAAGGAAATGGAGTGTGACGAGTTAACAATTCAGTCTATCAGGCTAGAATCTTCTCGTTCAAAAATGAATGTGCAACAAGGAAAGCTGGACACTGTTTTAAATCCTGTAGTGCTGTTACATAGAGTAGCCATATCTCCAGACTTCCAGCAGCTGTTGTGGGTTATTAAAGAAGTTCCCCCTGATGTGTTGGAGTGGAGCCCCAGTCTGGACCAGGAGGGTCCACACATTAAAGAGGAACTCGGGACCAGTCAGGAGAGAGAGCAGCTTCAAGTGGACCCAGAGCCTCCACACATTAAAGAGGAACAGAAGCTTCAGGAGGACCCAGAGCCCCCAGACATTAAAGAGGAACTCTGGATCAGTCAGGAGGGAGAACAGCTTCAAGGACTGGATGAGGCTGATATCAACATGTTCCCATTCACTGCTGTTTCTGTGAAGAGTGAAGTTGAGGAAGAGAAACCTCAGTACTCACAGCTTCATCAAAGCCAAACTGAGGAGAACAGAGAGGCAGAGCCTGTAGCCACCTGCTCAACTGAACGGATGAAAACAGAAGCTGATGAAGAGGACTGTGGAGTATCAGAACCAGCCAGGAACTTTATATACTTACATCTAGCTAGTAATTCACAACCAACTAGTGATGACAAGACTTCAGACTCTTCTGAGACTGAAGACAATGATGATGAATGGGTGGAAACTAGTGAACTTCAGTCAGGTTTAGGCTCACAGAAAAACAGTGAAGGTATTGGGAAGAAACACTTTAGCTGCTCAGTTTGTGGTAAAAGATTTGGTAATGAAGCACACTTGAAGACACACATGATAATCCACACAGGTGAGAAACCATTTAATTGCTCAGTCTGTGGTAAAGGTGTTAGTCGTAAAAGGGACTTGAAGAGACACATGCTAGTCCACACAGGAGATAAACAATTTAATTGCTCACTCTGTGGTAAAGGTTTTGGTCAGAAAGGAGACTTGAAGAGACACATGATAATCCACACAGGAGATAAACAATTTAATTGCTCACTCTGTGGTAAAGGTTTTGGTCATAAAGAACACTTGAAGAGACACATGATAGTCCACACAGGAGATAAACAATTTAATTGCTCAGTCTGTGGTAAAAGTTTTGGTCATAAAGGAGTCTTGAAGAAACACATGATAGTCCACACAGGAGATAAACAATTTAATTGCTCACTCTGTGGTAAAGGTTTTGGTAAGAAAGGAGACTTGAAGAGACACATGGTAGTCCACACAGGAGATAAACAATTTAATTGCTCAGTCTGTGCTAAAGGTTTTGGACAGAAAGAACATCTGAAGACACACATGATAGTCCACACAGGAGATAAACAATTTAATTGCTCAGTCTGTGGTAAAGGTTTTGGTAAGAAAGGAGACTTGAAGAGACACATGGTAGTCCACACAGGAGATAAACAATTTAATTGCTCAGTCTGTGCTAAAGGTTTTGGACAGAAAGAACATCTGAAGACACACATGATAGTCCACACAGGAGATAAACAATTTAATTGCTCAGTCTGTGCTAAAGGTTTTGGACAGAAAGAACATCTGAAGACACACATGATAGTCCACACAGGAGATAAACAATTTAATTGCTCAGTCTGTGGTAAAGGTTTTGGTAAGAAAGGAGACTTGAAGAGACACATGATAATCCACACAGGAGTTAAACAATTTAATTGCTCAGTCTGTGGTAAAGGTTTTGGTCATGAAGGAAACTTGCAGAGACACATGAAAGTCCACACAGGAGAGTGAAAATTTAATTCTGGGTTCCCACGGCCATGGAAAACCTGCAAAAGTCATGGGATTTCATGTCATGGAATTAGTAAAATCTGTTTTAAGTCATGAAATTGTGTTGAATGAAATGACCTTCCATGTAATGTAACATGGCGGCAAATGTATCTTATTTATCTGTAGCTGGTGATGTAATGTAGCTCTTAATAGGTGTTGATTTTAGTGCTGCTTGTATTTTATATTAATATTTGTATGGAAAATTCCTGTTTTAGTTCAATAGCTTCTATGATGCAGTGACACTAAAGCACCCAAAACTCATAAAGAGCAGCTGTGTCCTATTTGTCCTAGGTAATAATTTCTGCTATTGATTCAGAGTCACCGCCTCACATTACATGGAGATTATATTATCGATCCTTGAAAAGTCATGGAAAAGTTTTGAAATTTTATCCATGAACATGTGTGGGAACTGTTAATTGCTATCTGTGGTGGAGGGGGGATTTGAGTGTTCATGTATGTGGATGTTTTTGTGCTTTGTTGTGCAGGAATATGCTTGAATTTGAATACTCTCCTTGAAAAGTGTTTGATTTTCATCATAATCTGGTGTTCCATCTACACAGTCAGTCACTCATGTCAACCAAAAATATTTTAATATCTGAAATGATATATGTGTCTCACACAGGATGCAGAGTAGACAGCTAGTGGACCAGAGCTGGATTGACTGACATTAGGGCTGTGAATCTTCACTGGCCTCACGATTCGATTCGATTACGATTCAGAGGGCTACGATTCAATTCGATTACGATTATCGATGCATCTCCATGCATCTTAAATCGATGCATCACTTTTTTTCCCCAATACCCGATTTATTTTTTCTCACTTTCTTTTTTCTCACTGTGTGGCTACTTTTAAAATAAGTGAATTTGGAATTGCATTGTATTATGATCCAAATAAACAACTGCATGTTATCCATTATATTTTATTCGATTATAAAAAAAAAAAAATTAAATGTCGATTTTTGACATTTGTGAATCGATGCAGAATCGTGCACGTCCGCATCGCGATGCATCTTATAATGGATTATTTTTGACACCCCTAACTGACATGTCAATCCGGCCCTTTTAATTTTAGATTGATCACTGTTATGTGAAGGTCCTGAGTTACTAACACAGAATTGACTCATCTTTGTCTTTTCTCCTGTGGTCCTGAAGGACCAGTGTGAACTTTGATCTAGAGGATATGTGGTGCCTTCTCAGCAGCTGGAGTTTGTGAGAGCTACTGTAGGGCTGTGAATCTTCACTGGCCTCACCATTCCATTACAATTCATCTGTCAATAATTAGATTTGATTCCACGATGCATCTTGATACCGCTCAAAGTATCAGACCTCCAAGTATCACACCCTCAATTTTCTATACTAGGACCACCCCCCGGTGGAAATTGAACGCCTTCCCCCCGGGAGTTATACCGCATTCAAGACAACTCGGACCGCCATAAGTTTCAACACGGAACCTCCGGCCTGGACAGATTTGCGTTCACGCTGCACCTCCCGCTCGTGGGGAAAACCCAAACTGTTGCTATAGCAACCCGCGTTAGCATGGTAGCTACCTACTAACTAACAATGCTAACCAAACATGCTGAATGTTGAATTTCACACAGAGCGAAACACAGATGACACAAACACATATGAAACGTTAACATTACATCATTAAGACCTCAAATTGTGTGTTAAAACGTCAACAAACGTCTTTATAATAATTTTGTGATTATGATTAACGATGCAAGTTGCCATTGTGATGTGGCTGTGACGTCAACTCGGAGAAACCGGAGCTCTGAATGATACCCGAATTTCCGAGCTGTAATTCTGGCCTGAACGACCGTTCAATTCACTTTTTACAGGTCGGAACCCATTTTTTCCGGCGGTCCGAGTTGTCTTGAATGGGGTATTAGACCCACCCACTCTACCCCCATGGGAGGTGGACATCACTAATGACATCACCGCTGACATAATTACAGTTAGGAGTCGACAGTGACGATGTCTTAATTACATTGATGATGTCATCATTGAGGAGTCGACACTGATGATGTCATAATTACAGTGAGGAGTCGACAGTGATGATGTCATAATTACAGTTGGGGTGAACATGCAATAGACCATCAGTGATGACATCACATCATTAGGTAATTAGGGCAATCACCTCATTAAAAAATACAATTTGGCTGATTTGGCTGTCCTGTGTTTATATTAACACCAACAAAATGCATTAAAAAACAGTTTGTGCTTCTCAGCTCCAATCTTATTTCATTCGCTGTCTTCAAAAGTGTTTGACTTTCATCATAGTCTGGTTCTCCATAATAATAAGTTCAGTAAATGAACTCTTCTGTGTTGCTGTCTGTTGTAGTGTAAAACGATCTAAAGGGAAAGCAGATGGTTACATGAAAGTAAGTGAGAAAAGGAGAAGATACTGAATGACATCACAACAGTATAATCCTAATGTTAATTTAAGATTAAATATTCCTCTAAATATGGCTAAAAGTTAAAAAAAAAAAAAAAAAAAATCTTCAAGTCCCTTGCAGCACCCCCTACTTAATAATAGTGTCAGTGCACCTGGCATAACCTGTGAACAGCCTTCATGAACCCAGAGGTCAGGAAGAGGTTCCCCCCCTGCCATCAATGACCATGTGGCAGGCAGAGATTGCAGCCACGTACACCTTCAGGGACTGAGGGGACAGGCCTGCATCGTATAGGCTCTGAAGGAAACACAGATGGGCTGTATGCCACGATACACTGGATCCACGTCCTGTTCTGAAGGCTCAAGTTCAGTTGTGATTCATTAGGAAGGACCACGCCGTTAGAGCGAGTATGGGTTATGATTAAAAAAATGTCTGGTAATAGGAAAGAATATGGATATCCTATAATGAAAGATGGAGGAAATATAATAGTAGAAGGTAAGGATGAAGCCGAATTATTGGCAAAGAACTTTGTTAAGGTACTGTCAGAGTAAAATAATTGATTGACTGCTTATTGATTGATTGTTGATCATTGTAGACTTTGTTTAATTATGATCTAGCTGACATGCATGGCTCACATGTTAGAGAGAGAGAGAGAGAGAGAGAGAGAGAGAGAGAGAGAGAGAGAGAGAGAGAGAGAGAGAGAGAGAGAGAGAGAGAGAGAGAGAGAGAGAGAGAGAGAGAGAGAGAGAGAGAGAGAGAGAGAGAGAGAGAGAGAGAGAGAGAGAGACGCTTGTGTTGAAACCAGGAAGAAGTTCAACCACACGCTTGTGTTGAAACCAGGAAGAAGTTCAACTCTGGAGCGAATGAATAATCTAAGTAAGTAGTAGTTCACACAACTTTAACACGACATGCATATGTCATCAAACTCGAGCTAATTCTGCTCTCACTCAGAATGTAAAAATAGAAGCGATGTGGTGTATAGTTTTTGAGATATTAACGTTTGTCTGGCACAACTCTTACTGCTGCGGGGTTCCGCATTTTGTAATGTTATTGTATACAGTACTTGTTTGTTCATCCATGTTGAAAATGTGTTCTCACCAGTGTTGGAGGTAACATATTACATGTAATATATTACTTTTAGCAGTAACTCAGTAATATAACTTATTACTTATAGGATTTCAGTAATATTATACCAGTTACTTTGTCAAGTAACTCAAGTTACAAATTGAGTTTCTTTTTTAATCAAAGCACGTGTGTTTTTATGCAAATAACCACTATAGATGACAATAACAAAGGAAAATAACATTTAGAATGTTGGATTGTTTACACTGACTTCAAGGCAGTTGAAATGATTTTTTGGGTTCCGGGACGGCGATGTCATTCTGCTGCTGCTGTTGTTTTGGTGAAAGTAATGCAAAAGTAGTGTAATAAGTAACGAGTTACTCTACACAGACAGTACTATTGTAAAGTAACTTATTACTTCCAAATGAAAGTAACTAGTAATATGTAGTATATTACATTTTGAAAGTAACTTGCCCAACACTGGTTCTCACCATGTATAAATTACATGTACCTAAATACTTATTCAATTAGGCTATGAATGTAGTGTAATAATAATAATAATAATAATGAATGATTGTACTGACATCAAACAATACACTCACATAATTAACACAACATAAAATAAAGACAAATGTATCCTAAGGGAGACAATAGGCTAATATAATCTAAATGAATTTGTATCTTGTAGAGTTTGATCTCAGAGGTGCCGTGGAGACAGAACTCCAGCAGCAGAAGCAACGTTACTGTAAGTGTTGTGGTTTGTGCTTTATGATTTTCATCTTTTATGTGAGCACAGGCAGCAGGATCAGCCACAGCACAGTACTCTATCTTGTGGCAGGTCTAGAAATGATATTTCTAGTATACTGTTGAAGGCGACAATCTTCTAGCATGTTTTTAGCAGGCGGCAAGCTCAGACTTGGACAGATGAAGCTATGCGGAAGTGATGAAATCTGTAGTTACTCAAATGGCCATGATGTGAGGCTGGCTCCAAAAGCCAGTCAGTCCCTGTTCACCCCCATGTTAAAATGCCTCTCTTTACAACAGGATTAAACATGTTTACAGCCTGGTTCAAAACACGGTTTTGTTTTGGTGAGTTATATAACTCACTAAATGAGCGAGTTCTATAACTCACTTGTTTAGTGAGTTATATAATATATTATATTAGAGTCAAATACCGGTAGATGAAAGAAAATACTATGTTTTGGGCATGATTGACAGGTTGCCTGTCCAGTGAACTGCTTTACTACATAAGGAAGGAACACTGGTGTACAGGACTTTACCATGCATGCGTTTACACTGCCTGCATGGCAGCCCTGCGAGTAACACCATCCTCTACCCGCTTGTCAAAATTACGCAACGCAGAGTTTTTATATGCATTCAAGACCACAACTTACTTATGGTAACGCTTTAGAATACAGCCCGCAAATAAGCATGTAGTTATAGTATAACTGCGGGGTACAAGGAGTGTAGTTATAGCATAACTACGGGGTTTAAGGAGTGTAGTTATAGTATAACTACGGGGTACAAGGAGTGTAGTTATAGTATAACTACGGGGTTTAAGGAGTGTAGTTATAGTATAACTACGGGGTTTAAGGAGTGTAGTTATAGTATAAGTACGGGGTACAAGGAGTGAATTTAAACTTTAACTAGAGGGTAACAAGATATAGTTATAGTATAACTACGGGGTACAAGGAGTGAATTTAGACTTTAACTAGAGGGTAACAAGATCTGTACTTATAATATAACTACGGGGTACCACACTGTACTTACAGGGTAACTACGGGGTCGCGGGCTGTATTCTGAAGCAGGGGACCAATTCTGTACTTATAGCCTAATTACGGGGTACCACACTGTACTTATAATGTAACTACGGGGTACAAGCAGTGTACCGTAGTTATAGTATAACTACACTCCTTAAACCCCGTAGTTATACTATAACTACACTCCTTAAACCCCGTAGTTATACTATAACTACACTCCTTAAACCCCGTAGTTATACTATAACTACACTCCTTAAACCCCGTAGTTATACTATAACTACACTCTTTAAACCCCGTAGTTATACTATAACTACATGCTTATTTGCGGGCTGTATTCTAAAGCGTTACCTTACTTATTTACAAGAAATCACAGAATTGCCTCGCCCACAGCTTAACTAGAAGAGCATAAAGAGACCACTAACCAAACAGTAGGAAGTGTAGACAGTGACGTTTCACCTTCTGCAACTATAGAGCTAAAATCAATATCTTCAAACTTAATTTGCAAATGTTTACAAACACATCAACACATTATAATTATTGTTGTTGTTGTTGTTTCTTTGTGTGGGCGTTCCCTGTCTTACCGTCTGTTTTGATCATGTCAGAGCTGATTGGCAGGAAGAGAGACATCTGGCAGAGGAGGAGAGGAACACTGTCAAGATGAATCCTTCAGGAGAGGTGAGAAAACATATCACTGATGTTGCAACACACACACACACACACACACACACACACACACACACACACACACACACAGACATACACACACACACACACACACAGTCTCTGTCCTGATTCTTTCCTTGTATCTTTCTCTATGGAAACAGACAGGCACCAGTGGACCCAGATGTCATCGTTGTGATCAATGTGACAAAACATTCACAAAACTTCATCTGTTGAAGCGTCATCAGAAAGTTCACTCAGGAGAGAAGCCCTACTCCTGTCAGGAGTGTGGGAGCTGTTTCAGTGTGTTAGGTACCCTAAAAAGACACCAACGCATTCACACTGGAGATAAACCCTACAGCTGTGACCAATGTGGGAGCAGCTTCAGTGAGTTAGGTCACCTAACAAAACACCAACGCATACACACTGGAGCTAAACCCTACAGCTGTGACCAATGTGGGAGCAGCTTCAGGGAGTTAGGTCACCTAACAACACACCAACGCATTCACACTGGAGCTAAACCCTACAGCTGTGACCAATGTGGGAGCAGCTTCAGTCAGTTAGGTCACCTAAAAAGACACCAACGCATTCACACTGGAGCTAAACCCTACAGCTGTGACCAATGTGGGAGCAGCTTCAGTCAGTTAGGTACCCTAACAAGACACCAACGCATACACACTGGAGCTAAACCCTACAGCTGTGACCAATGTGGGAGCAGGTTCAGTAGGTTAGGTAACCTAACAACACACCAACGCATCCACACTGGAACAGGCTACTGGTGTGATGGCTGTAAGAGAACGTTCCCTCGGTCTGATAGTCTGAAGAAACACCGCTGCATCTAAGCACCTGCTGAAGAGCACCTCCACTGTCTGCCACTCAGACAGCGTTCAGACACAACAGACGGACTGTACAATCAGTTTTCAGTTTTGTTTCTGTATGTCTGTTTTTTTCCTTGTATGTTCTGAAGTTGCTGTTGTTTAAATTTTGAAGATGTATAGATGTAGATAAAATCCTGCAGTTGCAATAGAAAATAGTAATAGGATACAGATACAAAGAAAAATAGAATTTAGAGGTACTGCCTTTTACTTGTTAATGTTGTTGTTATTGTTTAAAAAAAATCTTTTTTTGAGTAAATTTGATTAAAGTAAGTTAAGAAAACCAGTGAGTGAAGAAAATGAAACCAATAATAATGAAAAGAACTGAACATTTTGTGGTTGAACTTGAAAATAAATGTTTTAACATAACCACTATAGACTAATGCTTCTGTTAATTAACAGCATACTCCACATAAGATCATATACTGTATCATCATACAGGTAATTACATAGGCTACTGTAACTGACCAATCAGTGGCTGCCCCCCTCGGTCTTGGTCTTGACTCAGTCAAGCTGATTACATATACTCTGATTACATATACTCTGATTACATATACTCTGTGATTAGGACTTTCTTACTTTCGCAGTTTCCACTACAGTATAAAGCTTTTGGTCCAAGCCCTCAGCCTCCACTACGCCATCTAGACAGAGCTGGATGACTTTGAACAACTTAGGTTGCCAAGCATACATCGCCCTCTGCAGGCATATATCGCCTTCTGCAGTCAGGGCCGGATTTAGGGGGTGGCAGGGGTGGGCTATGCCCACCCAAAAATGAATCTTGCCCACCCCCCCCCCCCCCACCCCCCCAAAAAAAGAGACTACTGGGTTAGTTAGTTTAGGACACCTAACAGTAGTTATAGCTTTAATTTGATTTGAGAAATAAACTCATCCAATGAAAATAATATTATGGAATTGATTATTTTAAACTATGGATGAAGGATTGTTATTTATTTTTTAGTGTAACAAAGTCAATCTGTTTTCAAAGTTTTAATTTCAGTTTGAGTTTGAATAAGACTAAAAGTCTTGTAAATATAGGTTTGAAGGCTAAATGGCAAATAGTTTTTAGCTATGGTTGAGTCTCACTGCACTAATCTTTAATTTGATTTGAGAAATAAGGTCATCCAATGAAAATAACTGTTATGGAGTTGATTATTGAAATTATGGATGAAGGATGTTTTTAAGTTTGATGGTAAATCAATCTGCTTTCAAAGTTGTTTTCTTTTCACTTTTAAGACTAAAAGTCTTGTGAATATAATAACAGTTTTGTAAATAGTTAGTTTGTTAGTTAGTTTGTATGTACATAGTTAGTTTGCAAATAGTTTTAATAATAGGAGTTTTGTAAACATTGGCCTGTCCCCTGAGTGAAAGTTCATACTTAGGTTACCCACAGCACAATGTGGACACTTAGTGGAACAGTTTAGTGTTAGAATATAATGCAACTTATTCTGGGCCAGAATATTTGACTGGTACTCTAAGGCCTACGGGGGTGGCCCTTCAGCCGGAGGCAGAACTCGCCATCTTCGGCTGCTCGGAGTCTTCTCTGAACTTTCCTACAGCTGTGCAACAGTCTCTGACACTGGGGACAACTGTCGCCAAAAAACAAATTCTGAAGGAATGGAAATCTCCCTCTCCACCCTCTTTCCAATTATGGTTGACGGACATGACCTCTGTTATACGCATGGAGAGACTTAGGTTCCTGAGAACCAATCCACTTAGAACATTTATAACTATCTGGGACCCGTTTTTAGTCTACCTCAACAAGGCTAGGGGTGACGGGTGACTCGCCCGGCTGGCTTCCCATAGACCCCTTGAGTGAGATCCCAGGTATATCGTTTACAAGAACATAAGAACCTTAGGTGGCTGGCGGCACCACTTTGTAATGTTGATTATATTTTTTTGTTTGTTTTTGTTTTGTTTTTCATTTATTTCCCCTGTTTGTCTGTTTTGTCTTGTTTTGTTTGTGTTCTATAAAAATGTAAAATGTTAAAAAAAAAAACGAATATAATGCAACTTAATCCCCATCCCCAAACCAAGACCCTTTGGGCAACCTAAAGATGTAACAGGCTAAAAACGGACCAGGTACCAGGTACTGTATGGCATACTAGCTTGTCAGCAATAATGTTCCAAAGTTAGGCACATTTTGGCTATTTTCATTGCCCCCCAAAATGTTCAATTGCCCACCCAGTAACCTCACCCTAGATACGGGCCTGCTCTGCAGGCATTGAAGAGGCAAGACTTGTTCGTGACTCAGCCTTGTTTTTTAATGCACCAGCATGTGTGTGCACAGAAAAGGACTATTTCATTTATCAAAGCAAGCTAATTATTAATATTTTTTTCCCGGTAGCCATCTATCGCCTTTCTCTACTAAACTCTCTTGAAATTGTATTAGACAAATCTGATGTAATTTATACCAATTATTTATATTTATTTATTCCATTGACATGCACCAAAATAAATGGTTCACATAATGTTCAAAAGCATTGTCCCTGTGTGATATCACATTTTCACATGGGACATCTCGGATTTGGGTGAATTTGTGCATCTCACTGTTTTGAGGCTGGTTGTTCATCACAGGGATTTGGAGTTATATTGATATACAGTATGTGCACATGTGGGTGAAGAGAAGAAGGTCCTGAAAACCACACTTCTTTCTTCAAATCTTCCAACGCTTAAAATAATCTTATGTAAATGGTAAATGGCCTGCATTTATATAGCGCTTTTATCCAAAGCACTTTACAGTCAGTAGGTACATTCACCCATTCACACACCGATGGCGGCAGGTTACCACGCAGGGTGCTGGCACACCAACGGGAGCAATTTGGGGTTCAGTGTCTTGCCCAAGGACACTTCGATATGCAGACTGGAGGAGCCGGGAATCGAACCACCGACCTCTTTTATCCAAAGCGATTAGTGGATGACCCGCTCTACCTCCTGAGCTACTGCCACCCATTATGTCCACGTAATTCATTGATTTCCGATGTGTGGCCGTGTCTTGGTAGCATATGGAGAGCACATCATGTAGGAAAGTTGTGTTAGTCAAGTGTAAAGATGGACTGTTGCAGTGCGAGTCCCAGGTCTTAGACTGGTCTGTGAAAGGTTAAAGGTCAGCTAAAGAACTGAGAACCATTGGTGATGACAGGCATAATCCCATGGACGAACAATACGGGACCATGGTCAATAATGGATACAGTTAATAATGGATACAGTTAATAATGGATACAGTTAAGGTCAATAATGGATACAGTTAATAATGGATACAGTTTTGATAGTAAAAGACTAGAGGTCAGTAGTGACCACAGGAGTTAGCCCGTGGACGAGCAGCGTAGGTCCCAGGTCTCGACTCAGCAGGTCCAGCTGGTGCAGGTAGGCCAGGTAACGCCTTGTGTCTGCTGGTGGGCGGGGCAAGTACAGGAACCGCAGGTCATAAACTCTTTAAGGCTCTCTCTCCCCCTTGGCATGAGACTGAGGTCTGGTGGTACTAAAACCTCTCATCACATGGACAGCTTCTACCCAACTGCCATCTGTCTCTTCAACGAGACCTGAAAGCTCCACAAAGGACTTTATCACTCCCTCCCCCCAACCCGCCCACCCTGCCCCCATCATGTCCCTTTAAAGGACTTGATATTTTGCACTTCATCATTTGTGATTGTTTATCTGTATTAGTTTGTCTTCCACTTTGGTCAATCTCGTGATCGCACGGTGAACATGGCGCTCAGCTAGACAGCTGCTACACCAGACCAAACAATATGTTTTAGCGATCTGATCTAAAATGAATAAGGTGACCAGAACCAACTGAATAACTTTAAAGAGTGGGGCGAATGTCTGCTGGAAGAAGCACAAGACTGAAAACCAGTAAGCAGAAAGAAAAAGACGAAGCAATCATCGCCATGAATGAGGAAATGACTCACCTGCTGGAGGCTGGAGATACACCGGCTTGGGCTAAACTTTTACTCCGTGAAACACTATCGATTAAGTCTGACATCGCTCAGAGGTTTGAGCAGCTTGAAAACAAGTTTGAAAACGTGCTGAAGTCCATCCACTCACTCACTAAAGAAAACAAGGCAACCGTGAACAGAGTTTCTAATGCGGAAA
Organism: Poromitra crassiceps; assembly: GCF_964638095.1. Lineage (NCBI taxonomy): Eukaryota > Metazoa > Chordata > Actinopteri > Beryciformes > Melamphaidae > Poromitra > Poromitra crassiceps. The sequence continues at coordinate 16,871,458 of NC_139641.1, forward strand.
AGCGCATTAGCGCATTGGAGGACAAAAACAACACAGTGAGTCCGAAAGTGGATAAAATGCAAAAACAAATCGAAACCCTGCACACGCAGGTTGATGACTTAATCAGCAGGAGTAAAAGAAATAACATTCGCCTGATCAATGTAAAAGAGGGAGCTGAGATTGGTGACATGGACGCTTTCCTTGGCAAAATCCTGTGTTACATCCTGGACCTGAAGGAAGGCGAGAAACCACCAGAGGTGGACAGGGCACACCGGGCGCCTCGGCCACGTCCAGACCCCGGCCTGCCACCGAGGGCCATCTTCATCCGCCTACTCCGCTGGCCCGACCGTCAACTCATCCTCCAGGCTGCGGGGAAGAAGCCCCTCACCTGGGAGGGTACGCGCTTTTTCGTCCGGCAGGACCTCTCCGCGTTGGTGCAACAGAAACGCGCAACATACAACAGCATCATCGAAAAGGTTAAAGTCAATGGATATCGCTTTGGCGTACTGTACCCAGCGAGACTCGTCATAACCATTGATGGACAGCGATTGATTTATGATTCAGCAGCGGAGGCGGAACGAGAGCTCAAAGTGAAACTGCCGAATATCTTTTGAGTTGGACTGGTCAATAGTACTGTGAGTAACTAAAAGAAAAAAGAAAAAACGGAATTCTCTCTTCTTTAGCACTCTTTTTCTAACTATAAATCCACTTCTGTTTTAATTTTCTCGCTTGCCCTCTTTTCACCACACCGCGGACACTGTGTGCACTGTAAAAAAAAAACTAAAAACATCCATATGTGCAACAGTCGAATGGTGCACTATAAAAGTGAAGTCAACAGAAAGTGGGTGTAAGCTACTGAGCACAAAGGTGAAATTAACATGCCTGGTTTAGAATCACTGCATAGTTTGCCTGTTGGAATGGTCAATAGGACTGTGAGTAACTAAAAAAAAATGCATTCTGTTCTCTTGTGTGCACTGTAAAAATATATATATATATCTGCGACAGTCTAATGGTGCACTATTAAAAGTGAATGGAAACAAAAAGTGGGTGACGGTTACTGAACACAAAGGTGAAATCAACATGCCTGGGTTAGAACACTGCATAGTTTGCCTAGCAATATCATTATTGTTTTTTTTTCCTTTATTATTTTTATTATTAGTATCGTTATTATCATACTTTCCCCCTACATTGCTTGTGGCATTTCATTTCATCTTATAGCCTCAGTGTGCCATACTAAAGCAGAACAGTGGAATTACTTTTATTTTTAGTTTAAAGAAAATGTGAATTACTGCACAGCCTATATTACTTGGTTTATCAGTATCGTTATTTGAATTACATTACGACTATGCAAATGGCCTGGGTGTTACAGTGTGCCTTGTGAGGCCTACACCCAACCTTCACGGATAGGAGATGGACATAGTCCCCATCTCAGGATTAGTTTTTGTTTTTTGCTTGCCCAATGGCAGTGTTTTATTTTTCATGTTAAGTGTTTTATGTATCTTGTGTACCCCTCCCCCCGCTCCCCTCCCCCAACAGTGCAACAGAGGTAAATTAGACGGTGGACCTGCCCGGCGGTCAGGATTCTACAGCCCCCCCCCCATGGTACACTATATCAATGCATTGTTTTTCTTCTCTTCTTCATCAAATATGTGACACACTTTTTTCTAAGCCCAACTTATTAAAATATGTCTAATGCTATAAAACTAGTTACTTGGAATGTAAACGGGATTCAGAACCCAGTAAAAAGATACAAGATTCTAGCACATCTTCAATCATTGAACTGTGATATCGCTATGTTACAAGAAACCCACCTCACTATGCAGGAGTCTTTGAAATTAAAACAAAGATGGGTGGGCCAAGTGTTCTCTTCTCCACGTTCGGGAGCTGCAAGAGGTGTCAGTATACTTATAGCTAAAAGAATCTCCTTCACGCCACAAGAAGTGAGAGTGGATGACGAGGGCCGCTATGTGGTCCTGTCAGGTACAATTCAGAATGAAAAATACACATTGGTCAATCTTTATGCACCAAACTCGGCCCAGGCTCTCTTCCTCTCCCCTCCCAACACCCTGCTAGCTCAGTATGCTGACACCCCCCTAGTGGTGGGCGGTGACCTCAACCTAGTCAGTGACGCTGTCATTGACCGCTCTGGCGGCCCCCTACCATCAGATAGAGCCTCATCAGCAGCATTTAGTGAGATGTTGAGCTCATTGGCATTGACTGATATGTGGCGACTGATAAATCCGCAAGAGCGGGAGTATACATTCTATTCAAATGCGCACAACTCTTATTCTAGGATTGACTATCTCCTCATATCATCCATCCATACTGCAAATGTAATAGACACAGAAATTCATAGTATTCTCATATCTGACCATGCACCCCTGTCAATGACTTTCAGCCTTAGTTTTAATAACCATCACAGAACAAAACAATGGAGATTTAATAATTCATTATTACAGGATGAGGAATTTGTCTCCTTAATAAATCAAAGAGCGGAGGAGTTCTTTAGAATAAACCTGAGTTCAGTCCCTTCTATACAAACTGTATGGGATGCCTTTAAAGTAACCTGCAGGGGCTGGATCATTGGCTACACAGCCATCAAGCGCAGATTGAGAAATGAAAAGAAAACCAACTTACTAGAAAAAGTTAAGACATTAGAGTCACAACATATGTTGGAAACAACTAATCTTGACCTGAAGAGAGATCTACTCATGGCAAGAGCTGACCTACAATCTATACTGCACGAAGAGACTGCCTACGCGCTCTACCGTCTGCGTAGGAGATACTTTGAGAGTGGAGATAAAGCGGGAAAAATGCTAGCCTATCAGCTCAAACAGCAGGAGAGTAAACAGTCAATACCAGCAATAAGGGACTGCAGTGGTAAGATTGTCACTGATCAGGCCTCTATAAATTCATCTTTTAAAGGAACACTCCGCCCATTTTCAACCAGCTTTGTATCATTAGAACATCAGTAGTATATCAGAAAACTGTAAACTGTTTTGAAGTCTGTCATTTGATTTGACAGTTATTGAGTGTTAAAGTGTGGACCAGGGACATCACTGGTCCACACTAACTAAAATGATTAACTCATTAACTCAAATCAACTCTCAATAACTGTCAAACTAGATGAATGATGAATAGTTTGACAGTTATTGAGAGTTGATTTGAGTTAATGAGTTATTAATTTGAGTAAGTGTGGACCAGTGATGTCACTGGTCCACACTTTAACACTCAATAACTGTCAAATTAAATGACAGACTTCAAAACCGTTTACAGTTTTCTGATATACTACTGATGTTCTAATGATACAAAGCTGGTTGAAAATGGGCGGAGTGTTCCTTTAAGGAATTCTACTCCAAATTATATCAAGCTGAATGTCACTCTCAAGAACATAAAGTGGAAGAATTCCTTAAGGACATTTCTCTCCCAACATTAAGCACGCAGCAAAGAGAAGAACTGGACACACCAGTTCAGGAAACTGAGATCTCCACAGCAATTGCAAAGTTAGCCAATGGTAAATCCCCAGGGGGTGATGGGTACACCATATAATTTTATAAACATTTCCAGAACAGCCTGTGCCCAGTCTTGTCCCAGCTATTTAATAATATTATAGATAATCAGTCAATGCCAATGTCAATGCGTTCAGCTACTATCTCACTTATCCCAAAACCTGGAGAAGATCATTTAGATATGGGCAATTATCGCCCTTTAAGTCTTCTGAACAACGATTATGAAGTGTTTACGAAAATTCTGTCCCTTCGCTTGGAGAAAGTTATCAGCTCTTTGGTGCATATAGACCAGGTAGGATTTATACCAGGCAGACTCTCAGCCAACAACATGAGAAGACTGTTTCAAGTCATGCAAAGAGCTAGTTCCCTTCAATGCCCAGCAGTAGCGATATCGCTGGACGCAGAAAAAGCCTTTGATAGGCTAGAGTGGCCTTACCTGTTCCAGATATTGTCAAAGTATGGTTTTGGAGCATTTTCTTTACAATGGCTCAAGGCTCTTTATAACAATCCTGTATCCTCAGTCAAAACCAATGGCCTGATCTCGGAGCCTTTCCACCTCCACCGCGGTACAAGACAAGGATGCCCTTTGAGCCGGCTAATGTTCGTCCTAGCACTCGAACCATTGGCTTGTGTCATCCGCGAAAACACGAATATTATGGGCATAACAATAGGCAACCATGATTTTAAGTTAAATATGTATGCAGATGATATTCTACTGACCTTAACAAACCCAGCTCATTCAGTGCCGAAGGTACTGGAGGTAATTCAACTATTCAGCTCATTTTCAGGCTACAAAATCAATTGGAGTAAGAGTGAAGCAATCCCGCTGAACTCTGGAACATTTTCAGCAGATCTGAGCACCGCTCCTTTTGTCTGGAAGCCTGATGGAATGAGGTATCTAGGGATAACCATCAAATCCCCAATTTCCAGGATTTTTTACCTTAACGGCCCCCCCTTGTTGAGATCGATCCGCGATGATATTAACACATTGAGTGCCAGCGACGCCATATGGCGTCATTAGAAATTTACCGTAGAGTGCCAGCGACGCCAAATGGCGTCAATAACTCGAAATTGTTTTTTTGACGGGGGGGTGTCCATCTCAGCTTCTTACATCGCCTCTTACAATATGAGAGCTATTGAATGTGTCTAACCTATTTTACAGAACCCTTAGGTGGCAACAGCGCACTCCAGATGAGAGAACGTGGAGTGAAACACACAGAAGAAGTCGTTGGGGAAAAGGAAATCGCATCGCATCCGTCCGTATGCAGCTGCTTCATTGAAGCATAACGTTTAGCTGTGCCCCTGCAGCAGCCAATCTGCTATCACAATTGAGCACCTCCGTGTCGCTGCAACAGCCCATTCGCATGATCAGCCGTGGATTTGTTATTATTCTCAACTGGAAGCATCGGAGCTGGTACACGCGGCTGTAAAAAAGCTGGATCTAGCGGACTTTTTCAGTGCTGAGCACACGCAGAGCAAACAGCAGAGCCGAGCAGAGCAGAGAGACACTCCTCCCACAACGGGGGGGGGGGGGGGGGGAGGAGGGGGGGAGGTGGGGCACGCAGAGCAGCACACAGCACTGACCCAGACAGACCCAGACAGCAGGACAGGGTTGGCAAACGCAAGCCAGAATATCCGATGCCCACCAGCAGCAAATAAAGATCAGCAAGAAGCTGCAACCAGCAGCGCACGCAGGGGCCAGCGCTGCTGGTTACAGCTAAAAATATTATTCTTCCAAACAAAATTCCCTGGACTTCACTGTTTTATTGAAGGAAATTATTTTTGAGGTGTGACTACATCAGAAAATTAGCTTCAGAGTCAGTGATGTGTTTGAAATGTTTAATTTCACAAAAGGGCCATTATCTCAGCTTATAGAAAAAAACTGCTCTTTTTTGTTAAATCAAGCTATCTTCTCCGGCTGATAACTAAAGAACGGAAAATGGGATCAATAAACTTTTTTTTGCAGGTGATAGAAGAGAGTCTCATCGTTATTTGTGCGTGTTCAGTGTTTACATAGTAATTATTAAAGAAATTATATGACTGTTTTAAAATGCATTGCGGCCTATGTGGCACAGTACAGCACCTTTTGCCCAAGGGCCGTGGCACTCAAAGTGTTAAGAGGTGGACAGTTCTCCTGCTCTCTTTGTGGGGTAGAGCAGAGGTAATAAAAATGAACATACTGCCCAGACTGTCCTACATTATCTCTGCTCTCCCTCTACAAATTCCACAAGGCTGGTTTCAGGAGATCGACACAATGTTTTCCAGTTTCCTCTGGAAAGACAAGAAGCCGAGAATAAGTCGTAAAAAGCTGTCAAAACCTAGATCCCAAGGTGGATTGGGTGTCCCGGATGTTTTCATGTACTATCTGTCATACAATTTAAGATTCCCACTTTCATGGAGTTACAATGACAGTGTGATAAGGGGTAGCTGGCATTGGCTCGAAAAGGAATTAATTATGGAAAGTAACAGGTCTATTTCTTTATCTTCATTATGGTATTATCCAAAACCTCCCTCCAAATTAGTTAACCCAATTATAAAGTTCTCATGTGATGTTGTGAAAAAGCTGTACACCAAACTAGGTATTAACGGAGCCTCCCTCCCCTCTTGTCCTATATGGAACAACCCATTGCTAACAGCTGGTGGGAACCCATTATCTGACAAAGTTTGGCAGGGACAGAACATACATAAGCTAGGACAGGTGGTGAGGGATGGGTCATTGCTCTCACTAACTGCACTTAAAGAAACGTATGGATTGAGCAACAACGCTTTCTTAACCTATGCACAGCTTAAAGCAACATTAGACAGAATCTTAACTCCGGGCAGTTCCATTGGCGGCCACAGAGAAATAGATGTGCACCTGGGAGTTATTGCCTGTGGGAAAAAAACTGTCTCAAATCTTTATAGGCTTTTGTGCCTTTCCTCTCCCAACTGTAATATTCCGCCCCAAATGCAATGGCAACAAGATCTGGGAATTAACTTAACAGCAGCTGAATGGGACAGTTTGTGGAGGGTTTCAATCACTAGAAGTAAATGTGTTAGATATAGAGTAATACAGATGAAAATAATGCACAGGGCATATTTCACGCCTGGTAAACTTAAAAAGATTGACCAGAACCTGTCAGATCAATGTTGGCATGGTTGTGGTGAAGTAGGAACCCTCACGCACATGCTCTGGAACTGCCCGGCTGTCAGATTCCTGTGGAGGGATGTGGCACAAATGCTTACAAGGATCCTCAACATAGAGTTCCAATTTTCACCCAAGACTTGTCTGTTGGGGTCCCGTATTGAAAATGTGCAAAACGAGAAGCAGCAAAGATTAATCGCTCTTGCATGCCTTGCTACAAAACGATTGATTTTAATGAACTGGAAAGTGAGGAAACCCTCCTGCTTCTCGAGAGACAGATGGCTCGAGGATTTCCTCCAACTTTTAAGTATGGAGAAGGCCACCTCCATCCTCATGGATTTGGATCAGGATGCGGGCGAGCTCTGGGATATTATAAGATCTTTCCTAGATCTACAAGCACACAGATATTTTTTTCCTGCAGAATCTCAGAGCCCACATCAGACCAGCCCACTCTAGATGTTCTTGATTTCCTCCGGCCTCCAGGATCTGTACCCCAATCAAATATGAGCACTGTCCCCCCCCCCCCCCCTCCCCCCCTTTTAATTTTTATTTTTTTGATGTTGTCGTTGTTGTTACACCTGTCTTGTTGATATATATGAGTTGTTGCCAGCATTGCTAGGTAACTTGTAATTGCTAGTATGGTGTGATGTTGTTTGTCGCGTGGCGTTGCTTTAATGTCTTGTATCTCTGTAAAACCAAAAAAAAAAAAAAAAAAAAAATTGTCTTCCACTTGATGTGACCGCTGTACTGCATACTTGCACTCAAATATAATAAAAAGAAAAAAAAGAAGAAAAAAAAAAAAAAAACGCAAATCAAGACCGAACACCCCCCCCCTTTTCATCTATCATGTTATTTGTCTCCTAAATGTAGGCTATACCTCTCTTCCACAGAGAGGTCTGATGTGATTCTACTAACTATATCAAAAGAAAGGAGGGTAGAAAATATCGCAAATAGCCCCAATATAGCCTAAGTCTGCCATATATGGTGAGACCATGATGCCAAACTCATACTAGAAGTTTCATATTGCCTCTCTGATAATAAAATGGGCACATCCTGTAAGATATGACTTCAGATATTTTTACAGTCTATGCTTCAGACTAGGGATCGTCGACTAGTATCGTCTATACTGCTGCAAACTAGAAAGAAGAAGGAGGATGAGAGAGAGAGAGAGAGAGAGAGGAGAGACAGAGAGAGAGAGAGAGAGAGAGACAGAGAGAGAGAGAGACAGAGAGACAGAGAGACAGAGAGAGAGACAGAGAGAGAGAGAGAGAGAGAGAGAGTGTTGAAACCAGGAAGAAGTTCAACCACACGCTTGTGTTGAAACCAGGAAGAAGTTAAACTCTGGAGCGAATGAATAATCTAAGTAAGTAGTAGTTCACACAACTTTAACACGACATGCATATGTCATCAAACTCGAGCTAATTCTGCTCTCACTCAGAATGTAAAAATATAAGCGATGTGGTGTATAGTTTTTGAGATATCAACGTTTGTCTGGCACAACTCTTACTGCTGCGGGGTTCCGTATTTTGTAATGTTTTTGTATACAGTACTTGTTTGTTCATCCATGTTGAAAATGTGTTCTCACCAGTGTTGGACTCAACACTCATTACAGAAGTAACATATTACATGTAATATATTACTTTTAGCAGTAACTCAGTAATATAACTTAGTACTTATAGGATTTCAGTAATATTATACCAGTTACTTTGTCAAGTAACTCAAGTTACAAATTGAGTTTCTTTTTTAATCAAAGCACATATTTAAAAAAGATACAATCATGTCCTAATCAAACTGTGTGTTTTTATGCAAATAACCACTATAGATGACAATAACAAAGGAAAATAATAACATTTAGAATGTTGGATTGTTTACACTGACTTCAAGGCAGTTGAAAAGATTTTTTGGGATGGTTCCGGGACAGCGATGTTATTCTGCTGCTGCTGTTGTTTTGGTGAAAGTACCGGTAATGCAAAAGTAGTGTAATAAGTAACGAGTTACTCTACACAGACAGTACTATTGTAAAGTAACGTATTACTTCCAAATTAAAGTAACTAGTAATATGTAGTATATTACATTTTGAAAGTAACTTGCCCAACACTGGTTCTCACCATGTATAAATTACATGTACCTAAATACTTATTCAATTAGGCTATGAATGTAGTGTAATAATAATAATAATGAATGATTGTACTGACATCAAACAATACACTCACATAATTAACACAACATAAAATAAAGACAAATGTATCCTAAGGGAGACAATAGGCTAATATAATCTAAATTAATTTGTATCTTGTAGAGTTTGATCTCAGAGGTGCCGTGGAGACAGAACTCCAGCAGCAGAAGCAACGTTACTGTAAGTGTTGTGGTTTGTGCTTTATGATTTTCATCTTGTATGTGAGCACAGGCAGCAGGATCAGCCACAGCACAGTACTCTATCTTGTGACAGGTCTAGAAATGATATTTCTAGTATACTGTTGAAGGCGACAATCTTCTAGCATGTTCTACCAGGGGACCAATTCTGTACTTATAGGCTAATTACGGGGTACCACACTGTACTTATAGTGTAACTACGGGGTACAAGGAGTGTAGTTATAGTATAACTATAGTTATATTATAACTACACTCCTTAAACCCTGTAGTTATACTATAACTACACTCCTTAAACCCCGTAGTTATACTATAACTACATGCTTATTTGCGGGCTGTATTCTAAAGCGTTACCTTACTTCAATCACAGAATTGCCTCGCCCACAGCTTAACTAGAAGAGCATAAAGAGACCACTAACCAAACAGTAGGAAGTGTAGACAGTGACGTTTCACCTTCCGCAACTATAGAGCTAAAATCAATATCTTCAAACTTAATTTGCAAATGTTTACAAACACATCAACACATTATAATTATTGTTGTTGTTGTTGTTTCTTTGTGTGGGCGTTCCCTGTCTTACCGTCTGTTTTGATCATGTCAGAGCTGATTGGCAGGAAGAGAGACATCTGGCAGAGGAGGAGAGGAACACTGTCAAGATGAATCCTTCAGGAGAGGTGAGAAAACATATCACTGATGTTGCAACACACACACACACACACACACACACACACACACACACACACACACATACAGTCTCTGTCCTGATTCTTTCCTTGTATCTTTCTCTATGGAAACAGACAGGCACCAGTGGACCCAGACGTCATCGTTGTGATCAGTGTGACAAAACATTCACAAAACTTCATCTGTTGAAGCGTCATCAGAAAGTTCACTCAGGAGAGAAGCCCTACTCCTGTCAGGAGTGTGGACACTCTTTCAGTCGGTCAGAACACCTAAAAACACACCAACACATTCACACTGGAGCTAAACCCTACAGCTGTGACCAATGTGGGAGCAGCTTCAGTCAGTTAGGTCACCTAACAAGACACCAACACATTCACACTGGAGCTAAACCCTACAGCTGTGACCAATGTGGGAGCAGCTTCAGGGAGTTAGGTGCCCTAACAAGACACCAACGCATTCACACTGGAGCTAAACCCTACAGCTGTGACCAATGTGGAAGCAGCTTCAGTCTGTTAGGTAGCCTAACAACACACCAACGCATTCACACTGGAGCTAAACCCTACAGCTGTGACCAATGTGGAAGCAGCTTCAGTCAGTTAGGTCACCTAACAACACACCAACGCATTCACACTGGAGCTAAACCCTACAGCTGTGACCAATGTGGGAGCAGGTTCAGGGAGTTAGGTACCCTAACAAAACACCAACGCATACACACTGGAGCTAAACCCTACAGCTGTGACCAATGTGGGAGCAGCTTCAGGGAGTTAGGTACCCTAACAACACACCAACGCATCCACACTGGAGCTAAACCCTACAACTGTGACCAATGTGGGAGCAGGTTCAGTAGGTTAGGTCACCTAACAAGACACCAACGCATTCACACTGGAACAGGCTACTGGTGTGATGGCTGTAAGAGAACGTTCCCTCGGTCTGATAGTCTGAAGAAACACCGCTGCATCTAAGCACCTGCTGAAGAGCACCTCCACTGTCTGCCACTCAGACAGCGTTCAGACACAACAGATCTGTACAATCAGTTTTCAGTTTTGTTTCTGTATGTCTGTTTTTTTCCTTGTATGTTCTGAAGTTGCTGTTGTTTAAATTTTGAAGATATATAGATGTAGATAAAATCCTGCAGTTGCAATAGAAGATAGTAATAGAATACAGATACAGCAAAGAAAAATAGAATTTAGAGGTACTGCCTTTTACTTGTTAATGTTGTTGTTATTGTTTAAAAAAATCTTTTTTTGAGTAAATTCGATTAAAGTAAGTTAAGAAAACCAGTGAGTGAAGAAAATAAAACCAATAATAATGAAAAGAACTGAACATTTTGTGGTTGAATGCGATATCAAAGGCAACAGGCGGCAAACAAAATTAATTAAACATCAAATACCAGCTCATACATACATGGCAGCTAATTAGCCACTGTAATTAGATTATTGAAATCTATTATGTGAAATATCCACTGACATAAGTGGAGAGCGAGATAGAGAGTCTAGAGGACGAAAGAGAGAGAGCGAGAGGCCTGTTCTCATTTCAAAGGCCTGAAAAGATCAGGGAGTAAGAATAGCTAAGCTATGGGACCTGACTACAAATGAAGCAGGCGTTAATCACCTCACATAGTTCACAGCGGTGTGAAAAGGTTGAATCAGTCGCCGAGCTGAGAGTCAACTTGCTCCTCATAACGGGCACACAAGGCCTGAGGTAACACATACACCCACGCACACACACACACCCCCAATTGTGTATTCGTACACCGTTTTGCATACACAAGTTATTTTTAATCAACCGCTTCTTGCTGCTGAATCCTCTATTTTAACAGCCTGTTCTCTTCAATCTGCATACAAATAACAAACATTTAACACTTTCAAATTGCATGCAGTGCATAATATGCCAAAATACTACTCACCTTTCACGCCCGTGTTCGTGCAAATTCGACATTTCACCCATAATTTGTATTTAGCGTTTTCGCTATTTAAAGGCCCATTCCGTCGGTTCTGGCGAGAAATAAATGTGCACAAAGTGTTTATTATTGGCAATGAGTGAATGCGCCTTGACGTAACTTAAAAATGGCGACCAGGGGTGTTTCTCTCAGACCAGCCGTTCAGAAGATACATGGAAAAACCGCAGTTTCGAAGTGGATAGCATCTCCCGCCACAGCTAGAGGATGTGACGTCTCGCGCGTTCACGAGCTTGTCTCTTGTCCTAGACGCTAACAGGAAATGGCTGAAGTAGCTTTTAACGTTACGTTCGTCGCTAGCTGCTAGCTAAAGGAAACAACAACACAGACTCCAGAAAAAGTCCAGACTAAATAAATAAATATTTATCTAATGAAGCCCGTCTGGCCAGACAGCAGCAATAAGCCTACCCCATAAACCTAAACTTAGCCCATAAACCTAAACCTAGCCCATGAGCATAAACTTAGCCCATTAACCTAAACCTAGCCCATAAGCCTAAACTTAGCCCATGAGCCTCAGCTTAACCAAGTTTGTTTTAATTGCCTTAACACAACCAGTTGTTTTTGCTGCAGCCATGTGCATATTGCCTTGGTCAGGGGCACTGACAGGAGTATTAACCAAAAGACATGTATGTTAGGGTTAATACACCTGTCAGTGCATCTGACCAAGGCAATGGCCAGAAGAACTGGAGCTGGTCCCATGGGTGCTGCACTGCGGCTGCCCACTGCTCCTAGTTCTAGGAAGGTTCCCAGTAGAGGATGGGTCAAATGCATGAATTTCCCCATGGGAATAAATAAAGGGTAACTTAACTTAACTATATAAAACACACAGGTCTCCAGTCTGGAGTCTGGACTTCGACTTTGGCGTACACATTGCATGTATTTTCATGTCTACGCCATGGGGTGAGATTGGGTTGATTTGAAAGAGTCGCCTCTCCATGAAAATATTGATTTCAAATGAAAAAGTCTTGCATTTTGTTCAGACTTAAAGGAGAACTTCACCGAAAAGATATGCCGATTTGCACATGATCTCACATAATCTGAAAACTGTCAACCGTTTTGCAGGAAACTAAAAACAGTTTAGCAGGCATTCATTTAGTTCGACAGTTATCGAGAGTGAATTGATTGGAGTTAAGTTGTGAACCAGTGATGTAATTTGTGCATGAATGACAGCACTGGTCCACAACTTAAATCAACTATCAATAACTGTCACCATTGTAGGGGGAACTTGCATTGACTTATCTGACATTATATGGGACAGGAGTAAGTCCGTGGTGCAACTCTGCTCAGTTAATAGTAGACGCCAACTGATCCAGTTGAAAGTCACTCACCGCCTTCACTATTCTAAACATAAATTGCACAGGATTTACCCGTCTGTCTCATCTCAGGTGTCAGGTGTCAGAGGGTACTCTGTCTCATGCCTTCTGGTTCTGCCCTTTATTATTGTAAGGCCTACAAAATAACCCTTCAGCCGGAGGCAGAAATCGCCATCTTTGGTTGCTCAGAGTCCTCTTTGAACTTTCCTACAGCTGTGCAACAGTCTCTGACACAGGGGACTATTGTCACCAAGAAACTAATTCTGCAGGAATGGAAGTCCCCCTCTCCTCCTCCTTTTGAGCCGTGCTTGGCGGACATGATCTTCGTTATACAAATGGAGAGACTCACTCAGGTTCCTACGGACCAACTTATTACGCGTTCCTTATTACGCTACTTTTGCATTACTTTCACCAAAATAACAGCAGAATGACATTGCGAACCATCCCGAAAAATCATTTAAACTCTCTTGAAGTCAGTGTAACTGTAAACCATCCAAAATTCTATGTTATCCTTTTTCTTTGTTATTGTCATCTATAGTGGTTATTTGCATAAAAACACAGTTTGATTGGGAAATGATTGTATCTTTATTTAAATATGTGGTTTGATTAAGAAAAATAATAATAAAAACAAAATCTATTTGTAACTTGTGTTACTTGACAAAGTAACTGGTATAATATTACTTGAAATCCTATTGGTAATAATGCCTGTTTAACTGGGACTCATGTAAATTCCCTGTACATTTAATCCCTATTTAACTTAGACTGTAAATGTCATGTACATTCAACTCTGACTGTAAAATCATGTAAAATGTAAAATCATGTAAATCCACTGCCTATTTAACTCAGTCTGTAAATCTCATATAAATTCAACGTAAATTCATATTATCCACGGAACACTTCACCACTCATGTACATATTGTATATATTTACTCGATTTGATTGCACTTGCAACCTTGTGATTGTCTTTAGTTATCTTCCTACTTCTTATCCCTGTATATTGATGTGACCGCTACGCTGCATACAGACACTAAGACAAATTCCTCGTATGTAACTTGCAAATACTGTGGCAATAAAAGTGATTCTGATAAGTTCTATTACTGAGTTACATTACATTACGTCATTTGGCAGACGCTTTTATCCAAAGCGACTTACAATAACACATTTTTGTCAGCAATAGAGCAATCAACTATGCAACACAGTCTATGACAACTACAACATCTGAAGGAATAGTGGTAAAGTTAAGTTAGTAAAAACATTATTTTTTTCTTTAGAGAGACAAAGCAGAGTTACTGCTAAAAGTAATATTATATTACATGTAATATGTTACTTTTGTAATAAGTTACACCCAACACTGCTCATCACATTATGCAAGGTTCCAAAGCAGTTCCACACGGAGGGAGGGACAGAGCTAACAAGTGGCTTTCAGGACGGATAGCAGGCTGATTGCAGTAGTGCTTTAATATGAATGTGATCAAGCAGCAGATGTCTATTTATCAGTGTTGGGGGTAACTCATTACAAAAGTAACATATTACATGTAATATATTACTTTTACCAGTAACTCAGTAATATAACTTATTACTTATAGGATTTCAGTCATATTATACCAGTTACTTTGTCAAGTAACTCAAGTTACAAATTGAGTTACATTTGATCAAATCAAAGCACATATTTAAAAAAGATACAATCATTTCCTAATCAAACTGTGTTTTTTTATGCAAATAACCACTATAGATGACAATAACAAAGGAAAAGAATAACATTTAGAATTTTGGATTGTTTACACTGACTTCAAGGCGGTTGAAATGATTTTTGGGGATGGTTCCGGGGCGGCGATGTCATTCTGCTGCTGCTGTTGTTTTGGTCAAAGTAATGCAAAAGTAGTGTAATAAGTAACAAGTTACTCTACACAGAAAGTAATATTGTAAAGTAACTTATTACTTTCAAATGAAAGTAACTAGTAATATGTAGTATATTACATTTTGAAAGTAACTTGCCCAACACTGCTATTTATTGCAACTCATTACTGCTGTCAGACTCATTAGCATAGAAATGGTTTCTCTGTCTATGGAGACCTCAAAGTTATTGCATGATGTGTAACGGAACCTGATCACTGCTCTGTGATTGAGACATTCCAACACACACGCATGGATGTGCACACAAAGGTGCTGAGCATATTGGCAGCCACACGCGCGTGTGTGCGCGCGCACACACACACACACACACACACACACACACACACACACACACACACACACACACACACACACACATAACACACAAACACACACACACACACACACAAGCACAGACACACACAAACACACACACAAACACACACAAACACACACACACACACAAACACACACACACACACACACACACACACACATAACACACACACACACACACACACACACACACACATAACACACACACACACACACACACACACACACACACACACAAGCACAGACACACACAAACACACAAACACACACACACACACACAGGATTTTAGTCTTATACATTTGGGAGGGACATTAGTTTATTCTTTGATTTTGAGTTGCAAGAGAGAGAGAGAGAGAGAGAGAGAGAGAGAGAGAGAAATTACTGATATATTTGAGTTCAGGTCAGGACAACCCTGACTGCATATGAACTCAAAATGAAACACTTTGTTGGGGCTGCTGTCAAAACAGATCCATAAGTCCAGTCTCGACGTGAACCCATCATACTTGCTGTTGCGCACAGTCGCCCTCCAGAGGCCCATTCTGACACTGCTTCCTCTCTCCCTCTTTTTCACTTTCAACCCCTTCCTTTTTCTAATCTATAGAAGACCAAGAAGCAGACGCAGCAGCAGAAGAAGAAAGTCATGATCATAACCAGTGGTGGTGATGATGAAGATGATGATGATGATGATGATGACATACTTGATGACTGTATCACCATGCCTTTTGAATGCTCTCCCTGAATCCACTATTCCACCAACAAAGCAAATGAAATCAAAATGCAAACAAACGTGTTTGACAAGACAAGACACCTGGATGCAAAAAGGAAAAAGTAGATTCACAAAATAGATTTTTGCATCACTTTCTGTCTGAGGCTGCGTCTCCACTTATTCAATGTGGGAACCCAGAGTCTATTTTTCAAATAAAAATAGACTCTGGGTTCCCAGATTGCCACTTATTATTAAGAAAGGAGTTAGCGTTGCTCCTTCATGGCCCATGGTCATTCACTTTGAATTCTAACAAGGTCCTGATAGCGTGAAAGCTTTTTGTGGTCGATTACTACAACACTGCTTTTGAATAGTGAATTGAAAGTTTCAGCGAAGGGATTTAGGATGTGTTTTTTTTTAATGCTATGCTTTCAGCAAAGGAGCAATCTAGAATATATAGGGCATGATGTTTCTTGAGAAAGCTCCTATGACTGAAACATTGACAAAAGAATGAACCGTCTCTATCCATCAGTCACAGTCCAGTCAAAATGAGCTTTCCTTGTCGGAGAAATGGGCGAGAGGAAGAAGAACTACTCCCACGTCGACCAATGCAAGACACATTTGAACAGTTTCAGATGATTTTTGAGCTTACTGGACAAAATAAATAATGAAAAGTATACATCTACGCCGGCGTCAGTCCCAGCAGAGGGCCCCAGCTGTCAGATCTGTATCAAGTGGCTCTCCAGGGCCTCTGGCCTTCCCTGTGCTGAGACAGTGGCACTTCCATTTCTCACACGAGCCCTCCATTTCGACCGCTCGTCCCGATACACTCGGACGTGATTTGTGTGTTTCAGCCTGAACACAGATGGATGAGGTTTCCACGCCAACAAGGCCATCACTCTCAATCAGGGTATCAGCATATTAAACGATCACATCCGAGGCTATATGCTCTACATCAGGGGTTCCCAAACCGTTTCATCTTGGGACCCAAAAGATACATTTTGTGTCTCCCTGGGACCCAAACTCACAAAAAACATATGGTAATGAAAAATGTCATGTTTTACACAAGTTGAAGTACGGTAGTTTTCTTATTTTGCCCAGTGAATGTGTACATTTTGAAAAGCATTGTATTTATGCCTGCCTCTACCATTGGGCCATCATGATAAAAGTATAATGCATAATGTGTTAATTCTACAGGCGAGAATTGATGTTCTCTGAAATTAGCCAGTGAGAAATGCACACGTATATTGATTGGTGTATCGGCATCAGCAATCGGCCAAAAGAGTTGGAAAGTAATAACCAAATATCTGCAAAAAAATCGACAATCCTGCATCCATACCTCAAATGCTAATTTGCACATACATGTACATGTCTGGAATATTCAACAGCTAAATTAGCATTGCAATGTGGTTATTAACAATGGTTTAGTTGCTTGGCTGGCTGGCCGGGGTAGCTATGCTGACCTGGGTGCATCCACATGAGATATTGGCATGGTTGCATCATGTATTACACACTGGCTCAGTCACCCTGCTGCTCCAAATCTGGCCAGTGCTCAGCTCTGCAAACACAATGCAAATAGCATGGAGACGTTAGCATCTCCACATTCTCATTAAGCTGCAGATAAGAACCAGACACAAGCAGCCCCCCTGCAGATCTTTATTACACCTCTTTTTTTCCTTGAATCCAATTGTCTACATTTTCTGTTGATCTGCCTTTATTCTGTATTCATCACATGGACTATAGAAGTGATGCAAACCAGTATCAGCCTGTTGGAAACTATAGGGGTGGGAATCACCAGATGCCCCATGATACGATATTAGCACGATACTTGAGTCACGATACGATAGTATTGCGATATATTGTGATTTATTACCTTTTTTCAATTGCAAATGATGTCCCCAAAGGAAAAAACTTTGTCAAAATCATTTTTTTTTAATCTAATGAGATAACGTTTCCAGTCTGTTCATCTCACTTCAATCATTTTTATTTCAGCAAAATGGGATTGTCAAGCAGACAGACTGACCAACACTGTCATAGAAACCGGTCATAAATGCACTTGACATTTTGTATAATAAAATATCACGATACTTGGCATTCGATACAATACAATATATTTCCCACAAAATATTGTGATGCTGTATCAACCCCCCCCCCCCCCACACACACACCTATTGGAAACCCAACAATAATTTGCAGATTGTACAGCAATTCCCCTTTGACACCGAGGGTCCAACCAGGGTTACTCCCAAGTGGATTTGAGGCATAAATGGGTTCACCCGTTGCCTCGAATCCACCCACTCCACTGAGTTGAGTTTTGGCTGCTTCTGGTCTGGCATTGTGATATGCTATGGCAATTACTTCGGTTGAACAAATTAATAACCAATCAGCGCCCAGGGACAATTAGGCAATCACCGTCAATAAACAGCCCAAGGGGCGGGACTAAGTAAGCCGTTGTCAAGTGCACCGAGGAGTAACCTTAATAACAATGCTATCGAGGGATTCGAGGCTGTTTTAAATTGATTAAAAGTACCAATTACTTTGAAATCCGAACAGCACACTGCTTTGAAGGCATTTATTCAATTTATTCAAAGGGGAGATTTCTTTTTCTTTTTGTTCTCCTGACTGGAGTAACTAACATAAGATTCAAGCGAATACGTTGGTCTCTGATTGGTTAGGGACAATGGAATTTCCCTGGGGGAATCCCTTCATAAAAATTGATTAAAGAGAGGGCAATCTCAGACTAGAAGATGGAAATGTGTGTAAAGGCCCAATTATACTCAACGTTAAAGACGGAGACGGAGACGGACAGAGCCTTCTGTCCGTACTCTGCGTTCATTTCGTGCGTTTTCTGTCCGTCATCTGAAAGCTAGGATATGCATGAAACGGAGCAAAACCACACACACACTCATACATTTGACTCTCTACTGCCCACTGGTGGATGTATTGCTTAACATGATACCAACGTGAAAGACGCATGGAAGTATGTGGGCAATGACGATTACACTGTTTGAAACAGACGCCCTTATTTACGGATGAAAATGGAGTATAATTGGGCCTTTACGAGTAGGGGTGGGGGGGGGAATCGATAGGCCTACACCATAAGCCCTTTTCCCACATGCGCTTTGTACCGCAAAATGACCGGAACGTGGTCTAATGCCTGCCTGTGAGAAAGGTGTCGTGCCGGTATAAGCGCGACCCCGTCGTCGCGGAGATTTCACCACTTTCGATCCAGTCAGAAGAGCGGTATGCGCTTTAGCGGATACTAGTGAGAAACGGGTGCAGTCATTTTCCACGACACTCTCATGGGCGAGGTGTACACACGTTGCTTAATGTTCCAGCGGGCATAATCTAATCATTCGCGCACATTAAAGCAAACTGGCGAAATGATCTTGTGATAATAAGAGCAGTAGCCTATGTCAGCTTCATGTGTGGGTGTGCTGATTTTCCCCTCTCCTCTCTGCTCGCTCTCTGGCCACAGTCCGTCCTCCTCCACAGCCCGACAGGGACTAAGCAACGTTGCCGACAGCCAAGGCAAGCCCGGACACATCAAATGAAGCCAGTCTGTAAAAAGTGCTTCAACGCGACCCCTTGAGCAGTTTTGCCATGCCAATAGTCCCCCCTCAGTCATGCGTGTTGATGATTCTCATATATTTGTTCTATTGAACTCATATTAAACATTTAGTAGGCCTCTCTAACACATTTGATTATTGAATGAAAATCATTTGAATGACGCCCCTTTAATACAATTCTTCCAATTTCAAATGGAAAAAGTCATCAGTTTTACCAATATGGGCCCATAAAATTACTTGGAATATTGTTTTTATCATTTTGGAAAATAAATTGTAACCCTCAATCTGTCCAAGTACCCCCTGCAAGCTGCTCAAGTACCCCTAGTGGTACACGACGTACCCCTGGTTTGGGAATTGGACTGAAACAGTTTGAGCCCACTTGATTGGAGTTCACAGGGCTCTGCTGGTGAATGTGTGCAGGGTCTCATCTTCCCTTCCTCTGCTCGCTTCTCCCTGCTTGTGAATGGGTGCAGCAGAAGCCCCGCCCACCGCGGATGTGACGGGAACCAATGGAAACACACTGTGCGCGCTGGAAGGACGTCACGTCACAAGGAAACTAAAACGAAGGAGAAGACATCACCGACGTCACAGCATCCGAATTTTGCATTGGGGCCACTTCTATTCAGAATTAGAATATCAGAATAACCAACGTTATTGATCACACACACACACACACACACACACACACACACACACACACACACACACACACACACACACACACACACACACACACACACACACACACACACACACACACACACACACACACACACACCACTATTTATTTTTTAGAATAGAATAGAAGTTAAGTAGCCTATACACGAAAGTGTCACCAATTATAGGCTACCTCCTACAATCCTTGTCAAGTAGCCTACCATTGAATAGAAGTGAATATGAGAGGTAGCCTACATATGATCTTATATAGGCCTACAGCAGTGTGAGTGATAGTAATGAATCATTACTATCACTCACACTGCTGTAGGCCTATATGAGATAATATTATGTAGGATCATTACTAATGATCATAATCATAATAATAAACAATAAACAGTAAGGTGCATTAGGTCCAGTCAGTAAAAGAACACCTGTAACCGTGTGGATAGTTGATTTGATTATTGCACACATTGCAGTATTTTGCAGTTATTGCATTGGGTTTTATTGCACAATGAGATTATAGCTACAGTAAAGTGTGTTGGTGTTTTATTTTTATTTCTTCCTATGTAGACAGGTGGAGTGAGTCCATGGCTATAATGTTGACTGGCTCAAAGTGTCTGATGCCCTGGGGAGGAGTATTATTGAAGTGAATGGGGCGTGCATGGTGCCATTTCACCATTGAATGAAAAATGTTTCCACCAGATTAAAGAAAACACATTATGTGATGTTGACTGATGCTTTTTTGCTTTTTTTTTATCTTAGTTTTCCTTACTATTGGTCTCCAAACAGATCATGGCTCTGGCCAGCGGGGCCCAGTTAGTAGTTTTGTTAAATAAAGAAATATGTAAAGTTAATAACCAGCCATTCGATCCCTGACTGCATGCTCGTGCCATGCGTGTACCCTTTGACATGTGTGCCCGCCCACTAATTGGATTATTGGATATTATTCATTTAATTTCTGACATTGTGATAGAAACATTATTACCAATGCACAGTTGTCTGATTATGGATATGGAATCCGAATAAATGCACTTGTTGTTGTGACATTTTTGATATATTGTGGTGTTCTTGCTGAAAGACTTCACTGGGACAGCGGCGCTTCGGTCCTGAAGTATTTCGCCTTGCATGAGAGACACATTTTTGTCATTGCCTTGTGGTGACTTGCATTCAATTTATAGCTATTTTGTTCAATATTCGTTGGCCAAATTCAGTTAAAAACTACATTTATGTTGAATGTGCTGTGTGCCATGTCTGCTTTTATTGGCAAAAAAAAACAAAAACTAAACAAAACAAAAACAAAACAAGAACTTTGTTATAAAGTAGGCCTAACTCTGAAGTCATGAAATCGACTATTTTCTTAGCGCCACGCAGCCCCATGTATTAGGCAAGCCAAAAATCTTGGAACCGTGCCTATAGAGACAGTCCGCATGTCTGGGAACGCCCATACAAGCTCTAGGAATGCCCACAATAGACGCTGGGTTAGCCTGGGGGCGGGGTCAGGGTGGGGTAAATTCCCCCGTTCTATCCATTCAGCAAAGTTAGAATTTAGCTGATAGCCCAGCCCAGGCAGACACGATCGGGAATTTAACCACCGCAGTAAACGCACATCTGAGCAGACGTCTTGTGTTCTGCTCTAGAACCCCCAAACCTGTAGTTTAGAGCCGCAGCACCGTCTTTTGGTGAGTCAGCCCATGAGATATATCGGCGGTTTTACCCCACTCGCGCGCCAGCCGTTTAACATTTTGTGGGCGTTCTCAGACATGCGGACTGTCTCTATACTGTAGCTCAACCCCCCCCACCCCCAGTTTGGTCCAAAGTAGAGCTAGAATTAACTCTACATCATGATGACCAAAGGAGCATCAGTCAACATTTAATGTTTTTCTTTAATCTTGTTGAAGCACTTTTTTCCCCCAATCAAAGGTTTTACACAAACTGTATGGTTTATAGTGGGACTGCATGGCCCCAAAGTCTGGCCCCAACGCTGTGACGTGCAGTGTTGGGGGTAACTCATTACAAAAGTAACATATTACATGTAATATATTACTTTTAGCAGTAACTCAGTAATATAACTTATTACTTATAGGATTTCAGTAATATTATACCAGTTACTTTGTCAAGTAACTCAAGTTACACATTGAGTTAACATTTTTTTAATCAAAGCACATATTTAAAAAAAGATACAATCATTTCCTTATCAGACTGTGTGTTTTTATGCATATAACCACTACAGATGACAATAACAAACGAAAAGAATAACATTTAGAATTTTGGGCGGTTTACACTGACTTCAAGGCAGTTGAAATGATTTTTTGGGATGTTCCAGGGTGGCGATGTCATTCTGCTGCTGCTGTTGTTTTGATGAAAGTAATGCAAAAGTAGTGTAATAAGTAACGAGTTACTCTACACAGACAGTAATATTGTAAAGTAACTTATTACTTTCAAATGAAAGTAACTAGTAATAAGTAGTATATTACATTTTGAGAGTAACTTGCCCAACACTGGTGACGTCAGTGATGTCTTTTCCTTCTTTTTTAGTTCCCTTGTCACATCATCGGCTGTGGGCTGTCGTGGTGGGACAATAATATTTCCGACCAGTGAGAGGCAGTAATGCGCCGTAAAGGCATCTAGTCTGCCGGAAAGCTATCAATCCGAAGAAGAAGAAGAAGTGGTGGGACTGCTGTGCTGTGCTTGCAGTCTGTGCGAACAGCGCTTGTTGTTGCCGGAGCCACCAGTCAAACCCTAAACCCGAATGGACTAGTAGCGTTAATTAACGGACAGACCGTCCTCACAGTCTCGTAGGAGCACCGGGAGATCATTCTGTGACTGTGTGAGTTACCGGAGGAAGAGGACAGACCGGTGCGCCTCTCCAGTTTAAAGGCACTTTGATGATACGACCGATTAGCTAACCAGCTAACATGGAGTGTTTTCCTAAACTAGCCAGCTAGCTTAGCTTCTTGCTAGGTGTGTCAATTAGCTGGACAGAGCAGTGATTCACGTTTGTAAACGTCACTTCTATGTTTTCAGTATGTTCTTCATGTTCAAGCCAACATGTGAGATCGGTTATGTTGTTGAATGTATCGCCGGGGGCTCCGCTGCCCCGCTTGGGTCGTTACGTCCAGGAGGGGAAATAGTTCGGGTCTAGGAAAAAAGTGTGCACAGTAACACCTCGCTGTTTTAACGTCACGTTACAGGGCGACATTATGATCAGTTAGCTTTTTGTTCTGGCTGTCAAACATCAACGCTGAAAATGCATGTTTAGGGGCAAAGGAAAGAGAATGTCAACAAAGAAAAGTAGGGTGCCCCACTTTGAAGAAGCCCCCCTGGCGGCTTGAGCGACGGGATCACTCTGCTGCTGGCTGTGTAGAAACTGCAGCCTAGTTAATCGATAACAGTTACGAGGAGAGAGGTGAATGATCATTATAAATCGCCCACATGCACTGGATCAGTTGTCGGACTTGTGAAAGGCATCTGAAGCGGAAGGTGGAGGGAGACGTGAGCCGCGGGTTACCCCCCTTGCAGCCCGGCGGGGGAAGATGGCGGAGGAGCGCTCCCGTCGGAGGTGGTGAAGCCAACAACACTTGCTGGGGACTTGTGGTGGGATTTCTCGGCGGGCGTCTGGTCCCAGACTGTAGCAGGACACTCTGATGCAGGCCAAAAAACGCTACTTGGTCCTGTTCTCAGCCGGTGCGTGTCTCCTTCTCTTGTTCTGCTTCGGGGGGATACAAGTCCCGCTGTCCGGACACCGGGGTGGTCCCGGCCGGCGTGATGGCGACCACCGCAGCCTGGCCGGTGGTTCTCGCCCCGGGGGCGCGCAGCAGTGGCGGCGCGTCCCGGGAGCCCTGCAGCCTTTTACCCCTTGGAACCAAGAGGAGAGCGACGGCTACAACGGCCACCTGTCACCCAGGCAGAAGAGGGACACCGTCTCAGACGTCAACACGGGCGCACGCTGCAGGATGGACTCCTGCTTCGACTTCGCCCCGTGTAAAAGCCACGGCTTCAAAGTCTACGTCTACCCGCAGCAGAAGGGCGAGAAGATGTCCGAGAGCTACCGCAACATCTTGTCCTCCGTCGAGGCCTCCAGGTTCTACACGTCCGACCCGGCGCGGGCGTGTCTGTTTGTCCTCGGTTTGGACACGTTGGACCGGGACCAGCTCTCGCCGCAGTACGTGCACAACCTGAAGGCCAAGATCCAGGGCCTGCCGCTTTGGAACGGCGGCGCCAACCACATCATCTTCAACCTGTACTCGGGGACGTGGCCCGACTACACGGAGGACCTGGGCTTCGACATCGGCCTCGCCATGCTGGCCAAGGCCAGCATCAGCACCGAGAGCTTCCGGCCCCATTTCGACGTCTCCATCCCGCTCTTCTCCAAAGAGCACCCCAGGACCGGAGGGGACCGGGGCTACCTGAGACACAACTCCATCCCGCCGTACCGGAAGTACATGCTCGTTTTCAAGGGGAAGAGGTACCTCACTGGAATAGGTTCAGACACCAGGAACGCTTTATATCACGTGCATAACTCGCAGGACGTGGTCCTGCTCACCACCTGTAAGCACGGGAAGGACTGGCAGAGACACAAGGACGGACGCTGTGACAGAGACAACACCGAGTACGACAAGTGAGTAGATCCACACTTTACAGCCTGAGGCACAGTTTGATTGAGTGTGTGACACACACACACACACACACACACACACACACACACACACACACACACACACACACACACACACATTTGAAACATTTATTTATGTCCACATAAATACAAGTATGCAAAGGACATAAACAGTAATAGTGCAGTCAAATGCTGGGAGTCAGTTACTTACATGAGTGCCCAGACGGCAAACACAATAATGCATACACATAAGAAACACACAGGATGATAACATGACAGGTTGATATATATACAGTTATACTGTAATGCAACATAACGGTCAGTATCCACTTCATGGGTACAAAAAGCAGCGCCTCCTCCATATTGAGCGGCTGCCGATCACAGTAGATATTGAACAGTATCTGGCTAACTGCTTGGCCCTTCTCTTTGGGAGACCAGCCATCTGAAGGCCTCTCACAACCAGCTTATGGACATGACCCAGGCTACCAACTATGAAAACTAGAAGTTTACACCTGTAGCCCAGCTGTGAAATGGTCTGTGAAACACACACACACACACACACACACACACACACACACACACACACACACACACAGGTTCAGTGTTTTACTCTGCTTTAGGACACATGGGATTGAATCTGAGAGAGACCTTAGCTGCGAGAGGCTGAGCGATACGGACCAAAAATCATATTTTGGTATTTTTAGGCTAAATGGCGTATTTCTTCTGTATTTGGTTGCTGGCTGTTGTTAGTGGTGACTGTATGGGAGGGGTGGGAATCGATCGCAATAGCAATACGATAGTATTGCGATATTGCGATATAGCCGATATTGCAATATATGGAATATTGCGATATTTCGATATATTGCGATTTCTTTTTCAACTGCAAATTATGTCCCCAAAGGAAAACTTTGTCAACATCTGGTTTATATAAGAACAATTTTCCAGTCTGTACATATGACTTCAACCGTTTTATTGCAGCAACATTGTCAAGTAGACAGACCAACAACTTTCATAAAGTCATGTCATAGTTGCATGCACCTGACAAACTGACCTGTTTGTTACAGTCTACTTACAGTCCACCTTAACTGGATGTGTGTGTGGACTAACTGTACTTAGGTCGTTTTTGAACAATGCAACTTCACTTCACTTGCACAAAACATCTTGTGCAGCCCATTCAGTAACTGGGGAATTTGTAAATGACTGTTATGACAAAACTGTTACTGTTAAAACAAAATGAAAATATGCTACCGTTTGTTTACTGCTGGCCTTGGAACTAAAGTTTATAGCAGCCCGGTGGCCTGGCCTGCAATTTTTTATTTTATTTTATTATTATTTTATTTTTTTACAATATCGTCAGGCAAAATATCACGATACTATGGTGTATCGATTTCCCCCCCCCCCACCCCTACTGTATGGTGCTGGCTGTTTGACTGTGGCTCTGTGGGCTGGATTAGCGTTGGACAAAGCGCTGCTGCCAGTAGGGGAAGCCCCTCTGTCTCCTGTTTTCTCAGTCATTTCCCAGACAAACCCAGGAATGCCCCGGCCCCTAAACCTGTGTCCTGCGTGACCCCTCTGTGTCCTGTGTGACCCCTCTGTGTCCTGTGTGACCCCTCTGTGTCCTGTGTGACCCCTCTGTGTCCTGTGTGACCTGTGTCCTGTGTGACCCCTCTGTGTCCTGTGTGACCTGTGTCCTGTGTGACCCCTCTGTGTCCTGTGTGACTCCTCTGTGTCCTGTGTGACCTGTGTCCTGTGTGACCTGTGTCCTGTGTGACCCCTCTGTGTCCTGCGTGACTCCTCTGTGTCCTGTGTGACCTGTGTCCTGTGTGACCTGTGTCCTGTGTGACTCCTCTGTGTCCTGTGTGACCCCTCTGTGTCCTGTGTGACCTGTGTCCTGTGTGACTCCTCTGTGTCCTGTGTGACTCCTCTGTGTCCTGTGTGACTCCTCTGTGTCCTGTGTGACCTGTGTCCTGTGTGACTCCTCTGTGTCCTGCGTGACTCCTCTGTGTCCTGTGTGACCCCTCTGTGTCCTGTGTGACTCCTCTGTGTCCTGTGTGACCTGTGTCCTGTGTGACTCCTCTGTGTCCTGTGTGACCTGTGTCCTGTGTGACCTGTGTCCTGTGTGACTCCTCTGTGTCCTGCGTGACTCCTCTGTGTCCTGTGTGACCCCTCTGTGTCCTGTGTGACCTGTGTCCTGTGTGACCCCTCTGTGTCCTGTGTGACCTGTGTCCTGTGTGACCCCTCTGTGTCCTGTGTGACTCCTCTGTGTCCTGTGTGACCCCTCTGTGTCCTGTGTGACCTGTGTCCTGTGTGACCTGTGTCCTGTGTGACTCCTCTGTGTCCTGTGTGACCCCTCTGTGTCCTGTGTGACCTGTGTCCTGTGTGACTCCTCTGTGTCCTGTGTGACCCCTCTGTGTCCTGTGTGACCTGTGTCCTGTGTGACCCCTCTGTGTCCTGTGTGACATGTGTCCTGTGTGACCCCTCTGTGTCCTGTGTGACCCCTCTGTGTCCTGTGTGACTCCTCTGTGTCCTGTGTGACCTGTGTCCTGTGTGACCCCTCTGTGTCCTGTGTGACCTGTGTCCTGTGTGACCTGTGTCCTGTGTGACCCCTCTGTGTCCTGTGTGACCCCTCTGTGTCCTGTGTGACCCCTCTGTGTCCTGTGTGACCCCTCTGTGTCCTGTGTGACCTGTGTCCTGTGTGACTCCTCTGTGTCCTGTGTGACTCCTCTGTGTCCTGTGTGACCCCTCTGTGTCCTGTGTGACCTGTGTCCTGTGTGACCCCTCTGTGTCCTGTGTGACTCCTCTGTGTCCTGTGTGACCCCTCTGTGTCCTGTGTGACTCCTCTGTGTCCTGTGTGACTCCTCTGTGTCCTGTGTGACCCCTCTGTGTCCTGTGTGACTCCTCTGTGTCCTGTGTGACCCCTCTGTGTCCTGTGTGACTCCTCTGTGTCCTGTGTGACCCCTCTGTGTCCTGACCCCTCTGTGTCCTGTGTGACTCCTCTGTGTCCTGTGTGACTCCTCTGTGTCCTGTGTGACCCCTCTGTGTCCTGTGTGACCCCTCTGTGTCCTGCGTGACCCCTCTGTGTCCTGCGTGACCCCTCTGTGTCCTGTGTGACCCCTCTGTGTCCTGTGTGACCCCTCTGTGTCCTGTGTGACCCCTCTGTGTCCTGTGTGACTCCTCTGTGTCCTGTGTGACCCCTCTGTGTCCTGTGTGACCCCTCTGTTGTTAGTTAGGGGTTCCTCCTGCTGTGAGCGACCCCCATGTCAACCCTCTCTGTCCTGTGTTGTTGCTGCAGTGTCATCAGATGTTCAGTCAGGGTGACAGAGCTTCATAGGCTGTCGTCACGGCTCTGTTTGGGTTCAGACACAATATGGATCAGAGAGTGAGAACGAGCGAGACGATGACTTTCTGTCCTCAAATTAATACGTTGATGTGTTCTCCTTCACAGTAGGGATGTTCATTTTGAAAAATTTCCATAATCGAAAATCGGGAAAATTAACGATCAATTATCGATTCATCGATTATCGATAGCCTAATAATAATAATATATATATATACATATATATATATATATATATATATTTTTTTTTACTCTGGTCTGGTAATAACGTTGCGCGTTCTCGGCCAGCTATAATGGCGATGCCGCTGTGTAGTAAGAATATCAGACACTAGCGCTGTGGCCAGGTAAACAAACATGTTACATGTCAGGTTACATGATGTAAGGCAATCGGCGTCTTCCAGCTTAGCTGACAACACAAGAGTCAAATCAACAGGCCTGAGCCTCACTGAGGTCCGCAGACCGCTGGGTGCGTTTGTTTGTGTCCCCGGCGCATGCCGGTGTGAATTCCCCATGTTTAAAACAGTTTTGTTGGCACAAAGGCCCGTGCCCAGCCAGAAAACTAGAGACTATATGAAGCTCCACCTCACGTTAGTCGGCTGTGCAATGGAGTGGGGCGAGGAGGAACGAATTCCACCCAAACCTAGTCCGAAAAAAAATAGAAAAAATAAAAATAACAATAATCGATCCAAATTCCACATGATCGATTCAATTCCTTAACGATCAATTATCGATTTTCGATAATTGATGAACATCCCTACTTCACAGGGTGTCATTATGTTTGTTCACTAGTGCACGCCAGGATACGAGGATAGGAATGACACTTATTTTTCAGGAGCAAATCTGATGAAGCAGTATAGAGACACTGCGTAACGCGTCCTCATTCAGAAACCACGCCCAAGACGGGGGGAAACAGAAACCCCCCCCTCCAATCCTGCCGTTCTCCTGTGTCA
The DNA here is from genome assembly GCF_964638095.1 of Poromitra crassiceps. Lineage (NCBI taxonomy): Eukaryota > Metazoa > Chordata > Actinopteri > Beryciformes > Melamphaidae > Poromitra > Poromitra crassiceps. The sequence goes on from NC_139641.1 coordinate 16,900,450, forward strand.
CGTGCATGGTTGCGTGTTGCACAGAAAGATCGTATATACGGAAGATGAACACTCTCAACTTACTTCCTTGACAGCTAGATCCACATTTTTCTTGTCGCCAATTCTCAATGGCTTCCTTGTTTTGCTCAGGAGTACCAAAAAAACTTTAACTGGCAATTTTTTTACATTTGTTGTCTGCGCAGCCCCACCACACAACAGCTTTTAGCTATGTTTAATTCAAGGAAAATGACGCTGGTGTGTGGAAATGAACGGAGCTTTTCCCCCGTGATGGGCGTGGCCTATTTCATGCAGTGTCTCTATGTGAAAGTTGCAGAAAGTAGTAGCCGGCACGGCTCGGCCCGACGGGGGAAGTCTGAGGATGGCTGCCTCTTTTTCAGTGGAGGTCCCTGGTTGTGTTCTAAAATCTTCTCCATCCTCACACTCTAAAAACCCCAAAAGAAAATGTTTATTTTTTATTTTCTAATCTAACATTTCTTTCGGGGATGAAGTAACTGCCAGTCTATCTGTCTATCTATCTAGCTATATCTATAAATAATAATAATAATTAGAATATTGTAATATGGATGCCATTATTAACACATTCACTGCCAGCCATTTTTTTTTTTTACTGTAGGTAGCTTCTGCCAAGCCGTTTTTTGAGGATTCTGGCTCATTTGACAAGAGCCGAGGATAATTTTCTGCTTGGACTTTGTGAACACGAAGTTCACAAAAGTACTAATAGAATGTGTGCTTTCTCTGTCTAAAAGAGTTAGTTTGTAGAGTTAGTAGTTATGTAGATATTAGCCGTTGAGTACAGCATGGTTTCAGTGTCTGAGACAGGAAGCTGAGATAATCGCAGTTTTGTGAAATTCAATCAAACAGGCAGAACAGTCACTTTAACCATTTATTTTTGGCATCAGTGAGAGATCAGACATCTGAACAATATAGTTCTGAACGCCCTCTCCTTCAAACTCCTCCCTCCGTGGGCGTGTCTGGTGGCGTTTGTCACAAGCCAGTTTCTCCTGCCTGTCTGAGCAGTGAGCAGCCTCCCTCTCTGGCGGCCCCTCGTCGGCGAGTGTGGCGAGTGTGGACTGTGGATAGGACTCAATCGTTTCTTGGATTTTCGGTTGAGAGCTTTGATGAAGCTTTGTGCGATTCTAGGCTTTATGCTGCCCACCCAGTCTATTTTTGGAACCCACCCGCCCGTGTGCAGCAGCGTGAAAGCGTTTTCGCCTACAGTATGAGAATGAGGCTCGCTCGTTTCTGGGTTTTTGGAATGCATGCGATTCTGGCCTTTCTGCGGGTGTTTCAAAGTGTGTTTCACCCATAATCTATTATGCAAATTTGCAATCCCCCACGCCAGCACCGCTCTCGGTGTGCTGCTCTGCTGGCGCGGCCGCTCTCGGGCGAGTCTGGTGACTGATGACTGTAAAATCGCCAAGCCATTTCCTTGAGAATGGCTTTCTCCCGCGGCTGTTTTTGGTTGCCTTTCTCTCTGTCGGGAGAGCACTGTCGCCACTTAGTTGGTCGGTAAAATAGATTATACTAATTCAATACTTCCAATATTTTTATAGGAGACGTGGGGGGCATTGATCCACGTAGCACCGTCAAAAAAGTCAACTCGTCATTGGCAGTGAACGGTTGGATTGTGTTTGACGAGTCAACTCGTCATTGGCAGTGAATGTGTTAAGTTACTTTACTTTTTTTTTATATATCTTTTTCTTGTTTTATCATTTTGTATAAACTGACCAGCAGCAGGTTTCCTAAAGAACTTTATGACTGACTTTAAGTCAGAGTCCTCTGAGTTGGGCTTGGTGCTCTTTTCCTTTTGTTTGCTTCTCTGTAATGATAAAATCATTCAGTTTTGTTAGTGAGAGGGAGGGAGCAGCCTGTGGGCCATATAATCCACATCCCTCCAGTCCTTATCCTACATGATGTAATCTATACTATAATGACGATAGCGTCTGTCCGCACGCTGCCACAATGATCCTAAAAGCAAAATGCTTATTGTTTTGAATGATTTGGCATCTTCTATGACTGTCAACACTAGTATTGTTGTATTGTAGTAATATGCCATAAAGGTTTATTGAAATTTTGGGCAGATCAGAAAAAAATAAAATAATAATAAGGGTGCAATTTGTTTCTGGCCTGGCGGGCCCAGGCTTTATTTGCGGAAATGATACAGTATGGCCCCTAGATGAATGTTGCTCATCCATCCACTCGATGATGAGACAGACTTTGCACGACATCACCAGCAACAAGGAACTTTCACTGATGCTGTGAAGAAGTGGGGAAATTGGATCAGGAGACATTATTGTATTCTTACATTGTTAGAAAGATCTCTAGTTGGAAAAGTATCAGCAAACATATATGATGCAATTATGTCTAGAGCCCGACCGATACTGGATTTTGGAGGCCGGTGCCGATACCGATATTAGGAAGTAAAAAAATTCCGATATCGATATATCGGCCGATATTCTTATATTATATATGCACATTATATTACACAATGTTTTTGCAATGATCCCTCAAATATCAAACACTTGACAAAGATATGACTTGACATGACTTGAGATATGTAATGTAGGCAGGATATTTTACAGCTTATCAATACACTTTATTGTCCAAAATGACATCAATGCAATGAAACAGTAAACCGAACTCGGAAATTAATAATGATAAATAACTAGAAATACAAAAACAGAACAAATATAAAAAAGAGAAAAAAAAGATCAAATATACACGACATGTTGTCTATAACTTAAAAAATACAAAATAAAAAAATATCGGCCAACATATCGGCCGATAGGGCTGGGTCGGTTTGAAAATTTTAAAACCGGTTCGATATTGCCGTCTAAACCGGATCGAACCGGTATACCGATTTTTTTGTAATTAAATTTTTTTTTTTTTTTTTTTTCAAGCAGGGCTCCCGAGTGTAGCCCATAACTGTCTGTAGTGCAACTTCAGTCCACCTGATAGCGATAATACACCTCTAAGCTGGTATTGTCAACCAGCAATGATACTGAATAAAAAGAAGCAGGACACCTGTGTAACAAACACCCTGTATTTATTTCTCATAACTATTCAGCTCAACTTTTCTTCTAAACATCAAAATAATAAATGAAATAAGACTTCTGCCTATAGTGCAACTTGAGAAAAAGGCTAATAAAAACACAAGCAGTGCAATCAGAATGGATTGGCTTACAGCTGAGCTGCCTTATAAACTTCAAAACTCACAAATTCACACAATATAGGGCCTAGGCATGGGTCGGTTTGAACATTTTGAAACCGGTTCGATATTCCCCAAAAAAACGTATCAAAGCGGCTGCAGTTGGTGGCGATAATGCACCTCTAAGCTGGTATGCTGCCAACCAGCACGAACACTGAATACAAATAAGCAGAACCTTTTAACTGTAACAACACACTGTTTTTATTTCTCATAACTATTCAGCTTAACTTTTCTTCAAACATCAACATAATAAACAAAATAAGACTTTTGCCTACTAGTGCAACTTGAGAAGAGGCTAATACGAACAATAGTGCAATCAGAATGGACTGGCAAAAAAAAAAAAAAAAAAAAAAAAATTTTTTTTTTTTTTTTTTTTTTTTTTTAGGTTTTTTCGGTTTGCACGTGATCAAACCGGTTTGGGCTCGTATACCGAACCGAACCGAACCGGTAAAACCGGAAATCGACCCATGCCTATCGGCCGATACCGATATATCGGTTATGGGCCAATATCGGCCGATAATATCGGTTCGGGCTCTAATTATGTCTAATGCTCTATTTGGCAAGTGAACTGTGTCTTGGTTTTTGTCTGTTTAGCTGTCATTTCCTTTGCTATTTCCAGCCAGCTGGTACAGTCAACTCTCCTCCACACTGTCTGTCCTTCATACAACATCTCCAGTCAGCCACTTTGTGTACAAGCCTGTAACGCAGCCAGAAGAGAGCAGAGAAGACGCGGCGGGAGGTGGGAGGCGGGAGGCGGGAGGTGGGAGGTGGGAGGCGGGAGGCGGGAGGCGGGAGGCGGGAGGCGCGGGGTGGGAGGCGGGAGGCGGGAGGTGGGAGGCGGGAGGCGGGAGGCGGGAGGCGCGGGGTGGGAGGCGGGAGGTGGGAGGTGGGAGGCGGGAGGCGGGAAGCGCGGGGTGGGAGGCGGGAGGCGGGAGGCGGGAGGCGCGGGGTGGGAGGCGGGAGGCGGGAGGTGGGAGGCGGGAGGCGGGAGGCGGGAGGCGCGGGGTGGGAGGCGGGAGGCGGGAGGCGCGGGGTGGGAGGCGGGGGGTGGGAGGCGGGAGGCGCGGGGTGGGAGGCGGGAGGCGGGAGGTGGGAGGTGGGAGGCGGGAGGTAGACCCAGATGCAATTTTAACTTCAAACTGAAAGCCCCCTCACAGCTTGTGTCCAATTAAGAGGCCCCGTCAAGCGAGAGAGGGAAGAGAAGAGAAGAGAGATGAGGAGAGAGAGAGAGAGAGAGAGAGAGAGAGAGAGAGAGACAGAGGAATGTAGAGAGAGAGAGAGAGAGAGAGAGAGAGAGAGAGAGAGAGAGAGAGAGAGAGAGAGAGAGAGAGAGAGAGAGAGAGAGAGGAATGTAGAGAGAGAGAGAGAGAGAGAGAGAGAGAGAGAGAGAGAGAGAGAGAGACAGAGGAATGTAGAGAGAGAGAGAGAGAGAGAGAGAGAGAGAGAGAGAGAGAGAGAGAGAGAGAGAGAGAGAGAGAGACTGTTAAATGGAAAGATAGAAAGGAGAGAGTGAAAGCCAGAGAGAAGCAGAAAAGAGACAAAAAACACAAAGGAGCCATCCCACAGAGGGATGTGCGTGTCGCGGCTCGCTGGGCGCTGACGTTAGTCTGGTGTATTTATAGAGTTAGTCTGGTAGGTGTATTTATAGAGTTAGTCTGGTAGGTGTATTTATAGAGTTACAGGCTTTTAAATCCTCACGATTCGGCCAAATCCCCTGGCAGAGCGGGCTGCCAGCCAACGTCACGCTGGCTCCACAGAGCATCATGGGGGAGATGATGATCACTGGAGGATGGTAGATCTCACAAGTTCCTGCTCATTCACTTTAGCTGTGTCTAGGGATGCACCGATATGAACTTTATAGCCAATAATACCGATAACCAAGATTAACATTGCTGTTATGGCACATAACCAATTATTTACCAATAGGGCTGGGTATTGGTTCAAATTTCAAGAATCGATTCGATTCCGATACACAAGGTTCTGAATCGATTAATCCCGATTCGATTCGATTAATTTCAATATCGATTTGGTTAGTGATACTAAAACATGTTTTTTTTAGCTGTAACCTGAATTACATGACTGTCCAGTTATCTAACACAAGATGTTTGAAAGATGTTACAAAGTCGGGCATTTTAACAAGGGGGGGAATGCCTACTGCCCCAGACGCCTAGTGGCCATTCGAGGAACTACAGCTTTTCAATTCACTTCCGCATCCTCAGAGGGAAGGGAGGGTGGGCTTGCCCACTGATCTGCACTCAGAGCATAGTGCACTTATTTAAAAAAAAAAATATATATATATAATGTATAAACTAAATATAGGTCCACAGTAGGCATGGGTCGATTCCCGGTTTTACTGGTCCGGTCCAATGTACCAGCCGGAACTGTTTTGATTCCATAAAAAATGTCTGAACCGACATTTTTCCAACAAACTGAGAAAAACAACGTTTAAATTTTGAACTCAGAGGGCCATAACTTTGCGCTGACGGACATGTGGTCAAGTATGACCATTCATTTATTACACTATATCTCACAGAGGGTCATTTAATAAACAAAACAACATGACTCTGCTGCTTCTTCTTCTTCTTCTTCTTTTTCTCCTCCTCCTTCTTCTCCTTCTTCAGTTATTTGTGGTTGGCAAACCATTTTAGAGGTGCATTATCGCCACCAAGTGGACTAGAGTCGCACTACAGTCATTTATCAAATTGGGAAGCACTGCTCAAAGTGCGACACCTAGTGGCAAAATTCGGTATACCGGTTAGATTCGGTTTGGAGAGCGATACCGAACCGGTTTAAAAAATTTCACTCCGACCCATGCCTAGTCCACACAGGGCTGGAAACTTAACCTTTTTACCACCTTCCCAAAACCGTCTCGAAACATTGTATGTTTGTTGAAAGTTTGTTGACAGACTCTGTTACTTACAAGCCAAATAGACAGAACCAGATACATTGCTAAGGTTGTTTTTCTTCCATTTGATACAAATGAGTCATCTGTGGGCTTAGCTTTACTGAGAATTCAGTTTGCATTTAGAGCACACAGTGTGTTTTGACTCCACAGGCTCAAGCTAGCTCTCTATGCATGACTGAGTGCCCTGTGATGTCACCTCGTCAATACATCCCCAGGTGTGTGTGTGTGTGTGTGTGTGTGTGTGTGTGTGTGTGTGTGTGATATTTCCATTTCCACCATGACTGATGCAAACACGTCGGTGTATTTACAGCAGGCAGCAGCATCCGTTGGCAGAAATGAAGCGTGCTCATATTTGACCTCATATATTCTCTGAACTAGAGTCTAGACGTGTTTGACGACCACATTCATTTCAAAGCCAAAGTGAGCGAGCTGCAGTCAGGACGTCCCAGTAAAGAAAGAGGCGAACTGGGGGGGGGGGGGGGGGCTAAAGCTCACGCTATTCACTCACAACATTATGAGCCTGAGTCTGGCTTATCGCCAGTGTTGGGCAAGTTACTTTCAAAATGTAATATACTACATATTACTAGTTACTTTCATTTGAAAGTAATAAGTTACTTTACAATATTACTTTCTGTGTAGAGTTACTTATTACACTACTTTTGCATTACTTTTACCAAAACAGCAAAATGACATTGCCGCCCCGGAACCATCCCAAAAAATAATTTCAACCACCTCGAAATCAGTGTAAACAATCCAAAATTCTAAATGTTATTTTCCTTTCTTATTGTCATCTATAGTGGTTATTTGCATAAAAACACACAGTTTAATTAGGAAATGATTGTATCTTTTTGAAATATGTGCTTTGATTTAATCAAATGTAACTCAATTTGTAACTTGAGTTACTTGACAAAGTAACTGGTATAATATTACTGAAATCCTATAAGTAATAAGTTATATTACTGAGTTACTGCTAAAAGTAATATAGTGCATGTAATATGTTACTTTTGTAATGAGTTACCCCCAACACTGCTTATCGCACTCACACACCCACTCTCCTGTCTGTCTTCCCTGTTGCTTTCTAATGTGCTGCTATCTAGTTCAAGAAGAAAAGCCATTTAAAGAGCTGCTTTGAAGAGAGGATCAGTCATGGGTGTGCGGGTGTCAGTTACTCTGGTCCAGAAACCAGCTGAATGCTGCACTTTCTTTCTCAGATGGCCTCCATGATCGCACTCCATGACTACGTTTACATGATGCACACAATATTCCGGTTTTTGCCCATATTCCGAAAAAGACAATATTCCGACCAAATGAATAATCCACTAATTTTCCCGTTTACATGCAGCCGTAGTTGCAGTTAGGCTTTCTGGCTCGTCCAGTGCATTGCCCCCTTGGTTAAATGGGTTCGGTGTGCTGTGAACAATGAAACACCTGCTGCCTGAAGCCCATATAGGAAGAATGGAACCTTGATCTTGTTCAAGTTTGATAGTGTGTACTACTTGAGATCTGCCCCCCCCTCTCGCTCTCTGTATCGGTCTCTGGTCTCTGGTCCTGTCCTGACAGGATGACGTCTCTCTAGTCCTTGGCAGCCATGTGCAGGTGATGTATTCCACTTGGAATGCTGAGAGACTGAGGTAAGGGACGAGACGTGAGACTGAGGTAAGGGACGAGACGTGAGACTGAGGTAAGGGACGAGACGTGAGACTGAGGTAAGGGACGAGACGTGAGACTGAGGTAAGGGACGAGACGTGAGACTGAGGTAAGGGACGAGACGTGAGACTGAGGTAAGGGACGAGACTAGGGATGCCACGGTGTGAACATTTTCACACCGAATAATAAGCACGTGACTTCACCGGTATTACCGGTTACACCGGGAAATGTTAGTTCCTACCAGTGCATGTTGTTCCCGGGAACAATAACAGTGAGACACCAGTCGGGTATCCACAGCAGCTAGACTAGAGCGAACGTTACGTTATATGCATGTTGATAATACAAGTTTTAAAGTAAGCAAGAGTCTACGCTTTAACCGTCCATTCTGTAGGTTCATAGAGACAAGACGCACGCTGCTGCTGTTTAAAGTACTAGCATGGACGCTCACAGTCATACAACACTCGCTGCATCACAACTCATGGCTACATCTGAGTCGAGACAACTTTTCAGACGCCCGTGGAGACAATCTTTCTCAAAAGAAACTAACGTTGGCGACACACCTGGAGACTTTTTCTGACATGGGATTAACAATACCAGCAAGCAGACGTGAGACAGTGAGGTAACGAGATGTGAGACAGTGAGGTAAGGGACGAGACGTGAGACAGTGAGGTAAGGGACCAGACGTGAGACAGTGAGGTAAGGCACCAGACGTGAGACAGTGAGGTAAGGCACCAGGCACAGAGTGTGGTCCTTTCTGTGAAGAGACTTTCCATCGTTATATAATATAAAGGCACACACCACCTTGCATCTTGACAGATCATGTGATAGGAGACAGATCATGTGATAGGAGACAGATCATGTGATAGGAGACAGATCATGTGATAGGAGTGGGCTGGATTGAACAGCAGAAAATAGGTGGAGCTGCCAAGTAAACCTGGATTGGAGCGATGGATCGGAGAGGAGAGGGTTAGGGAGTGTAAAAAGTACACTAGAAATGGTGATATAACATCAGAATCAGAATCACTTTTATTGCCACAGTATTAGGGATGGGCATCGAATTTCGAATGTTCGAATAATCGTTGTTATTATCAAGGTCGACTTTTATTATTGAAAGTCGAAATTCGAAAAAAAAAAGAAAATGTAAAAAAAAAAAAAAATTTGTGTGAGTGAAATGTTGCATTGTCTCCCCTGATTCTAAGTATAGTCGAATCGCTTGGTTTGAGCAAGTAAAACAATTTTTATAAGCATTTTAAGCAAGGTTTATGGAAAAATGAATGGCGGATGAAATCCCATGAAGAGGGAGAGGGGGTGACTTTGGCACCCCTTTGGCACTCAGACCTGAGCCTACTAAATATTTAATGAACCACTCATGATTGTCAAAACTGTTTTTTATTTTCAAAAATGTCAATGTCATGTAACATGTTCTTTACTTCAGTGGTGCAATGCTTGTTTGAGCTAAAAATCCACAGCAGAAGCTTTTTCTATTAACTCATTGAGTGCCAGCCACTTTTGGAGAACGGATGCTCCCAGTGCCAGAGTTTTCAGAGCGTTTTCAGTGATTTCTCGAGGCCCACAGAATATTGTGTGATATTACTATGTAAACACCGAACACGCACAAGAACGAGCTGGCTCTATTGTATCATCAGCAAAAAAAAGTTTATTGATACCATTTTCCGTTCTTTAGTTATGAGCCGGAGAAGATAGGTTGTTTTCAGCGTTTTCAGGCTTTTCAAATTATTAGCTGAGATAATCCGCCTTTTGTGAAATGCAGCATTTCAAGCACATTCACTGAGTCTGAAGATAATATTTTCTGATGTAGTGACGTAGTTGTTGTGTGATGCCCTGCGTGCACCACCCCCCTCCCCCCCTCCCCCCGTAAACTCCTCCCCACACTGCACACAGCCTCACGCAACCATTATATTTTCGGAGTGCTGCGTTTGTGTGCTGCTGTCGGCTCTCAGCGCCACAGCAGGGAAGAGCCAACCCGGATTGCTGAATGGTTTGGCGTCAGGGGCTGCTTTCCTGGCTGCTAATCCGGTGGAGAAACTATACAGACAGACAGACAGACAGACAGGGACAGAGGGGCTCAGTTGTGAGCGCGGATTGACTCCTGTTCGGAGCCAATGTCAGCTCCCGCGACAGAGCAAATGGCTCTGGGAGCATGCATCGGTTTGTCTTTGATCCACGGCTTTTAGGCTGTTTCTCGGACCTGTCTCTAATCTGGACTGCACCGAGCAAGCACTGTCGCCACCTAATGAGTCCGTAAAATAGGTTATACACCTCCAATAGCTACTATAGTTGTACAGGAGCTGCGGAAGGCTTTGATCGACGTCCCACCGTCAAAAAACGCATTGGACGTCGAAGGACGTCCGTGGCATTCTACGTCACTATTTAATTGGACGTCGAAGGACGTCCATGGCATTCAATGAGTTAATTAATAAAGCCTTAGACTTAGAATCAGGGGAGACAATGCAACATTTCACTCACATTTTTTTTTTTTTTAACTTTTTTTTTCTTTTTTCCCCCCGAATTTCGATTAAAAGTCGACTTTGGCCAGCGAATTTCGAATAGTGTTTTTGCTAGAAATGCCCATCCCTACACAGTATACAAGTTACATATGAGGAATTTGTCTTAGTGTCTGTATGCAGCATAGCGGTCACATCAATATACAGAGATAAGAAGTAGGAAGATAACTAAAGACAATCACAAAGTTGCAAGTGCAATCAAATCGAGTCAATATATACAATATGTACATGAGTGGTGAAGTGTTCTGTGGATGATAAATATGAATTTACGTTGGATTTACATGAGTTTTACAGACTGAGTTAAATAGACGTTAAATAGGCAGTGGATTTACATGAATTTACAGTCGGAGTTAAATAAGAGTTTACATTGAATGTACATGAAATTTACAGGCTAAGTTAAATAGGCATTAAATGTGCAGGGAATTTACATGAATTTACAGGCCCAGTTAGACAGGCATTAAATTAGATGAGCTACTTTTTGTGCTAGATGAACAAGAGTGACCTTCATCAAGGCACCTGGGAAACTGTCCTAAGTCAGTTTACCGACAAAATACACTGAAGATAGTTTCAGAATTGTCCGGTGACATTGGGTGCTTTCAGACCAAACGGTTCTGAGGACTTCCTGAGAGGGACTGCCTAAGGGACTGCCTACTGGGGAGCTCCCCCGCCCCGAGAACTACATTCATGGCCTTCTTTTCTGTTTGCATTATTAAATAATTAGGACTACCAATAAGCTGAAGTGACGTAGGTGTGAGAGAGTGATGGGGTAAATGGCCTGCATTTTATATAGCGCTTTTATCCAAGGCGCTTCACAGTCAGTAGGTACATTCACCCATTCACACACCGATGGCGGCAGGTTACCACGCAGGGTGCTGGCACACCAACGGGAGCAATTTGGGGTTCAGTGTCTTGCCCAAGGTCACTTCGACATGCAGACTGGAGGAGCCGGGAATCGAACCACCGACCTCTTTTATCCAAAGCGATTAGTGGACAACCCGCGGGTGGGGAGGGAATGGGAAATGTTGGGGAGTATAGGAGGTGGGGAGGGAGCAGGGGAAGGGGGAAAGAGGAGAGAGCAGGAGAGGGGAGGGGGGAGGGAGAGCGGGGGGTGTGGGGGAGAAGAGAGCAGGGAGAGGGAGGAGGTGGGGAGAGAATGGGAAATGTGGGGGAGGAGAGAGCGGAGAAGGAGAGGTGGGGAAAGGAGCAGGGGAACGGGGAAAGCGAGAGAGACTATGAAACTAGGTGAGCGTTTACGGGGGATTGATACTACTTTGGATAATAATTAGCTAGCTAACGTTATTGATGATGATACTTACCACCTCGCTGGAAGTTTGACCAATCAACGTACAAATACGTCAGACAAGGTTCCTCTTGTGCTGGGAGCACCTACCTTGAAGTAGGAGCTAAACGAAGTCCATCAAAACAACGTGCTAAGAACTATGAGGGTTCACACTTCCTGCGGTGCGGACACAATGAAAAGGAGGGAGTTCCGAATCCTCCAACTGTTCTTAGAATGACGAAAAAGTTCCTCTGGTCTGAAAACACCTACTATCTCAAATAGTTTGACTGTTGCTTCTAGGGAATAGACTAGAGAGGCAAAGTGGAACGTCACTTCCTGCTTCAGCACTGCACCAGAGATTTTCATCCGCCATTTATTTTCCCACAGACATCTCGGAAAATGCTTATAAATTGGTTTTACTTCGTCCAACCAAACGGTTCAGCTAACGCTATAATCGGGAGAGACCATAGAACATTTTCACTCAGACCAAAACTTAAAAAAACAACATTGAAAAAATATTCTCTTTAAATCGGCATTTTTTTTTTTACATTTTGGTCCCAGAGAAATGTTATGCGATCTCTCCTGTTTCTAAATATATCTGTACCGTTTGGTTTGAACCAGTAAAACTATTTTTTATACGAATTTTACGAAATGTGTATGGGAAAATAAATGGCGGATGAAAATCTCTGGTACAGTGCTGAAGCAGGAAGTAGGCGGTCACTTTGCCTCTCTATGGAACTGAACTGACTCACACACTTGACGCAGCAAGCTTGTGTTTGCGAGACCAGTGAAGTACATTATCCTCCCTTCAAACTCCCAGATGTAGCTGCTTGCTCAGCATGACGAGGGCTTTGTCAATTACGCCTCATGTATAATGAAACGTGTTCTGAGACCTCCACGTAGAATTAAGTAGCACTCTAAAGACCAAGAGCATGCAAATCCTCCAGTCAGTGTGCAGACCTGACAAGCCCTCAGGCAGAGGCCCTCAACGTCTGTTGCTTTTGATTGACTAAAGAGAGCTTTTTTTAAATTATTCTTTCTGCTTCTTTTTTTTTTTTTTTTTTTTTTTTAGTAGGGAGTCCCTACTCTGATCCGTCCCTTACTAGGGACTGGGATCTGAGTAGACATGTTTGTTTCACTTTTTTTAAATGTATTATCGTCATTGTGGGACTGTGGCTGCTGGGTTTAATAACTGGCAGTGCTGAAACATTATCAGCCACCATGTAAAGTCCCACTGAATGTCACACAATGTGTGAAATTTGTTCTCCGCATTTGACCCATCCCCTGGGGGAGCGGTGCGCCGCGCTCGGGAATCACATGGTGATCTAACCCCCCAATTCCAACCCTATGATGCTGAGTGCCAAGCAGGGAGGCAAATGGGTCCCATTTTTATAGTCTTTGGTATGACTCGGCCGGGGATCGAACTCACGACCTCCCAGTCTCAGGGCGGACACTCGGACCACAAGGCCACTGAGCTGGTCTTGGCCGTGTTGTGTGGCTTGGCTGCGTAGTGACTTGGATCATCAGATAACGCGAGTACACAACACATGTGCACACGCGCACGCGCACACACACACACACACACACACACACACACACACACACATCTGCCCTGTCCTTGGACTACTTTGTCAGATAAGGGCTGTGTGAAGAAAGGATCTCTGTCAGCCTCCCTTGACCCCTCTCATCCCAGATCTCAAGTGTTGTCTAAATCCACCAAGTCATGTCAGACCTGTGAACACATCAAGTCATGTCAGACCTGTGAACACATCAAGTCATGTCAGACCTGTGAACACATCAAGTCATGTCAGACCTGTGAACACATCAAGTCATGTCAGACCTGTGAACACATCAAGTCATGTCAGACCTGTGAACACATCAAGTCATGTCAGACCTGTGAACACATCAAGTCATGTGACCTGTGAACACATCAAGTCATGTCAGACCTGTGAACACATCAAGTCATGTCAGACCTGTGAACACATCAAGTCATGTCAGACCTGTGAACACATCAAGTCATGTCAGACCTGTGAACACATCAAGTCATGTCAGACCTGTGAACACATCAAGTCATGTCAGACCTGTGAACACATCAAGTCATGTCAGACCTGTGAACACATCAAGTCATGTCAGACCTGTGAACACATCAAGTCATGTGACCTGTGAACACATCAAGTCATGTCAGACCTGTGAACACATCAAGTCATGTCAGACCTGTGAACACATCAAGTCATGTCAGACCTGTGAACACATCAAGTCATGTGACCTGTGAACACATCAAGTCATGTCAGACCTGTGAACACATCAAGTCATGTCAGACCTGTGAACACATCAAGTCATGTCAGACCTGTGAACACATCAAGTCATGTCAGACCTGTGAACACATCAAGTCATGTCAGACCTGTGAACACATCAAGTCATGTCAGACCTGTGAACACATCAAGTCATGTGACCTGTGAACACATCAAGTCATGTCAGACCTGTGAACACATCAAGTCATGTCAGACCTGTGAACACATCAAGTCATGTCAGACCTGTGAACACATCAAGTCATGTCAGACCTGTGAACACATCAAGTCATGTCAGACCTGTGAACACATCAAGTCATGTCAGACCTGTGAACACATCAAGTCATGTCAGACCTGTGAACACATCAAGTCATGTCAGACCTGTGAACACATCAAGTCATGTGACCTGTGAACACATCAAGTCATGTCAGACCTGTGAACACATCAAGTCATGTCAGACCTGTGAACACATCAAGTCATGTCAGACCTGTGAACACATCAAGTCATGTCAGACCTGTGAACACATCAAGTCATGTCAGACCTGTGAACACATCAAGTCATGTCAGACCTGTGAACACATCAAGTCATGTGACCTGTGAACACATCAAGTCATGTCAGACCTGTGAACACATCAAGTCATGTCAGACCTGTGAACACATCAAGTCATGTCAGACCTGTGAACACATCAAGTCATGTGACCTGTGAACACATCAAGTCATGTCAGACCTGTGAACACATCAAGTCATGTCAGACCTGTGAACACATCAAGTCATGTCAGACCTGTGAACACATCAAGTCATGTCAGACCTGTGAACACATCAAGTCATGTCAGACCTGTGAACACATCAAGTCATGTCAGACCTGTGAACACATCAAGTCATGTCAGACCTGTGAACACATCAAGTCATGTCAGACCTGTGAACACATCAAGTCATGTCAGACCTGTGAACACATCAAGTCATGTCAGACCTGTGAACACATCAAGTCATGTCAGACCTGTGAACACATCAAGTCATGTCAGACCTGTGAACACATCAAGTCATGTCAGACCTGTGAACACATCAAGTCATGTCAGACCTGTGAACACATCAAGTCATGTCAGACCTGTGAACACATCAAGTCATGTCAGACCTGTGAACACATCAAGTCATGTCAGACCTGTGAACACATCAAGTCATGTCAGACCTGTGAACACATCAAGTCATGTCAGACCTGTGAACACATCAAGTCATGTCAGACCTGTGAACACATCAAGTCATGTCAGACCTGTGAACACATCAAGTCATGTCAGACCTGTGAACACATCAAGTCATGTCAGACCTGTGAACACATCAAGTCATGTCAGACCTGTGAACACATCAAGTCATGTCAGACCTGTGAACACATCAAGTCATGTCAGACCTGTGAACACATCAAGTCATGTCAGACCTGTGAACACATCAAGTCATGTCAGACCTGTGAACACATCAAGTCATGTCAGACCTGTGAACACATCAAGTCATGTCAGACCTGTGAACACATCAAGTCATGTCAGACCTGTGAACACATCAAGTCATGTCAGACCTGTGAACACATCAAGTCATGTCAGACCTGTGAACACATCAAGTCATGTCAGACCTGTGAACACATCAAGTCATGTCAGACCTGTGAACACATCAAGTCATGTCAGACCTGTGAACACATCAAGTCATGTCAGACCTGTGAACACATCAAGTCATGTCAGACCTGTGAACACATCAAGTCATGTCAGACCTGTGAACACATCAAGTCATGTCAGACCTGTGAACACATCAAGTCATGTCAGACCTGTGAACACATCAAGTCATGTCAGACCTGTGAACACATCAAGTCATGTCAGACCTGTGAACACATCAAGTCATGTCAGACCTGTGAACACATCTTTTGGAATTGAGTTGAGGAAAAATGTGGGATGGAAAAACAAATCTACAAGATACGGTTTCTCTCCAGGCTTGTTTGACCTGTTGTTACCCAGAGCCATCTAGATAGAAGAGTCCCGACATCTCCATTCACTCCAATGGACCAGTTTTTTACTCTCAAGAGTTCCAGGAAGTAAGGTCCTGGATTAAGCAGCACTGTCGAGTTGCAGCAAAATAGACAGTTTGTGTTGTACTTTGAAAGGGTTTTCCCCCCCTTGAATCAAATTGTACATTATCAGCTTTATTTTAGCATGCAAAAGTAGCGCGAGACCCATTCCTGGCTGTTCATTGGCTAATGAGTCTCGCATTTTGGTCCTCCGCTGACGCCACTCTCTCTCTAGAGCAGAGGTTCTCAAATGTTTTTCAGCCAAGGACCCCTTAGTTACAAGATAGAAAATATACCGGGGACCCCCTCATTCTGATTTGTGATTTTGGGCTAAGCTTAATTGTTTCCACGGTAACGTGCTTGACTTTTAATTTGATAGGTTTGTTATTAGAATGTAATCCATGAACCATTTTAGATTTAAAGCATAAACTATTTTCGTTGAACTATGAAGATTTTGCAAAAAAAAAAATATATATATATATATTTTTTTATTACATTACATTTACATTACGTCATTTAGCAGACGCTTTTATTTTGTCGAAAGCGACTTACTGTACAATATCACAATTTGTCAACAGTACAGAAAACCACTATGCAACACAATCAATGACAGCCAAGATATTTTGATAGACTAGCACCATGTAGGAAGTAGTTTGAGAAGGAATAAGTAACATGTAGCATTTATTTTATTTTATTAAAAAAATAAAAAAATAAAAAAGACCTGAAAACTTTTCGTGGACCCCCTGGCAAAGTGCCACGGACCCCTGGGGGTCCGCGGACCCCCATTTGAGAACCACTGCTCTAGAGGACACTACCTGTTACCCTTTGAACTATAAACAAGCACTTCAGTTAAACCTGGCAAGGAGTTGTTTGAGTTCTGTTGATATATTTGTGGTTTTCCAGAGGCGAGCAGCAGTTTGTTTTGTGTCAATGTGTACATTTCATTGTCAGTTAATAAGCGATGGCAGCTGTCTTGTGGAATGTCTTAACAGAAGGAGGAAAGTGTGTCAGCAGCAGTTCCCTCAGTGACACTGCCTGTTCTCTGTGATTTCTGCTGCTCTCCTTTTATATCATATGCCATTTTGAGTTGAGTTGTAGTTTGGATTATTTGTGTCAGCTTCCCTGTGTTTGAGCTGCCCTGTGCCCATCACAGGCTCCACCAATATTATCCCATCACCGATATATTAGGGCTGCTCAATTAATCAGATTTTAATCTCAATTACAATTTTGGATTCCCACAATTATGAAAACAAGATAATCGAGATAAAACAATTATTATTTTTTATATATTAATATTTTAGTTAGTCTATTTATTGAACTAAAAATAATAATACTTTTATTTTCATTTATGTCCTTGTTTTTCCCTTAAATTATATTTAAAGTTCACACATTTTGCAAATGCATGATGTTGCCAACGTCAATGAGTGATCACGTTAAATAATCGTGATCTCAATATCAGTCAAAAATAATCGTGATTATGATTTTTGCCATAATCGAGCAGCCCTACGATATATCGTATCGGCCGATATGGCCGGTATTTTTTTATTTTATTTTTTAAAGTTATAGACGGCATGTTGTGTATATTTGATCCTTTTTCTTAAAGCAGCTACGAGCAACTTTTTCGATTGTTATTAAACAGTATAAATTTAATATCAATGCATCACATCTTACCTCTAATAGTCGACGAGACCAACGCAGAGTAGTCTCGCTTGAACCCCGAGTGAATCGGCCAGTGTTAGTGTGTCTGTAGCCAGGGCAGATCAGGAAGTGAAATGAAACGGTTTGCAGCAGCCACTTCGGCCATAACCACAAAATAACTTCCAAAAAACCTGTTAGAATATAACGAGAGATGTTCCCGAGAGTATGCGTGGCGTTCACATTGTTTATGTTATGTTGCTAGGCAGCGCAAACGGCGTAGGCAGGCAGCTGCGTTTCATTTCCTGGTTTCACTTCCGGGTGTAGCCAGGCCGGCGGTAGGAGAGAGAGGAGAGAGCCCCCTGTTGACGCGAGTTTAGACAGACACAGAGTTACGGTAATAATCACCTAAGGGAGCAATCTCCGATTGACACGGCTTTGGTCTCAGCTACTATTATAGGTAAGATGTGATGCATCAATATTGTAATTATACTGTTTAATAACAATCGAAAAAGTTGCTCGTAGCTGCTTTAACTGAAGTTATTTGTTCTATTTGTGTTTTTGTATTTCTAGTTATTTATATAATTATTCAATTCCCAGTTCAGTTTACTGTTTCAGTGCAGTGATGTCCTTTTGGACAATAGATTTTATTGTTAAACTGTAAAATATCCTGCCTACATGACATATCTCAAGTCCCGTCAAGTCATATCTTTGTCAAGTGTTTGATATTTGAGGGGGTCATTGCAAAAAATGTGTTTAATATGATGTATATAATATAATATAAGAATATCGGCCGATATGTCGACATCAGATTTTTTTTGCTCCCTAATATTGGTGTCGGCCCGAGGGGGTACGGTGGTGCAGTGGTAAGCGCTGTCGCCTCACAGCTCGAAGGTCCTGGGTTCGATTCCCACCTGGAACGCTGAAAGAGTGCGTGCCCGTCTGCATGTCCTCGAGTGCCCGGGTGGGGTCGTCTAAAGGGCCTTTCTGTGTGGAGTTTGCATGTTCTCCCCGTGCCCCCTGTGGGTTTCCTTCATATAGGAACCCCCTTCACCAAAACATGCAATATCATGGTTGCTAATGTGGTTCCTCCTCTGGTCGTTAGGGGCACCTGTTCAGAGGGAGGGGAACTGGTTGGAATAGCGTGATCCTCCCACGTGCTATGTCCTACCGGTGAAGCTTCCTCTGTCAGGTGAAAAGAAGCGGCTGGCTAACTGCCCATGTCTCGGAGGAAGCATGGAGCCAGTTTTCGGCTCTCTCCAGATCGGCAGAGATATTGGTGTCGGCCCAAAAATCCAGTATCGGTCGGGCTCGACCTTTTAGTATAAAAATATGAGATATGACTTTTTTTTAATTGTCCAGCCCGACATGCCAACTGGTGCCCGAGCAGCAAACACGGGGCCCTTGATGTTGGCCAGGCTTCATAGCAGAAATCCCCCAGTCGGCGCTTTCTTCCACCTGGGTGGAACTTGTGACTTCCCCATGTGAGGTCATGTGACTTCCCCGTGCGAGGTCATGTGACTTCCCCGTGCGAGGTCATAACCAGAGGGCAAAGCAGGAAGTGTTGTCTTTGATCTGTCCCGCTGTTTAAACTAATGACCTGCCCTGCTGGCTCTGGAATTCATCAACACACGCTTAAAGCCTGGGTCTGTTAGGATACAGAGGAATTCAGCTGCCTCACACTAAAGCCTGGGTCTGCTAGGACAGAGGTTCTCAAATGTTTTTCAGCCAAGGACCCCTTACAAGATAGAAAATATACCGGGGACCCCCTCATTCTGATTTGTGATTTTGGGCTAAGCTTAATTGTTTCCACGGTAACTTGACCTTTGATTTGATAGGTTTGTTATTAGAATGTAATCCATGAACCATTTTAGATTTAAAGCATAAACTATTTTCGTTGAACTATGAAGATTTTGCAAAAAAAAATATATATATATTTTTTATTACATTACATTTACATTACGTCATTTAGCAGACACTTTTGTTTTGTCCAAAGCAACTAACAATATCACAAGTCAACAGTACAGAAAACCACTATGCAACACAATCAATGACAGCCAAGATATTTTGATAGACTAGCACCATGTAGGAAGTAGTTTGAGAAGGAATAAGTAACATGTAGCATTTTTATTTTTTTTATTAATTTTTTATTTTTATTATTATTATTTATTTATTTTTACCTGAAAACTTTTCGCGGACCCCCTGGCAAAGTGCCACGGACCCCTGGGGGACCCCCATTTGAGAACCACTGTGCTAGGATACAGAGGAACTCAGCTGCCTCACAGTACAGACACTAAAGCCTGGGTCTGTTAGGATACAGAGGAGTTCAGCTGCCTCACAGTACAGACACTAAAGCCTGGGTCTGTTAGGATACAGAGGAACTCAGCTGCCTCACAGTACAGACACTAAAGCCTGTGTCTGTTAGGATACAGAGGAACTCAGCTGCCTCGCAGTACAGACACTAAAGCCTGGGTCTGTTAGGATACAGAGGAGTTCAGCTGCCTCACAGTACAGACACTAAAGCCTGGGTCTGTTAGGATACAGAGGAGTTCAGCTGCCTCACAGTACAGACACTAAAGCCTGGGTCTGTTAGGATACAGAGGAACTCAGCTGCCTCACAGTACAGACACTAAAGCCTGGGTCTGTTAGGATACAGAGGAACTCAGCTGCCTCACAGTACAGACGCTAAAGCCTGGGTCTGTTAGGATACAGAGGAACTCAGCTGCCTCACAGTACAGACACTAAAGCCTGGGTCTGTTAGGATACAGAGGAACTCAGCTGCCTCACAGTACAGACACTAAAGCCTGGGTCTGTTAGGATACAGAGGAACTCAGCTGCCTCACAGTACAGACACTAAAGCCTGGGTCTGTTAGGATACAGAGGAACTCAGCTGCCTCACAGTACAGACACTAAAGCCTGGGTCTGTTAGGATACAGAGGAACTCAGCTGCCTCACAGTACAGACACTAAAGCCTGGGTCTGTTAGGATACAGAGGAACTCAGCTGCCTCACAGTACAGACACTAAAGCCTGGGTCTGTTAGGATACAGAGGAACTCAGCTGCCTCACAGTACAGACACTAAAGCCTGGGTCTGTTAGGATACAGAGGAACTCAGCTGCCTCACAGTACAGACACTAAAGCCTGGGTCTGTTAGGATACAGAGGAACTCAGCTGCCTCACAGTACAGACACTAAAGCCTGGGTCTGTTAGGATACAGAGGAACTCAGCTGCCTCACAGTACAGACACTAAAGCCTGGGTCTGTTAGGATACAGAGGAGTTCAGCAGAGTTGTCCACTAACTTATCAGTATAAAGTGATGTGCATATTATTACACTACCTGGGCGGTACACAGTGTGTTGTATCTTTAGCTCTATTATTTAATTTTGAGTCAATTGTCTAGAGTATTGCAATATATCGCAATATGTATTGTATCGCAATGTATCGCGATACAATCGTATCGCGACCCATGTATCGTGATACGTATCGTATCGTGAGGTCCTTGCCAATACCCAGCCCTAGTGAAAGCTGACACATTGTCCCGCTTGTCAGATTGTCTTAACTCAGCAGCAGACACACGACAAATAAGACACGCCTCCCTGTTCATCCCTCAGCATCAGCAGCAGCGTGGCCTCTTCTTATATTATTATTAATTTCATGTGGTGTGGTGTATCCCCCGAGGATAAACTGCACTATATGTTTCACTTCTCCATCATTACTAGTATGGCCGCCCGCCACCCTGTCATCTCTCTTTGTGTCACTGAAGGCATTGAGGCTGCTTCTCTCCTCTCTGTGGTCTGGTACCTGTGAGCTAATGATCTTCTCAGTCTTGAGGGCTTGCTGCTAAAAGCCTGTGTTTACACTTTGTTTTCGAGACCCTAATTTACACTCTGCTCATCTCATTACTTCACTTCACAATGCCAGAGGAACCTTTTCTCCTGTTCCCGATATATCCAAGGCTGGCTGTCATCAGTAAGCTGGATGAGCTCTGTGCTTTTTCCGTGCGTCATAATATCATATGCAGTAGGGGTGCACCGATCACGTTTTTTGCCACCGATCACGATTGCTGATCGCCTATGGGAAATATCTGCCCAACCGATCATCGACCGATCACCGATCACCGATATATAAACTCCTCAAAAAAGGTTTGGAAACGTTATTTTGGTCGATTATTTCTCCCCTTTAATAATACCAATTGGCATTGTATTTTATATCGTTGGAAAGCCTGATTAGTGATAGGGCTTTTTTTTATTAAAAAAAAAAGAAATTTTATATAAAAAAATATCGGCACTCAGCCGAAATATTGGCAATCAGCCGATCGCATATTTGAGGTCAAAATCGGCCGATACAGATTGCTTGCCGATTGATCGGTGCACCCCTAATATGCAGCTTTTCTGTGTTACAGATTTGTTTGTATACATGTTTCAGTTCTGTGTCCGGCCACAGCTGCGCCGTTTCAAGTGCGATCAGGCTGAAACTTTCAGGGGGTGTAAAGGGCACCAGTGCGCAGGTGACCTGACAGAGCCGGATTTTTTAATTGAGCTAATTAGCTAATGATGTGATGTCATCAGTGATGATGTCAAAAGTGATGTCATAAGGGCACGCACACACGCACACACACACACACACACACACACACACACACACACACACACACACACACACTCACACACACACACACACACACACACACACACACACACACAAGGAGGCATTGTGACAAGACTGATCAGTGATGTCATAGTGACATCAGTGATGATGGAGCCGGATCTTGGATGTGATGTCATCAGTGATGAGTCATCAATGATGAGTCAGCAAACTCTGTCTGTTTCAGCCTTTGTCCCACTGATGTCATAGACATTGTACAGTCTTATGACATACCTGATGACATCATCAGTGGTAACACAAGGCAACAGCCTGTGTTTCAAGGCTAGGACATCACTAATGATGTCACTGATGATGTCACAATGAAATTGATGTCATCGTGACCTATTTATAGAAGAATCATCAACTCGAACTCCTGAGAAGACTATGACTCCTGCTGAAAAAAAGCAAACTTCATGGGGCAGGGGAGCCACTGACTAGGCCTGCACCATATGAGGAAAATCTGCAATGTGCGATAACATTGTTCAATATAGCGATGGCGATACGACTTGCGATGAATAAACAAATATTAAAGTATGCATTTTAGCTATACAGTTCCTACGTCTTTCTGCTTTAATAATGCTAACATAGACCCCAAACGCCTATGCCCACTGAATAAAGAAATGAAATACACACTGACTCTAGCTGAAACCACACACAGCGTGTTTGGGCTTTGGCAGAGGGGCGGAGCACACTGTTGCAAGGGAAAGGTGTACGCTGGATTTACAACACAAGACAAAATGATCAGATGCTGAGTGGGAATGCATGACGCATGTAAATAAAACCACTTTTGTTTCAGGCAGTCTTTGCAATGTGTTTATTGCGCATGTTCATATTGCGATGACGATGAAAATACGATTCATTGTGCAGCCCTACTACTGACCCCAAGGGCAGAACAGCTGCTGGGACAGGCGAGGCCGAGCTACGGGCGAGGCCGCCATGCCTAGTTGTTTTACAACTGCCAAATGTAGTAGCCAAAGTAGAGATAACCTGCTGTGTTTGTTTCTGTTATGCATGAGTACTACTTAGGGGTGTCACAATATATCGTCCCACGAAATTTCGCGATAGTAAAACGTCACGATATGTATCGTTGAGATGAAATCTCATATCGTGATTTTTTTTTTTTTTTTTTTTTTTTCTTTTTCAAAAATAGACAAAGAAACGTCTTTGTTTGTTGAAGTTCAATGTGTGGAAAGTAGTTCAGTTGAACAAGTCTCTGAAGAGACACATGAGAAGTTATACAGGAGAGAAACCATTCAATTGAGTTTCTGGCAAAACTGTTTACTTGACAGGAAAAACTGAAGATGCATAAAAAATAGACTAAGAACATTCTTGTTGTTTGAGTTTGAAGAAAAACTGAAGATGCACAATGAGAATTTATACTGCTGAGAAACCTTTTAGTTCAAAGTAAATCTAAGTGACGGTGTAACTCATTCTATTTCAAGATAAGCCTTATCTCCAATCTCATGTTTTTTCTAGTTGTTATTGTAATAACAATTTCCCACAACAGCATGTTTTGTATTTGTGCATTTCAAATAAAATACTACTTTTCCAGTCATATATTGTCATTATTCAAGTTTAAAAAAATATTGTTAAAATCGTATCGTATCGTATCGTTATCGTGAACCCAGTATCGTGATACGTATCGTATCGTGAACTGAGTGTATCGTGACACCCCTACTACTACTACTACTACTGCAGTGCTGCCGCCGGTTGCCTTGGTCTCTAGGGATTGGTTAGGGAATCCTAGTGAGTCATGCACTAATACATTAGCGCTTTTATTTTGAAAGTCAAATCGTCTAGCTTCCGTATGGTTAGTAGCCGCCAGAGCTCATTGTTTTCCCGCGAGTTTGCTGGCTTCAGTTGGTTTTTCAGTCGTCATAGAAAATCTTCAGGAACCAGTAGTGTGGTTATACTCTGCAGACTTTTTATAATCTGTGAAGATTTTCAAATATGTCTTAATGTCTACTCTAGTGTATCATAGGCTTTAGATTCCTCAGCTATTGACTGAGGGGACAACAAGCCACCTGCTGGTCCCCGGGAGTCAAGTAGTTTGACCTCTGACCTGAGTGATCTGACATCTTTATGTTCCCAGACTTTACAAGTGCTTTACATTCCAGCGCTAATGGCCGTTCCATGAACAACAGTTATGTGATTATCTCCAGGAGTCTCTTGTTCTGCTTTATGGCGTACAGACTTGTTCTGCTTTATGGCGTACAGACTTGTTCTGCTTTATGGCGTACAGACTTGTTCTGCTTTATGGCGTACAGACTTGTTCTGCTTTATGGCGTACAGACTTGTTCTGCTTTATGGCGTACAGACTTGTTCTGCTTTACGGCGTACAGACAGTTCTGCTTTATGGCGTACAGACTTGTTCTGCTTTATGACGTACATACAGTTCTGCTTTATGGCGTACAGACTTGTTCTGCTTTATGGCGTACAGACTTGTTCTGCTTTATGGCGTACAGACAGTTCTGCTTTATGGCGTACAGACAGTTCTGCTTTATGGCGTACAGACTTGTTCTGCTTTATGGCGTACAGACTTGTTCTGCTTTATGACGTACAGACAGTTCTGCTTTATGGCGTACAGACTTGTTCTGCTTTATGACGTACATACAGTTCTGCTTTATGGCGTACAGACTTGTTCTGCTTTATGGCATACAGACTTGTTCTGCTTTATGACGTACATACAGTTCTGCTTTATGGCGTACAGACAGTTCTGCTTTATGGCGTACAGACTTGTTCTGCTTTATGGCGTACAGACTTGTTCTGCTTTATGGCGTACAGACTTGTTCTGCTTTATGACGTACAGACAGTTCTGCTTTATGGCGTACAGACAGTTCTGCTTTATGACGTACAGACTTGTTCTGCTTTATGACGTACAGACTTGTTCTGCTTTATGGCGTACAGACAGTTCTGCTTTATGGCGTACAGACTTGTTCTGCTTTATGGCGTACAGACAGATCTGCTTTATGGCGTACAGACAGTTCTGCTTTATGGCGTACAGACAGTTCTGCTTTATGGCGTACAGACAGTTCTGCTTTATGGCGTACAGACAGTTCTGCTTTATGGCGTACAGACAGTTCTGCTTTATGGCGTACAGACAGAGAGCATTTCAAAAGATCTCTCTCGTTAACCTCACCTCTGGAAGATAGATGATTAACTACTGATTAGAGAGTTGGTCCTCTGAACTTCTGTGCATTATGTGAAATTCAATAAAATAGATGCTTTTATCACTAGGGCTGGGTATCGCCACTGACTTCCCGATACGATACAATTCCGATACACAAGGTCCCAAGTCGATACGATTTCCGATACGATACGATTCGATATCGATATTTTAGTTACAATACCAGTTTTGCTTTGATAATGGAAGAGATTCTCAAAGAACTAATGCTGTAAATTGTACAAGGAACCCTCTAACCTGGTGCATTATTAAAACATATTAATATTTATATTAAGAATTGACCATAAAGCAAGCAGTTACATCATGTCATTCTTTTTTATTTAAACATGACCAACATAGTCATTCAACATCTTATCTTTATTTACAGTCTTCTGTCTCTTTCTTTACAGTCTTCTGTGAGAAGCCAAACAAATTTTAGATTTCCACTATACAACAGAATCATTGAACACCAGCATGTTGTAAACAGTGTTTCATAAAGTATAAATGCTTTGTAAATAAAATAAAATAAAATACAGCTCATGAACATTTCCAGTTCACAAACATTATAGTGCAAACAGATTTGAGGTCTGTACATGTGGCTCATGGTGCATGCACAATGCACATGTAGCCTACAGTATTTATGTTTTTGTTTCAACTACAAACATAAAGAAACGTCAACTTGAAACTATGTTTTAACTACCACACACAGCTTATAATATTATAGCCTATGTTTATAAAAAAGAAATAAAAAAATTGTAAAATGCATTTTAAAAGATCGATACTGGGATTTATGTATTGATACTTGTTCCTTCATATGAATATCGATTCAATATTGATATATCGATTTTTTTAACCTCATGTATGTTGATTAGGGATGCACTATACATCGACAATCATAGCGGTATCGGCCGATGTTAGTCATTTTTTAACATATCGGCATCGGTCCGATGAGCAATGTTAATAAAGAAGTGTGATAGAAGATTGAGAGCGTAGTAATTACTTGTAGGTGAATTAACCTGGGGTCATATAGATCCACCCCCCCCCCCCCCCGTGTGTCTGTAAATGTTTTATGAAGCTCTCTTTCAACTTATTAACTAGGAAGAAGATGGGTGAGCCATAAGTGCCTTGAGAAAATTACTAAACACTTTGTTTTCCAAAAAGCCATCTTTGAACTAATTCCACATTCCGTTTGCACTGAGAACTGGGAATTTCCCAGTTGAGTTCACACATGGGAATGTCATGTGTCCTACTCCCTGACTCTGATCAAAATCCAAGATGGAAGCTCCCTCATCAACAGGAGTGAAAGCTGTATTGATGCACTGTTTATAAGCACTGATGTCTCATTAAATCAGTTGTACACACAGTTCTGTCTAACGTCTAACTGTGGACATGTTGCTAACTTGCTACACTGTTTGTATGTATGTGCAATACCCACACAATATGTTATCAATTGGCAGACATGGGACCAAGTCACTTTGGTCTCAAGTAAGTCCCAAGTCATTTGGTCCAAGTCTCAAGTAAGTCCCAAGTCATTTGGTCCAAGTCTTAAGTAAGTCCCAAGTCATTTGGTCCAAGTCTCAAGTAAGTCTCAAGTCATTTGGTCCAAGTCTCAAGCAAGTCCCAAGTCATTTGGTCCGAGTCTCAAGTAAGTCCCAAGTCATTTGGTCCAAGTCTCAAGTAAGTCTCAAGTCATTTGGTCCAAGTCTCAAGCAAGTCCCAAGTCATTTGGGCCAAGTCTCAAGTAAGTCTCAAGTCATTTGGTCCATGTCTCAAGCAAGTCCCAAGTCATTTGGGCCAAGTCTCAAGTAAGTCCCAAGTCATTTGGTCCAAGTCTCAAGCAAGTCCCAAGTCATTTTGTTTTGGGCAAGTCAAGTCACAGGTTTTGTCAAGTCAAGTCGAGTCCTTAGTTAAGGCAAGTCAAGTCACTTTTCCCCCCGCGCCCAAGATCCTGCAGTCTTACCTTCCTTTATAAAGACAAGACAAGCTATTAGTACCTCTCTAATAGTGATTTTATTGGCCAGTTTATCTAGCCTGTTCAAAAAGTATGACAATGAATTGAATTTGCATTATAATGATTGATATTCAGTGAAATACATGTAATAAAACAAAAGTCAAATAAGTTTACAAAAGCTTATTTATTTCTTAATTTCTTCTCAGTAAAAAAAACCCTCCACATCAGTTTAAACAGTGAAAGACTGACAGCCAGACTACAACGTAATAAAACAAATAACTTAAACTTACAGTATTTATCTCTTCTCAAATCAAAAGAATATGTCCTCTTGATCACTGTTGAACAGTCACACTGACAGTCAAACTACATCAGACTTTGGTACACTCCGTTACATTTGTTCATATTTCATATTTAAACTGATTAACTCATTGAGTGCCAATGACGACTTTAGTCGTCAATTGCTTCAGTAACGTTGAGTGCCAATGACGACTAAAGTCGTCAATTGCGTTTTTTGACGGTGGGACGTGGATCAAAGCCTAATATATCTCCTGTAAAATTTTGGGGCATGTTGAATGTGTATAACTTATTTTACCGACCCATTAGGTGGCGACAGTGCTCTCCAGATTAGAGGAAGGTCCGAAAACAGCAGGAAAAACCTCCGTGATCAAAGAGAAACCGCTCATGCTGCAGCCAGAGCCATATAGATGGCAGCTGATGTTGGCTGCGAACAGCAGTCAATCCGCGCACACAACTGAGCCCCTCTGCCTCTGTCTGTCTGTCTGCATAGTTTCTTCACACGATTAGCCGCCAGAAAGGCAGCACCCGACGCCGAAGGGCCAAACCTTTCCCTGCAGTCCGGTTTGGCATTTCCTTGTCGCGCTGGGAGCCGGCGCAAAAAAACGGAGCGCTCTGAAAATAGACTGGGTGCGTGTTAGGCTGTGTGTTAGTGTGGGGAGGAGTTTGCAGCTGAGGGGGGGGAGAGGGGGGTGGGGCACGCAGGCACCACACAACTACACCACGTCACTACATCGGAAAATATTATCTTCAGACTCAGTGAATGTGCTTGAAATGCTGCATTTCACAAAAGGCGGAATAACTCAGCTTCTAATTTGAAGTGTCTTTTTGCTCAAAACAGCCTATCTTCTCCGGCTCATAACTAAAGAACGGAAAATGGGATCAATAAACTTTTTTTTGCAGATGATAGAAGAGAGTCTCATCGTTCTTTGTGCGTGTTCGGTGTTTACATAGTAATATCACAAAATATTCTGTGGGCCTCGAGAAATCACTGAAAACGCTCTGAAACTCTGGCACTGGGAGCGTCCGTTCTCCAAAAGTGGCTGGCACTCAATGAGTTAACACAAACAAGTCATCATCTCCCAAGTCAAGTCTCGAGTCTTTAACTTCCAAGTCCAAGTAAGTCAAGTTGCAAGTCATAAAAACAGGGACTCAGTCACCAAGTCTCAAGTCTCCATCTTTGTCAACTGGTTTTGCTAACAATGTTTTACTGGAACACGGTCAACTCAGGTGTGACAACTGGGGAATTCCTAGTTCCCAGTGCAAATGGAACGCCAGATAAGATCATCTGCTCCATTGACTTATGGTGAAATAAATGGTGTGTTTTCCCTAAAGCCCAGTAAGCAGCAACTTCAGTCCTTCCACCGCTTCTGTGAAGATGGAAGCGTGATAGAAATTCGGCATCTGTCGGAGGCAAAATCTGCCCTGCTTTCTTTCTACTGCCACTCATTTTCTTCTGGGAAACGGTGCTAGATGTTGGTAGCCTGGGTAAACCCAGCCTCCACGTGACCTGCTCTCAGACCTGCTCTCAGTGTAGTGACTCAGGCTAAGATGTTGGTACCGTAGAATTCACATTAATTTGCCAAACCAGGCTCAGAATATCATCTGGAAAATAACTGGTCACAAAAGAGCAAATAAATGGAGTGCATATTTCTGTCAATATTGGAGGCCGACCGATATATCGGTCCACCGATATTATCGGCCGATATTGGCCGATAACCGATATATCGGTATCGGCCGATATGTTGGCCGATATGCCGATATTTTTTTATTTTGTCTTTTTTAAGTCATAGCCAACATGTTGTGTATATTTGATCTTTTTTCTTAACTCATTGAATGCCATGGACGTCCTTCGACGTCCAATTAAATAGTGACGTAGAGTGCCACGGACGTCCTTCGACGTCCAATGCGTTTTTTGACGGTGGGACGTCGATCAAAGCCTTCCGCAGCTCCTGTACAACTATAGTAGCTATTGGAGGTCTATAACCTATTTTACAGAACCCTTAGGTGGCGACAGTGCTCTCCAGATTACAGAAATGTCAGGAATACACAGCCTAAAATAGCCTTGATGAAAGAGAACCCGCTCATGCTGCACTCCAGAGCCATGTAGATTGTTCTGGCTGCAACTGACGGGGGCTGCGAACACAGTCAATCCGCGCACACAACTGAGTCCTTCTGCCTCTGTCTGTCTGTCAGCATAGTTTCTCCACATGATTAGCCGCTAGAAAAGCAGCAGCGCGACACTGAAAAGCCAAACCTTTCACTGCAGTCCGCGTGTGGCTTCTCCATGTTGCGCTGCCTGGGAGGCGGCGCTTCCCAGGCTTCCTAGACGCTTGGTGCGAGGCTGTGTGTTACTAGTGTGGGGAGGAGTTTTCAGCTGAGGGGGGGGGAGGGGGGGGGGGGGCACGCAGGGCAGGACACAACTACACCACATCACTACATCAGAAAATATTACCGTATCTAGAGTCAGTGAATGTGCTTGAAATGCTGCATTTCACAAAAGGCTGAATATCTCAGCTTATAATTTGAAATGCCTGAAAACGCTGAAAACAACCTATCTTCTCCGGCTCATAACTAAAGAACGGAAAATGGTATCAATAAACTTTTTTTTGCTGATGATACAATAGAGTCTCCTTGTTCTTTTTGCGTGTTCGGTGTTTACATAGTAATATCACACAATATTCTGTGGGCCTCGAGAAATCACTGAAAACGCTCTGAAAACTCTGGCACTGGGAGCGTCCGTTCTCCAAAAGTGGCTGGCACTCAATGAGTTAATTCAAGTTATATTTTATATTTGTTCTATTTGTGTTTTTGTATTTCTAGTTATTTCTAATTATTAAATCCCCAGTTAAGTTTACTGTTTCATTGCATTGATGTCATTTTGGACAATAAAGTTGATTGATAAGCTGTAAAATGGTAAATGGTAAATGGTAAATGGCCTGCATTTATATAGCGCTTTTATCCAAAGCGCTTTACAGTCAGTAGGTACATTCACCCATTCACACACCGATGGCAGCAGGTTACCACGCAGGGTGCTGGCACACCATCAGGAGCAATTTGGTGTTCAGTTTCTTGCCCAAGGACACTTCGATATGCAGACTGGAGGAGCCGGGAATCGAACCACCGACCTCTTTTATCCAAAGCGATTAGTGGACGACCCGCTCTACCTCCTGAGCTACAGCTGCCCCAGCTGTAAAATATCCTGCCTACATTACATATCTCAAGTCATGTCAAGTCTTTGTCAAGTGTTTGATATTTGAGGGATCATTGCAAAAAACATTGTGTAATATAATGTGTATATTTAATGTAAGAATATCGGCCGATATATCGATATCGGAATTGTTTTTACTCCCTAATATCGGTATCGGCATCGGCCTCAAAAATCCAGTATCGGTCGAGCTCTAGTAAATATAACCATCTCTGTTTTCTCCATAAGACATCAATGATCTCCTACCATGATGTAGTCTGCACTCTGCAGGAGCTCAAGCTATGAGTCACGATGGACGGGCGAACGGGGGAAATTCACTTTAGCATTCTGAAGCGCCTTTATTTGGCCTTTCCTGTCCTGGGCATCTGAAATACTTCCTTTGTGATTGGTCCTGGATGTTCCACTACAGGAAATGTTTTCTCCACTGAAGGACTTACTGTGCTCATTTACTGTGCTAACTTCCACTTCCATCAGGAAAGACTTTGGACAGTGGACACAGGTTAAAGGATCAACTGGAATGATGATCAAAATAGCCTCACATTTTCCCCTCTGCAGTCAACCAGTGTACATAGTAGGGCTGGGTATCGCCACTGACTTCCCGATACGATACGATTTCCCGATACACAAGGTCCCAAGTCGATACGATTTCCGATACGATTCGATATCGATATTTTAGTTACAATACCAGTTTTGCTTTGATAATCGAAGAGATTCTCAAAGAACTAATGCTGTAAATTGTACAAGGAACCCTCTAACCTGGTGCGTTATTAAAAAATATTAATATTTATATTAAGAATTGACCATCAAGCAAGCAGTTACATCATGTAATTCTTTTTTATTTAAACATGACCAACATAGTCATTCATTCAACATCTTATCTTTCTTTACAGTCTTCTGTCTCTTTCTTTACAGTCTTCTGTGAGAAGCCAAACAAATTTAGATTTCCACTATACAACAGAATCATTGAACAGCAGCATGTTGTAAACAGTGTTTCATAAAGTATAAATGCTTTGTAAATGAAATAAAATAAAATAAAATACAGCTCATGAACATTTCCAGTTCACAAACATTATAGTGCAAACAGATTTGAGGTCTGTACATGTGGCTCATGGTGCATGCACAATGCACATGTAGCCTACAGTATTTATGTTTTTGTTTCAACTACAAACATAAATAAACGTCAACTCGAAACTATGTTTTAACTACCACACACAGCCTATAATATTATAGCCTATGTTTATTTAAATGTTTTTTTCGGTAAAATATCGATACTGGGATTTATGTATCGATACTTGTTCCTTCACATGAATATCAATTCAATATCGATATTTCGATTTTTTTTAACCCAGCCCTAGTACATATAGCTTCCCATACTAGTCAGTCTCATAACAGGGATATGCTTCACAAGCACACTCTGCTTTTCATGCCTGAAAGCACCTGTCATTGTAATCTAATCATATAGGTGTAAAAGCCATGACACACAGCTAAGCTCCTGCAACAATGTAAACAGCTAGTTCAAAAGTAGGTACACGCCCTCTCATCCACACACTGTTTTTGTCCCAATAGGGATGTGGATCGTTCATTTTGAATGATATTGATACCATCTTCGAGACTGCTTAACAAGCCGAGCCTTCATCGATACCACTATCAATACTATTCTATTATTTGGTGGTAAGATGAGACAACAATAAATCCTGGGCAGAACTGGTTTGATTTCTGCACAAAATGAAATTTGCCTAGACTGGTGAGGCAATTCCATTCTTCTTCTTGGTTTAGTTTAACGGCGGCCGGCAGGCAATTAAATTAAATTGATATTAGACAATGAATGTATGTTTGTGCACCAGTGATTTGAGGTAAATGACATGACTCTCGTCTCTCGAGACGTACAGTAACATTACGGTATAGGACCCTCTAGTCTCGACGGCAGTGTCAATAAGCATGGCTCTTATTGATCTTCGGGTTTTGAGAAATTATCGATCCATCCATACCCAGTAGCCTGGGTGGCAACGTTGTTCATCTCCATTGCCTCAAAAAGTTGCTCATCTACCCACGGCTTCAGATAAAAGAGTCGGTGTTCTATGCCAGTGATACTCAACTGGCGGCCCGCGGGCGCCCCCTGTGTGGCCCGCGATGGAATTGCAATTTTTTTTTTTTTTTTTTTTTTACAGTGCACCTGAAAACAACATGCAAGATACCCGCTGAATAAGTGTCCAAATGTTCATGTCATTCTGGCCAATACTCCACTTCTGTTATAGCATTTCAGCCTGGAATATCTTTCAATAATCTATGATTTAGCCGCTAAATTGTCAAATACCGCCGTCTGCTCGCTACCCAGGCACTTATGTATGTACTTCTTAACCTAACTAACTTAACCTAACGAACTATCCGGTGTGCACAACATTGTCAGACTAAACTTCGACTGACACCCCAAAAACCTACAATCCGCTACAGAAAAATGTATATTGATTGTTTATTAACAAGTTGAGTATCCCTGTTCTATGCTATGAAGCACAAGCTAGTGCTGTGAAAGCCCATTCATGCACAGACCACTGTTGGCCATTAATCTGTGACACTTCCATCCTGAGGCCTCCGGTGTATTTTAGGCTCCATGAGTTAAGGCGAGTGTAGTATCACACATGTGCGATTATACGTTGGTGCACTGGCTGCACGTGCAACCCCTAGTGGCCAGATGATTTTTTTTTTTTTTTTTTTTTTACCTTTATTTATACAGGGGGAGTCTCACTGAGAGCAATGCTCTCTTTTTCAGGAGTGCCCTGTTCAGAATGTGTTGTCATATCCTACTATAACATTCAGTGTTTCCTATACAGTTATCTATATGTGGAGGTACACCACAATAGATTTTGAGCACCACAAATAGATTTTGACTGCCACATATTCATTTCAAGTAGTTGACTGCAAACACCTGCTTTAGGAGCCCACTAGATGGTGCTCTGAGGCCCACCAGTGGGCCACGGTTCAGTGGTTGGGAAACACTAGCATGCAGATAGAATAGGCTATATAAGGAGACAATTATTTTTTCATCACTGTAAAGCCACAGCATAGTGAAGAGGATATTAATGTGATGTGTGTAGTTCTTCATATCTACTAGCCTCTTCATTTTGCTCTCAGAGTGCCCCAGATTAATGCATTTTATTTGAAAATTTACAAAATGTCTTTATTCAGGGGGGGGCACTGCCCCCCCTGGAGATCCCCCTACCGGAGTAATATTGACTTCTGGGTGGTGCAACCCCTGTTTGGAAGGTCTAGAATCGCCTATGGTATCACACCCTGACCACTGGATGTTTGTTAGGGGTGGGAATCACCAGATGCCCACGATACGATACTAAAACGATACTTGAGTCACGATACGATAGTATTGCGATATCGCCGATATTGCGATATATTGAATATTGCGATATTTCGATATATTGTCTAACTCCTTTTCCTACCTTTTCCTTGACCTCACCGGAAGTAAAACATGCAGTGTTTTTTTGTTTTGTTCTTTTTTTGCCCAAAATGTAGGCTACATTGTTAAGCTTCTCTGGACTCAATACGCCACTGCAGGCACGCACTGCAACATCGGGCAGATGCCCGGTGGCCTGGCATGGCATGGCCTGCAATTTTTTTTATTTCTTTTTTATCGATACTTGGCGTCCAAATATCGATACAATATCGTCAGCCAAAATATCGCGATACTATGGTGTATCGATTTCTTCCCCCACCCCTTATGTTTGTGCATCTGGACCCTGAAAGTCTTGGTTATTGATTGACAGCCTTGCTCTGCGGGGTCAGATATCACAGTGTCATTTGAACCTGCATTGAACCTCATGACTTTTTTTAGTCACGCATGTCATTGGAGAGTGCACAGGCATGTCCAGGGACACACATGTGTAAGGACACAAACACACGGACACACACACACACACACACACACACATGCACAGACACACTTCAAGGTCAAGTCGCTGGGCGTAGATGACATGTTGGTGTGCTAGATTCCTACAAGCTCAATAAAAGCTAATGTTTCCACATTCCTCAGAGATCGCTCCTCTCTTACAGGCCGTCTGGTGCGCTGACTGACTGTGACTCCCCCTTATATACCAGAGCCCAGTGCCCCCATGTCATATGTTGATGGCTAATTAAGCCCACGTAATATGAGTGTGTGTGTGTGTGTGCTCGTTAACCCCACACTTTACCAGCAGTGGGTTTGATTGCTCAGTATGTAAAAGGCTCATTGTGTTCAAAGCAGACATGTAATCATTGCTCTGCATGCCTGTTAATATGATGTAATGTGTGTCTATACATGTGCCTGTGCAAGAAGCCCTGTGCAGTCCTACCCTCCAAACAGCGTTTGTGTCTTTAGCATTGTACTGTTTTAGAGCCTGACCGATACTGGATTTTGGAGGCCGATGACGATACCGATATTAGGAAGTAAAAAAATTCCGATATCGATATATCGGCCGATATTCTTATATTATATATAAACATTATATTACACAATTATTTTGCAATGATCCCTCAAATATCAAACACTTGACAAAGATATGACTTGACATGACTTGAGATATGTAACGTAGGGAGGATATTTTACAGCTTATCAATAAACTTTATTGTCCAAAATGACATCAATGCAATGAAACGGTAAACTGAACTGGGAATTTAATAATTCTAAATAACTAGAAATCCAAAAACACAAATAGAACAAATATAAAATATAACTTGAGTTAAGAAAAAAGATCAAATATACACGACATGTTGTCTATAACTTAAAAAATACAAAATAAAAAAAAATATATATATTGTGCAGCCCTACTGTAGCTCAATGGTTTGCACTGTGTGTGACTGAGTTGCTGTGTGTGGCTTGGATACAGCGTGCGGTTGACAACTGTTGTTTTTTCCTCTCTCCCTTTCTCATCTGATGACACTCACTGTCATTCAGTGCCTTTCTCATCTGGGGCCGGTTGCACCAACTGCTCTTACGACTGGTCTTAAGCTAAGTCGGTCGTAACTTTACCACCTAACAGCTACGCCGGTTGCAGCCTTTTTCTCACTAAGACCGGTCGTAAATATTACGCCTAGTCCAGAGCAGGCGTAAGGTGCAGTATAGACGGTTTTCACCTGTGTGTTGCGCAATAGCCACAACCCCTCAGCACGGCTGTATTCAGCCCTCAATTATAAACCGCAAACCGGAGTACGTTATAAACGTTATAAATATAGTCACAACGTTAACAACTAACCAATGCTGGGGGTCCGTATGGAAAGTGGAAATCGAAATGGTTAAAAGTTAAATCAATTTGGTCATTCAGTGGCGTTTTACTGCCATGTAAAGTAACGACAAGTAACAGTTAGCCGCTAACATTAGCCACACTATTACAGCCGATTACCCATCAGCGGAGCGTCATTTGACGTCAGCACACTCTTCTAAACAGGTCGCGTGCCGCATTCCAGTGGGCATTCCCATGCTTTCACATGGACGCGCATCGCTACGACCGGCGTAGTTAAGACCAGACGTAAGCCCTGTTGGTGCAACAGGCGTAAGTCCACTCTAAAGACTGGTCTTAACTAAGACCGACGTAGGAGTTGCGACCAGGCATAGTTAAGACCAGTTGGTGCAACCGGCCCCAGATGACAACCACTTTTGCTCAGTGCCTTTCTCATCTGATGACAATAACAATAACAATTTCAAGAATCGATTTGATTCCGATTCACAAGGTTCCGAATCGATTAATCCCGATTCGATTCGATTCGATTCGATTCCGATTCGATTAATTTCAATATTGATTTGGTTAGTGATACTAAAACATGTTTTTTGAGCTGTAACGTGAGTTACATGATTGTCCAGTTATGTAACACAGGGGTTCCCAACCTTTTTTGCAACAAGGACCGGTAGATACATGGGGAAAAAAGTTGCGGACCGGTTGTCAATTTGAATGGTTTTAGTTACACATATATTTACCCACCAGGTGGTGACAAAGGGTAAATAACAGCCTTTTCATCTGTCAATAAAGACACTTTCACAATTATGCACAGTGATTTGATTTCAACCTATATCATTTCTAAAAGTAGATATTAATGATCAAACATTTCCATTTATGTAGCCTACAGTATTTATGTTTTTGTTTCAACTACAAACATAAATAAACGTCAACTTGAAACTATGTTTCAGCTACCACACACAGCCTATAATATTATAGCCTATGTTTATATAAAAATAAAAATAAATTGAATAAATAAAATCGATCTCTGGACATACGAATCAATATCAAAGGATTAAAATAAAAATCGATAAAAAATCGGAGAATCGATTTTTTAGCCCAGCCCTAGATGACACTCACTTTCCCTCAGTGCCTTTGAAGCTGACATTCCTTTGGCTTGAAGTCATGGTCCTCCTGGCAACAGCCAGCAGCCCATCAAGCCAGCAGAGAGGAAGGAGAACATGAGATATAGTCAGAGGGCCAAGACAGTATTGAAGCTGCCTCCGACGTGGAGGCGGAGCCTATTTGTCATCTTGCGAAAGCAGCTGGATTCGCACGAGATCACGATCACATGACACATCCATCTCTGCCACGCTCCAATCTATTGGTTTGAATCCAAAACCAGCAGTGGTTTGCACCAATCAGCATCCTATGAGGCCGCTATGGGCGGGCTTTAGGTGTGACACCAGCGAGAGCGAGCCCTTAATGGACGTGATGGACAGATGGTTTATCCAATTACCTGCCAGATATTTTTTTGAAAGTGCCTGCCTCTTTTAAAGGGTTTTCCCTGAGCGGGCGAGTGACTCATTCCCAGATGGTTATTAGGGGTGGAGGAAAAAATCGATACACCATAGTATAGACGATATTGTATCGATATTTGGACGCCAAGTATCGATATTGCAATTTTTTTTTTTTTTTTTTTTTTTTTGCAGGCCATGCCAGGCCACTGGGCTACTATAAACTTTAGTTCCAAGGCCAGCAGTAAACAAACGGTAGCATATTTTCATTTTGTTTTAACAGTAACAGTTTTGTCATAACAGTAATTTACAAATTCCCCAGTTACTGAATGGGCTGCACAAGATGTTTTGTGCAAGTGAAGTGAACTTGCATTGTTCAAAAACGACCCAAGTACAGTAGTCCACACACACATCCAGTTAAGGTGGACTGTAAGTAGACTGTAACAAACAGTTCAGTTTGTCAGGTGCATGCAACTATGACATGACTTTATGAAAGTTGTTGGTCTGTCTACTTGACAATGTTGCTGCAATAAAATGGTTGAAGTCAGATGTACAGACTGAAAAATTGTTCTTATATAAACCAGATGTTGACAAAGTTTTCCTTTGGGGACATCATTTGCAGTTGAAAAAGTAAGAAATCGCAATATCGCAATATTCAATATATCGCAATACTATCGTATCGTGACTCAAGTATCGTTTTAGTATCGTATCGTGGGCATCTGGTGATTCCCACCCCTAATGGTTATGTGAAAACAAACCTATCTGGCAGCTTCAGGTTAGCCTATTTGTGGAGTTCTGTGTTTTTGAGGATACTCTCTGGCTGACTGACTGATGTTCTATAAACTCTAGGCAGTGCATCCTTGGGAATTAAGGCCATCTTGAATGTTGTTATTTAGGTGACCATCTGAAAACATGACTTTTCACTTAACCGCCTCTGCAAAGACACCGGGCTGCCTCCCTAGTCTCTTGTCCCAAAGACGCACAAGGGAGCCACCCCCCTACCCCGTCATCCCCTAACACACACACACACACACACACACACACACACACACACTCACACACACACACACACACACACACACACACACACACACACACTCACACACACACACACACACACACACACACACACACACACACGCACACACACACACACACACACCCTTAGCTAAACCACTTACTGTATGTATGCCCCTAGCGACGTGAATTAGGCCCAGGCTGATCTTCTCAGAGGAGGTCCTGATGCCAGCTTCATATTAGATGATTGATTGGTGTGGTTCAGTACATCCTGTGACAAGATGTGCTCCGGTTAGCTGTTAGCTAACTGTTAGCTGTTAGCTAACTGTTAGCTGTTAGCTAACTGTTAGCTGTTAGCTAACTGTTAGCTGTTGGGGGTAGTAACTCATTACAAAAGTAACATATTACATGTAATATATTACTTTTAGCAGTAACTCAGTAATATAACTTATTACTTATAGGATTTCAGTAATATTATACCAGTTACTTTGTCAAGTAACTCAAGTTACAAATTGAGTTACATTTTTTAAAATCAAAGCACATATTTAAATAAAGATAGAATCATTTCCTAATCAAACTGTGTGTTTTTATGCAAATAACCACTATAGATGACAATAACAAAGGAAAAGAATAACATTTAGAATTTTGAACTGTTTAAACTGACTTCAAGGCAGTTGACATTATTTTTCGGGATGGTTCCAGGGCGGCGATGTCATTCTGCTACTGCTGTTGTTTTGGTGAAAGTAATGCAAAAGTAGTGTAATAAGTAACGAGTTACTCTACACAGACAGTACTATTGTAAAGTAACTAGTAATATGTAGTATATTACATTTTGAAAGTAACTTGCCCAACACTGTTAGTTAGTCAGGATTCCCCCTGAGATTGCAAGATAGACAGGGACAAATAAGTCTTTCATTTTAGATGTATCCCTTCATGTTGGAAGGCATGTGAAGGGCTTAGAAAGATGTTCAGGAGGTAGGTTATGTTTATGTTTTGAGCTGAGAGAAAGAAAATGGAGGAAGAGTTCAGATCATTTAAAAAAAATTACATCAATGCCTGTGTTTCCCCTACCACTCTACAGGCCTGGCGGGCCCGCCAGGCCAGGATTTTTTTTCTTTTTTTTTTCTGCTCTCCCCAAAATTTCAATAAACCTTTATGGCGTATTATTACAATACAACAATACTGGTGCTGACAGTGTTGACAGTAATAGAAGATGCCAAATCATTCAAAACAATAAGCATTTTGCTTTTAGGAGCATCGTGCCAGCGTGCGGTGCTGTTCCAAAACGTGTCAACGTGTGTCGTTGCCTGGGAAACGCACATCCCACAATACAACTGTTCGCATCGCATCCCATAATAGTATGATGATACTTGGGATGCCATTGCGAACATCGATGTGAACAGGTTAGCTAAAAGTTTAGCGTCGCCAGCGAGGACCCCCACCGTTGTGGTCGGGGGACCTTTGGAAATCCCTCCAGGCCTGAAAAATTGTCTAGTGGAAAAACACTGAATGCTTTTTTTAGAAGTTTCAATCAAAAGTCTATTGAGCTTGTTGCTCAAGACTGTACCATGTGCTCCCACAGTTTCCAGGAATCCCCATTTCCAATCCAGCACACCATCACTCCTCTGATGAGGACACACGTTTTGAATCTAGCTATCGTTAAATAGATAAAGGCTTCATTGCGAGGCTATATACTGTAATCAGAATCAGAATCAGAATCACTTTTATTGCCACAGTTTGCAAGTTACATACGAGGAATTTGTCTTAGTGTCTGTATGCAGCGTAGCGGTCACATCAATATACAGAGATAAGAAGTAGGAAGATAACTAAAGACAATCACAAAGTTGCAAGTGCAATCAAATCGAGTCAATATATACAATATGTACATGAGTGGTGAAGTGTTCTGTGGATGATAAATATGAATTTATTTTTTAAACATGTCAAATGATGCGTCCCCCCTCTGGGCTAATCAGTGATAATGATGCTAGTTTGT
Organism: Poromitra crassiceps; assembly: GCF_964638095.1. NCBI lineage: Eukaryota > Metazoa > Chordata > Actinopteri > Beryciformes > Melamphaidae > Poromitra > Poromitra crassiceps. The sequence goes on from NC_139641.1 coordinate 16,940,961, forward strand.
TTTGCATGGTAATCTGTTGAGCAGTGTCTGAGAGAGGGTGTGCGACGGTTGACCAAACAAACAGATGAACAGAAGGAGAGTGAGTGGTAGTCCCCCCCAGTGATTTCATCCTGGGGGACGTCGACGTAGACATGAAAAGCAGAGCGTTTTGGGGATCCCAAATGAGCACTTCCATGTCTCCTAGTGGAGCTGAAGCAACCGGCTCTCTTGAGTCGTCATGTTGTTATGTGGTCTCTCGCCCAGAATGTTGAAGACAAACCCACGGGTCGTTCTTCAGGAGCCTCCTCAGGCACTTGACGGAGCGAGCCGTGCACTTGTGTTTTCACAGCATCCATCCTTGTTGCTAGGAGACGGCTTGATCTTTTTCTGTCCATCTTTCTTTCTCTTTTCTCTTTGTGAACCACAGACGACGTTACAATCCCAGGATTATGAAATTCAACATTTGATCCATTGTTGTTGTTGCACAAAATGAAATGAAAGCACTAAATTAAAATCCATCCATGTGTGAAATATTATTCAAAAGCTTAGACTAATAGTAGATTTCAGGAAGCATGACTTTTTTTTTTGTTGCTTTACAGTTTAAATGCCTATTCACCATTTTGATCTGCTTTCAGATGGAAAATTCTTTGTATGCCTCCGTGGCTGGAGGCAATGTGTTTTCGGGTTGTGTGTCCGTCTGTCCCTTGAGGGGATTTCTTCCAAATTTGGCACAAACGTCCACTTGGGTCTGAAGAATGAACTGATTACAATTTGATGGTCAAAGGTCAAGGTCACTGTGACCTAAAAAAAAACAATTTTTGGCCATAACATGATAATTCATACGCTAATTATGACCACATTTCGCAGTATGTCTGTCTAATAGGATAAAATGATGAAGTGATGAGATTTTATATCCAAAAGTTCAAAGGTCAACCTCCCTGTGACGACATAGTGTTTTGCTCACCACTGTAGCTGAGCTTGGGTCATTCCACACAAAAGATGGTGAAAGTGCTGTCACTTCTGCACACATCAAAATCCTTTAAGTTGACCTAATAATCATCACATTAATGATATTGATTTGTAGGGCTGGGTTCAAATTAGGGATGTCAACGGTTAACCGTTAATCGATTAACCGTCGCTAACGTCGTTGTTCGGTTATTGCTGTCGGTCTATCAGTTAATATAAAAAAAAAAAACATTTTTTTTTGTCTATTTACTCAATGAGCTCATGCCCAAACAAGGCGTGTCTATTTAGATGCTGAAATGTTAATGCTTTTTGTGTTAGAATTATGCCTTTATTTTTTGTTGGCTTTGCTGAAATCTATAAGTTTATTGCCACATTGTCATCCATATAAGAGCCAGAATGATTTTGGAATGATTACCTGATCAAAATGTGGCAATAAACTTATAAATTTCAGCAAAGCCAACAAAAAATAACAACAAACAAATGGCGGAGACAGCTGTCAGATCCTTGTGAATCGATCTTCGCTTATAACTTTACTAATACTTCGCAGAAAATGATGTTTTGTACAAGAATAGACGCGGGCTAATGTCTTAACCCCTCTCTCGCGCGCCCTCACTCTTAACCCCGCATTTCTAAATAAGACGTAACGTTACTTGGTGTCGGCATACGGCTCTGGTGTCGGGCTTTGCAAAAAGCTCTCAGCTTCTCAGCAAGCGCCAGGATTGGCCAATGTCGACTTCAGTCTCCAGAACGATCCAATCAAATCACCCGCACGTCTATCTTCTTGCTAGAGGTCCCGCCTTACAGTAGTGTTTCAACTGACTCTTAAAGAAAAACCATGCCAGTCGGACTTATAGTATTATTATTATTATATTATTATACTTGGAAACCGTTTTATAAAAGCAATATAGCACTCGAGCTGCGTGGTGTTGTGGAATATATCCCGCTGATAAGCTGTTATCCCACGAGGCCTGCGGCCTCGTGGGATAACAGCTTATCAGCGGGATATATTCTCCACAACACACTTGCTCTCATGCTATATTGCTTAAATATATATATATATATATATAAACATAGGCTATAATATTATAGGCTGTGTGTGTGGTAGTTGAAACATAGTTTCAAGTTGACGTTTATGTTTGTAGTTGAAACAAAAACGTAAATACTGTAGGCTACATAAATGGAAATGTTTGATCATTAATATCTACTTTTAGAAATGATATAGGCTGAAATCAAATCACTGTGCATAATTGTGAAAGTGTCTTTATTGACAGATGAAAAGGCTGTTATTTACCCTTTGTCACGACCTGGTGAGTAAATATATGTGTAACTTAAACCATTAAAATTGACAACCGGTCCGCAACTTTTTTCCCCATGTATCTACCGGTCCTTGGCGCAAAAAAGGTTGGGAACCCCTGTGTTACATAACTGGACAGTCATGTAATTCAGGTTACAGCTAAAAAAAAAATGTTTTAGTATCACTAACCAAATCAATATTGAAATGAATCGAATCGGAATCGAATCGAATCGGGATTAATGGATTCGCAACCTTGTGAATCGGAATCAAATCGATTCTTGAAATTTGAACCAATACCCAGCTCTATTGATTTGAGTCCACCCCCTTCACTTCCTCTCTTCACTTCTTTTCCCTGGATGACAACCAGGACAGGGGGTGACGCTGTGGCCTCCTGTTCCTCTGGTCGTCCACAAGCTCATTGATTTAGCTGATTTGAGCATCAGGTGATTGTGGTTGAGTCAGTCAGTCCTCTTTAAAAAAAAAAGATAGACTCTGAGTCTGAGTGAAGACAGCATGCTCCTCACTGGAAATGATTCAATCATACATGTCAATATCTACACTATAATACCGGCAGTGTCTCTCTCTCTCTGTCCTTCACGTATCTCCAGAAGCGTTTGTCTGATCGACTTCAAACTCCCTCTTTCATCTCCCCTTCCTGTCTCTCTCTCTCTACTGCACTTTGTCCAGTGAAGCAGAAGTGGCATAGAAATATTATAATCCATGAAAAACACTGGACTTCTTGGCCCGGGCTGCACTCCTTTGGCTACTTGAGATTTTGCTGCCGGAGCTGTATGGAGAATATGAATGATGATTTTTTTTTTTAAGGTGTAAAAAGATCATCGTTTCATCAGCTTCAATAGTTAAAGGAACACTCCGCCCATTTTCAACCAGCTTTGTATCATTAGAACGTCAGTAGTATATCAGAAAACTGTAAACTGTTTTGAAGTATGTCATATAATTATATTTATTTTTATACTACATTAAGCAGGTCTATGATGTAGCCTTTTTTATTAAAATGACAGACTTCAAAACAGTTTACAGTTTTCTGATATACTACTGATGTTCTAATGATACAAAGCTGGTTGAAAATGGGCAGAGTGTTCCTTTAATTGGGAAGACTGAGAGATGGAGCTACGGGTGCCAACTTGCTGTGTGTGTTTGATGGTCCCACAAACTGAAGTGGAGTTTTGACTGACACAGGGATGAGGAAATAAGGACAGCACCTTGCTTTGGTGTGAAGTATTCCTTGAAGCGATTAAAAGTCTACATCATAGACCTGCTTAATTTAGCCGTCTCGTTCAACAACAATCTGTTTTTAGGTGTCAATAAAAGGAGTTAATTGGAAGATTAAACCTGCACAGTTCATTGAGGGCATAATAGCTTATATTTTGTTGTTGTTACATTTCCCTTCTGACTTCAGTCCTAGTACTGTGCTGTATTTACAGAGAAAACGAATTTTTATTTTTTACTATCAAGTTTTTTCCCATTTTCTCCCTAATTGTACTAGGCCAATTCTCCCTTGTTGTCCCGGTTGCTCCGCCCCCTCTGCCGATCTGGGGAGAGTTGTAGACTAGCACATGCTTCCTCTGCTACACGATAACTACCAAGTCGGAAGTAGGGATGTTAATGATTAACCGGTAGTCGGTTAACTGCCGTTAAGAATGTAACCGATTAAAACGAATTAACTGTTTTGACCGACGTTGTATAATATAGGTAGATCCATGGTTGTATGTATCACCTCAATGTCCAGAGCTTACACTGTGTTATTCCACCAGTCCAGCAGAGGGCATACCTCACCCAAACAATAGAAGGAGCAGTTGGTTACGTGAGGAGGTAGTCACATGATCGGTAACTAGGGGTGTCAAAAATAATCGATTATAAGATGCATCGCGATGCGGACGTGCACGATTCTGCATCGATTCACAAATGTCAAAAATCGATTATTAACACCTTAACTCATTGAATGCCATGGACGTCCTTCGACGTCCAATTAAATAGTGACGTAGAGTGCCACGGACGTCCTTCGACGTCCAATGCGTTTTTTGACGGTGGGACGTCGATCAAAGCCTTCCGCAGCTCCTGTACAACTATAGTAGCTATTGGAGGTCTATAACCTATTTTACAGAACCCTTAGGTGGCGACAGTGCTCTCCAGATTACAGAAATGTCAGGAATACACAGCCTTAAATAGCCTTGATGAAAGAGAACCCGCTCATGCTGCAGTCCAGAGCCATGTAGATTGTTCTGGCTGGCAGCCAGTGGCTGCAACTGACGGTGCGTGCGAACACAGTCAATCCGCGCACACAACTGAGTCCTTCTGCCTCTGTCTGTCTGTCAGCATAGTTTCTCCACATGATTAGCCGCTAGAAAAGCAGCAGCGCGACACTGAAAAGCCAAACCTTTCACTGCAGTCCGCGTGTGGCTTCTCCATGTTGCGCTGCCTGGGAGGCGGCGCTTCCCAGGCTTCCTAGACGCTTGGTGCGAGGCTGTGTGTTACTAGTGTGGGGAGGAGTTTTCAGCTGAGGGGGGGGAGGGGGGGTGGGGCACGCAGGGCAGGACACAACTACACCACATCACTACATCAGAAAATATTACCGTATCTAGAGTCAGTGAATGTGCTTGAAATGCTGCATTTCACAAAAGGCTGAATATCTCAGCTTATAATTTGAAATGCCTGAAAACGCTGAAAACAACCTATCTTCTCCGGCTCATAACTAAAGAACGGAAAATGGTATCAATAAACTTTTTTTTGCTGATGATACAATAGAGTCTCCTTGTTCTTTTTGCGTGTTCGGTGTTTACATAGTAATATCACACAATATTCTGTGGGCCTCGAGAAATCACTGAAAACGCTCTGAAAACTCTGGCACTGGGAGCGTCCGTTCTCCAAAAGTGGCTGGCACTCAATGAGTTAAGTGCCATAGCCGAAATAATTCGTCTTACATAATCCAGCGCTTGAGTGCCAGAGCCGAAATAACTCGTCTTACATGTTTTTTTGACGGTGGGACATCAATCAACCCCTTTTACATCTTCGAGATAACTATTGGAGCATGAGCATGTGTGTAATCTATTTTACCGACCACTAAGTGGCGACAGAGACAGAGAGAAGCCACAGCCACCCGTGGACCAAAAGCAGCCGCCAAAAGCAGCCGCCTCCCGCGGAAATGGCTTGGCGATTTTACAGTCAGAAGCCCGGAGACACACACACAGAACGGACAGAGATCCCCTCCCCCCAGAGCCGCGGAGCAACGCGCGAACACACACACACACACACACACACACACACACACACACACACACACACACACACCGCGGGAGCAAGCCATTCAAGGAAATGGCGAGGCGATTTTACAGTAATCCATTTCAGACTCGTCCCCGCACGCAGGCAGGCAGGCACGCAGACAGGCAGGCAGGCAGCAGCAACGCGCTTCTGACACGCCCGCTGTTAGAGCCAGGAGGAAGGAGGAGAAGACACACGGAGGGAGGAGTTTGAATGAGAGGGGTGTTTCCTGTTGTTATGGAGGAAATTACTGTTCAAAACTATTGTTTAGAATGTCTGACGGTCTTACTGATGCCAAAAATGAATGGTTAAAGTGACTGTTTCACAAAAAGCCATTTATCTCTGAATAAATTTCCAGACGCTGAAACCATGCTGTACTCAACGGCTAATATCTACATAACTACTAACTCTGCAAACTAACTCTTTTAGACAGAGAAAGCACACATTCTATTAGTTATTTTTAGATGATTGGTGTTCATGAATTCTTAACAGAAAAGAATCCTCGGCTGTTCTAAAATGAGCCAGAATCGTCAAAAACACCCCTGGCACAACTTACCTACAGGAATGAAAACATGGCTGGCACTCAATGTGTTAAAATCGAATAAAATATAATGGAAGTAGTACATGCAGTTGTTTATTTGGATCATAATACAATGCAATTCCAAATGCACTTTTATTTTAAAAGTAGCCACACAGTGAGAAAAAATAGTGAGAAAAAATAAATCATGTATTGGGGAAAAAAAGTGATGCATCGATTTAAGATGCATCGAGATGCATCGGTAATCGTAATCGAATCGAATCGTAGCCCTCTGAATCGTAATCGAATCGTGAGGTCAGTGAAGATTCACAGCCCTATCGGTAACCCTAACCCTAACATGAATGTTTTTTTTTTTTACAACATTAATGATTAACCGGTTAATTGATCGTTAAGGTCCACAACTAACGGTTAAGGAAGATGCATGAAATTCCCATCCCTAGTCCCTAGTCGCTGCCGGGGATTGAACCCCGGCGAGTGCTTTTACCTCTCCACTGCCCAGAAAAGTCTCTTTTTATAATAGTATAATTCCTAGTCATCTGTAGAATGACTTCACCTTTCTAATTGCACTTTAACCAAAGCAATTGTTAAATGTTGCAATTAATGAATATTCTTCTATGCGTGGAACATGTCACATGATTATATTTTTAAAAAATCGTTTTTAGGCCTATATGTTTATGGAGACGTCAAATGAAATAACTCACATTTCTGAATGATGGTGGTTCCTAACCAAAAGTGACTGCGTGGTCAGGAAGTGTCAACAGTGCGGCTGGTCTAATTGAAGAGTTGGTTGAGGTTAAGTCCCGTGTGAATGTGTCCGTGTCCACCGCCGGAATGCATTACGGCTCTATCTCACCCGCTCATTGGCAGAAAGTGCTGCTGTTTATACTGGAGTTCAGGCTTCGTAGATAGTTTGTACTCGGCTGTGCAGTCGGCTACACCAGTGGTTCTCAAAGTGGGGTCTGGGGATCCCCAAGGGTCGTTGTGGGGGTTCCAAGTAGTCCCCAGCAAAAAGGTGAATAATTTATTTTCACTATGATTCCATCCATAACTCAGTAACACAAGACAGAATCTGTGACTATTTTGGTCATGGGTTTCATACACTTTCTGTATCTAAAAGCAAAAATCTGATCAGATGAGGGAGCCTAGGACACAATCTTATCAAATGGGGCTCCATGGTATGGTCTAAAGCAGTGATACTCAACTTGTGCCCCGGGGGCCAGATGCGGCCCGCGACAGGGTGCAGAGTGGCCCCCGACCATTTTCTAATAATTTCACGTTAGTTTTCATTGTGAATTTGAATCTGATTCACAATAAAAACTAACGTGAAATAAAGTTTGACTGAGCTCCAGCTAAATTGTCAAATACCGCCGTCTGCTCGCTACCCAGGCACTTAGTATGTATGTACTTAACCTAACTAACTTAACCTAACTAACTATCCGGTGTGCACAACATTGTCAGACTAAACTCCGGCTGACACCACAAAAACCTACAATCCGCTACAGAAAAATGTATATTGATTGTTTATTAACTGGCCCCTGGCCTTCTATCATTTCACGAAAGTGGCCCCCGGGCAAAGCAAGTTGAGTATCCCTGGTCTAAAGGTTTGAGAACCCCCTGGGCTACTCTGTCTCGCAATACGACTGTGTACTTGATCCCAATTTGTTGATTGACTCTTAAGTAGGGATGCACGATATATCGGCATTCATATCGGTATCGGCCGATGTTAGTCATTGGCCCAATGTTGCAATGTTAATATCGGTTATCAGCCAGAATTTTCACATTGAGAAGAAAAAAGGCGGTAAATCTATCATTTATGGGCTTCTCCAAATGTTTTGGAAATAAAGAAATCCATAACTTTTCCAAATTCACAGTGTTCACATGTGTTTTTCAATATGTACACAATTTGATTATCATAGAAATGTGTTTTTATACTGATCATATCGACATCGGTAAATATTGGTTATTGATTGATTAGTTTAGTTTATTTGGTCATATTGTTCCAGAAATCAATAATCAATACAAGAATTTTCATGTGGATCAAACATGCTTTATCGTTATCGTGCTCTTCCTGTAGCTTTGACATATGCTCATTAAGACAGCCAGGTGTGTTGTGGTGAATCATACAGACATCATTAAGACAGCCAGGTGTGTTGTGGTGAATCATACACACTGTGTGTGCTGAGTGATAAGACACATTATGAAGACAGCCTAACTAGTCTGAGATGGAGAAATACTGCAGATCTGCATGACTACACTTTGCCCGGAGGAGCTTTTACTCCCTCTCTATTACCCCATTTGTAATTTATAGTTTGAAAATGATCATGTCTAGTCTGATAATTGAGACTTGTGTTTTCAGCGCAGCTGTTCTCAAATGTGTTGGCTCAATCTGGATATTCTCCTGATGAAACAGCCTCCATTAGATTGAATGAAAAGCGCACAGCCTGGTTTAGCATTGGGAATGACTCCATCACTCTACAATGAGTCCATCTCTCTCTACCGCTGAACTTGAATGGAAAGTTAGGCTCAGAGATGACAGCTGTTGTCATCATATGTGCTGAGTAGTCTCAGGTCTGTCTACCACATGGCCCAGACACTGTGCAGTTTATCTATTCTAGACCTCTGCTCTACAACACTTTGTCATTATTCCCATTTACCAATACACATGACTAGATATGCGATCGGCTGATTGCAGATATTTCGGCTGATTGCCGATATTTTTTTATATTATTATTATTTTATTATTATTATTTTTTTAATAAAAAAAAGCCCTATCACTAATCAGGCTTTCCAACGATATAAAATACAATGCCAATTGGTATTATTAAAGGGGAGAAATAATCGACCGAAATAACGTTTCCAAACTTTTTTTGAGGAGTTTATATATCGGTGATCGGTGATCGGTCGATGATCGGTTGGGCAGATATTTCCCATAGGCGATCAGCAATCAGTGATCGGTGCACCCCTACACATGACCTAATGTAATTATGCCTTGTGTTATTTTGCGTGCCAGTAATACCATCGAACCGGGTTCCCTCAAATATATCTTATATTTATTATATATTATATATAAGAAGTAGGGGTGCCGCAAAATAATCGATTAATCGATTAGTCGTCGACACACTCACTAGTCGGAGTGAAAATTACTAATCGACAATTATTTTACTATTTTATTTTTATTTTTTGCGTCTTTCACCGTCAGTCATCCATGCGCTAGTAGAATTCCCAGGGTCACTGAAGGCAACTGCCCCTCCGCCCCCCTCCCCGCACGCGACAGAAAACTAGCAAAGTTTGGCAATACTTTGATGAAGAAAGAGACAACAAGGTTGTGTGTCGGCTATGTTCTCTCAAGCTTGCATATAACCACTCTACCACTGCAATGAGGACCCACCTTCAGAACAAGCATCTCGACGTAAACTTGCGTGGAGGAGATGATGCGGATAGTAGCAGGCAGACCAGTATCACAGCTTTTACTGCAGAACCCCGCAGACGATGTGACCCTCGCCGGTCCGAAACGATCACACAACTCCTCGCTGAGATGACTGCCCGCGATATGCTACCACTGTGCTTTGTCGAGGGCGAAGGCTTTCGCAAGTTGATGAACTTTGTCGAGCCCGCATACACCGTGCCGGGGCGCACCTTGATAACATCCAGAGTGGAGGTGAGCCATGGCAAAATGACTGAGTACATTAAACAGCAGTTAGAGTAGTGTTTCCGGTTTGAGAGGACGCTGGCGTTCATGTCGCCGCTTCTCTGCCGGTCAACTTTAGTTTAATTTCTATGTATGTTTGTTACTTGCAATCCTGCTACAACAACATGCAGATTGTGCACTTCTGTTTTTACATCGTGGCACTTACCCTCTCTGTCAACGATCAGCCATCAGGGACTAATGTTAGCTGCCTGCCAGCTGTTAGCATTCGCAGCCCAGCTGTCAAGCTACCCCTGCTAGCTAGCAGGATTCCTCCATCTCCTGGGGCTTCAGCTCGGATTCCCTCCTTCCCCGTCACTTGGATTATCCCCAATTGGATTGATTTATCGCTCGCTACCTGGACTGTCCGTGTCTTCCCTCCTATCCCTGTCATCGCGCAGCAGGCTGGGCTGGGCTGGGCTCCCCGTTCCCGGCTCATAGCTTGCATAGCTTGCTGGCTATCTCCCGCTATCGATATGGTGCTCAAATACTCCTCTCTCGTTCTCCGGAGCCTTTTAGGTTCTGCTGCTCCTATCTGTCTGGATGTCGTCAAATCACTTGGACTCCTACAACGCTCCCGCTATATACATAGAGCATCCCGACATAAATTTATTCCCGCTGATACCAACGTTATCCCTGTAATATCTTCCGCTGCGCACTTCCCTGTTGCTTGGCGACGTCATCACAACAAACCCCATGTGCGACTGCGCACTAGCTGTCTCAAGCCCCTGGTCTGTGTTGACAGTATCAGTCCTCTCATCCTGCCTGTCTCCTCTCCTGCTTCGTTCATGCTGCTCAACACTCGCTCTCTAAACAATAAATCACTACTGATCTATGACATTATCATTGACAGAGAACTGGATTTTCTATGTTTAACTGAGACATGGCAAAATCAGCAGGACTTTTTATCACTCAATCAAGCTACCCCCCCTGGATATGTGTACCTCCAGAAACCCCGCTCCGTCGGCCGTGGCGGTGGGCTGGCTGTCATCCACCGTGCCAACATCCGGGTCAAGGAAACCCCCGCACCAAATAGCACGTCGTTTGAGTGTATCACATTCTCACTCTCTGGCTCTCCTCAACTGCAGTTTGTCCTCATCTACCGCCCCCCCAAAGCCTCCTCCACCTTCATGGCTGAGCTCACTGAGCTCCTGACCTCTGTCTGCTCCAAGTCTCCATCTACCCTCCTGCTGGGCGACTTCAATATTCACGTGGACTCCTCCAGTTGCAGCTTCGCAGCTGAATTCTTGTCAGTCTTGGACTGCTTTAACATCACGCAGCATGTCCAAGGCCCCACCCATGTCAAAGGTCACACTCTGGACCTAGTTTGCTCCACCGGTACCCCTCCCTCCCATCTGCAGTGTCTGGACCTGGCAGTATCTGACCACCATGCTGTCCTTTTCTCCATCTCTGTCCCCTCACCCACGCTCCGCCCTCGACGCACAATCACTTTCAGGAACACCAAGTCAGTGAGTTCACCAGCTCTATCTGACCTGCTCGCAACCCACATGGCCCAGGCTCCCCCTGACACCTCACCTGATGGCCTAGTTGCCCATTACAACACTGCTCTATCCTGTAGCCTGGACTCTCTGGCCCCCCTTATATCCCGGACCGTCTCATATACCCGCCCCGCCCCCTGGTTCACCATCAACCTCCGCACCATGAAGTCCACTGGTCGTCGGTTGGAGCGGCTCCACAAACGAACTGGCCTCACCGTCCACCGCCTGGCCTTTGAAGACCATGTGAAAGCTTACAAGGAGGAACTCACCAAGACCAAAACTAAATACTACTCCACCCTTATTGGCTCACAGCAAAACCACCCCAGGACACTATTCACCACCATTAACCGTCTGCTCCGCCCCCCTGCTGCCTCCCCCACCCCTGATGACCCTGACCTCTGCTCTAAATTCCTGGACTTTTTTCTGGCTAAGGTGGACACCATTCACCAGCAACTCCTCGTACCTGCCCCCCCTCCTCCCAACGTGTCACAGACACCCTCAGCGCCCCCCCTCCGCCCCCAATGCTCTCTCTCTTCCTTCTCCCCAGTTGATGCCGCACTGGTAACCAAACTAGTCACTAAAGCCAAAGCCTCCTCCTGTTCCCTGGACCCCATGCCAACAGCTCTGGTTAAAGCCTGCCTTCCTACCCTCTGCTCCTCCATCACAGACATAGTCAATTCCTCCATAGTTTCTGGTACAGTTCCCCCCAGTCTTAAAATCGCCTCCATCACTCCTATCCTAAAGAAGCCTGGTTTGGACCCTGATGACCTGAACAACTTCCGGCCGATCTCCAACCTTCCTTTCCTCAGCAAGGTCCTGGAAAGAGCAGTGGCTGCCCAGCTCCATCTACACCTGCCCAACCATGAGCTCTATGAACCCCTTCAGTCAGCCTACAGAACACACCATAGCACAGAGACTGCCCTAATCAAGATCACTAACGACCTCCTCATCGCTGCAGACTCCGGTAAAATCACTATCCTCATCCTCCTCGACCTCTCCGCTGCCTTTGATACAGTTTCCCACACAATCCTCCTCAAACGCCTATCTGACCTCCTTGGCATCACCGGTACAGCTCTCTCTTGGTTTCAATCATACCTCTCCAACAGAACTCAGTTTGTCACCATCAACGGCTCCTCCTCCCCCCCTGCCCCAGTCAACCATGGCGTCCCTCAAGGCTCTGTGCTGGGTCCCATACTCTTTATCACCTACCTGCTCCCCCTCGGCCAGATCATACGTCACCACGGACTCAACTTCCACTGCTATGCTGATGATACTCAGCTCTATCTCAGCACCTCACCATCCACTCAGCTCCCCCCACAGTCTCTGGTCACCTGCCTCCACGCCATAAAAACCTGGATGACAACCAACCTACTCAAACTCAACAGCAGTAAAACTGAGCTCATGGTTGTGGCCCCCAAGCCACTGCTCCGGAAGGTTGGAGATCTCCTCCTCCACGTCGAGGGCTGTTCCATCAAACCATCTCCTCAAGTTCGCAACCTGGGCGTCATCATTGACTCCACCCTTTCCTTCCAGTCCCACATCAAATCCATCACCAAGTCCGCCTTCTACCACCTCAAAAACATTTCCCGTCTCCGTCCCTCACTCTCAGACTCCGTGGCAGAAACCCTCATCCATGTATTCATCACCTCCCGGCTCGACTACTGTAATGGAGTCCTGTCCGGGGTTCCAAGCAAAGCCCTGGACAGGCTCCAGTACGTGCAGAACTCAGCTGCCAGGGTTCTCACTCACACCAAGCCCTGGCAGCACATCACCCCCACCCTCATTCACCTCCACTGGCTCCCGGTCAAGTTCCGCATCCTGTACAAACTCCTCCTTCTCACTTACAAATCCCTTCACGCACTTGCCCCCCAATACCTGTCCGACCTCCTTCACCAACACACTCCATCCCGGAACCTGCGGTCTTCAGACGCGGGTCTGCTATCCATCCCCCGTACCAGACTCAAAACGTTTGGGGACAGAGCCTTCAGCGTGGCTGCCCCCACCCTCTGGAACGCTCTCCCTGCCGAAATCCGTAACGCCCCGACCCTGAACAGTTTCAAAACACACCTCAAAACACATCTCTTTTCCATGGCCTTTCCACATTAATTAGTTCAGTTTAGTTCAACCGTCCCTGTTGTTTGTTTTGTTTGTTTGTTTGTTTCCTCCCCCCCTCTCTCCCCTATCTGTATCCCACTTTTGTGAAGCGACCTTGGGTTTTATGAAAGGCGCTATATAAATTAAAGTTATTATTATTATTATTATTAGAGGAGGCACAGTGTGTGGCAATAACGTCAGACATCTGGACGTCCATTGCAACAGAAGCATACGTGACAATAACCTGTCATTTCATCAACGAACGTGGACAGCTCTGTAGCTGTGTTCTACAAACCCGCCCCATGGAGGACAGGCATAGCGGTGAAAATCTGGCAGCACACCTGCGAGAAGCAGTCAGTGACTGGAAACTGGAAGAGAAAGTCGTTGCCTGTGTGCACGATAATGCAAATAAATACATGTAATAATTGCATGTTGAATGTTTTGACATAGATTAAATTATGGTCAATTTAGATGGCGTCCTGATTATTATTATTATAATTTTTTTTTTTTATTAATTTAAAGCAGCTACGAGCAACTTTTTCGATTGTTATTAAACAGTATAAATTTAATATCAATGCATCACATCTTACCTCTAATAGTCGACGAGACCAACGCAGAGTAGTCTCGCTTGAACCCCGAGTGAATCGGCCAGTGTTAGTGTGTCTGTAGCCAGGGCAGATCAGGAAGTGAAATGAAACGGTTTGCAGCAGCCACTTCGGCCATAACCACAAAATAACTTCCAAAAAACCTGTTAGAATATAACGAGAGATGTTCCCGAGAGTATGCGTGGCGTTCACATTGTTTATGTTATGTTGCTAGGCAGCGCAAACGGCGTAGGCAGGCAGCTGCGTTTCATTTCCTGGTTTCACTTCCGGGTGTAGCCGGGCCGGCGGTAGGAGAGAGAGGAGAGAGCCCCCTGTTGACGCGAGTTTAGACAGACACAGAGTTACGGTAATAATCACCTAAGGGAGCAATCTCCGATTGACACGGCTTTGGTCTCAGCTACTATTATAGGTAAGATGTGATGCATCAATATCGTAATTATACTGTTTAATAACAATCGAAAAAGTTGCTCGTAGCTGCTTTAAATGTTTAAAAAAAAAAAAAAAAAAATTTAATTTTTTTTTTTTTTTTTTTTTGCTTATAGACTAATCGACTAATCGTCTTCAGAATTTAAGGGTAATCGACAGGAAAACTAATCGATAAAGGCATCCCTAATAAGAAGACACTATTAAATGGATACACCACTTTTTTGGAAGTTTAGAAACTCATTTGCCACATCCCCCCAACATAAACAAGATGCACCATGCCTTACCGGCACTGTCGGCTCAGTTTACAGTGAGCTACAGTCGTGAAGTTAGTAATTATCGCCATAGAATGGAGGCTAATGGTACAGCTGTTAAAAATCTGCCAAAACACACATCTCATGGCGCCAAAATACATGGTGTGCTTCGGGTACTCACCACACAATGAAATATTAATCCAAAATGCACATAATCTGTCTTTTTGGAAGGAAAAGAGGTCGGCGGCCATGTTTGGAAAGTAGTGCCGGCTACCTCTTTTCCTTCCAAAAAGACATTATGTGCATTTTGGATTAATATTTCATCGTGTGGTGAGTCCCCGAAGCACAACATGTATTTTGGCGCGGTGATTTGTGTGTTTTGGCAGATTTTTAACAGCTGTACCATTAGCCTCCATTCTATGCCGATAATGACTAACTTCACGACTGTAGCTCACTGTAAACTGAGCGGACAGTGCCGGTAAGGCATGGTGTATCTTGCTTATGTGGGGGGGATGTGGCAAATGAGCTAAACTTCCAAAAAAGTGGTGTATCCCTTTAAGGTTGACCGCCCATAGAGCTAGACAGGACCGAATCAAGTCAAGTCAAGTTTATTTGTATAGCCCTAATTCACAAGCATGTCTCAGAGGACTTCACAGAAAATATGTACTAGCTAATTCTAGCTTGACACAACAGTAGCAAATTACAGTAGTAATAATAACACATTGAACAATCATAGAGAAATATAGAATAGAATGGGTGCCATGCTTTAGAATAGTGGGGGAGGAGAACAGGAAAGGGAGGAGGTGGGAACGAACTACAAACAGACATCTATCCTACCATGACGCCAATCTGCGGAGCAGCAACCCTGTGAATGTGAACTTGAGAATTCAGTGAAGATAGCACTGAAAACACAGGCCCGGGGTGGTAACCTCCTGAAGAAGTTTTTGGAACGCTCAGTCTCTAACTTCTCCCTGACATGCAGTGGGCCTACTGTGAGACTGCTCCTCCCCACAGGCAGCAGCCATCTGGAGGAGAAGGAGAGCAGGGAGTTATGCAGGCAGAGAAACATCTGGTCTTGTCTCAGTTCCTACTGACAGCACCAGTGATGGATGAGGCATTTACACCCAGCCAGGCTTAGATATGAAGGACCTATACTTTTGGTTTTTATGGGCCTGCAAAACGGTCCGAGTTATGACGTTGCCTCTGGCTGGATTATTTGGCTGCTGTGCTTAATGATAGCCTCTCATATCTGAGATGGAGTCATACACATGAATCACATCATGATTTCATAATCAGTGTTGGGGGTAACTCATTACAAAAGTAACATATTACATGTAATATATTACTTTTAGCAGTAACTCAGTAATATAACTTATTACTTATAGGATTTCAGTAATATTATACCAGTTACTTTGTCAAGTAACTCAAGTTACAAATTGAGTTACATTTGATTAAATCAAAGCACACATTTCAAAAAGATACAATCATTTCCTAATCAAACTGTGTTTTATGCAAATAACCACTATAGATGACAATAACAACGGAAAAGAACAACATTTAGAATTTTGGATGGTTTACACTGACTTCAAGGTGGTTGAAATTATTTTTCAGGATGGTTCTGGGTCGGCGATGTCATTCTGCTGCTGCTGCTGTTTTGGTGAAAGTAATGCAAAAGTATTGTAATAAGTAACGAGTTACTCTACACAGACAGTAATATTGTAAAGTAACTTATTACTTTCAAATGAATGTAACTAGTAATATGTAGTATGAAAGTAACTTGCCCAACACTGTTCATAATAGATGCACTGATGGGAGAAGGGAGAACATTAGCGATGCTACCACTATGAGCATTGGAGCCTATAGTACTTTTTATAAGGATTAAGGATAGCCTAAAGCACTACTATATACTGCGTTGATAATGGATCGCTATGTCTACATTAATACTATAATAAAACAATATCAAGCTTAGCTGCAGCGCTTATGCTCTTTGTTGCCGTTAATCCGCTCTGCTCTAGTGACTCCATCATAAATGGGTTTTGCTATTTAGCCTTGAAGTGGGAAACCTGCTGCTACACTCAGTGTTTCCCACAGGATTTGGAGTATTTGTGGTGGGGGACCGCAGACCCCCTAGGGGGGTGCGGGGGCATGCCCCCCCGCAATTTTAAAGTAAAATGCATGAATTTGGTGTACTTTGAGAAAGCTTAAGAGCAAAATTAAAAGGCTAGATCTATGAAGAACATGTCATCATTACTGTGCTGTGGGTTTACAATGACAAACTACATTTCTCCCTATAGGTCAGGGATACTCAACTTGCTTTGCCCGGGGGCCACTTTCGTGAAATGATAGAAGGCGAGGGGCCAGTTAATAAACAAACAATATACATTTTAACTGTAGCGGATTGTAGGTTTTTGGGGTGTCAGCCGGAGTTTAGGCTGACAATGTTGTGCACACCGGACAGTTAGTTAGGTTAAGTTAGTTAGGTTAAGTACATACATAAGTGCCTGGGTAGCGAGCAGATGGCGGTATTTGACAATTTAGCAGCTAAATTATAGATTATTGAAAGATATTCCATATTCCAGACTGAAATGCTATAACAGAAGTATTGGCCAGAATGACATGAACATTTGGACACTTATTCAGCGGGTATCTTGCATGTTGCGTTCAGGTGCACTGTAAAAAAATTAAAAATTGGTCAAAATCCTTTTGTGGCGGTGCGCTATAAATTCCTTTATGTATGGGAAACACGGACACTATTAGTTTGGACATTATTATCATGGAGAAGCCAGCTAGCTTATGCCTACCCCACACTACAGGATTTTCAAATCCTTGAAGATTATAAAAATCTTGAGAGCCCACACACTACAGGACAGAGAGAGCCGATTTTTTAACATTTCAATCTTGGGACACACACACAATCGCGTCTGTTCAAACGCAACCCCACACACTAGAAGATTATGCCGAAGATTCACCTTGAAGCAGGGCTCGACGTTAACTTTTAAAATGCCTATTCAGTGTGCGCACCGGGTGTAGTAGTGTCATTTCGTTTTCGATTTTTTTTTTTTTTTTTTTTTTTTTATAATGCATTTGCACTGAAAGGATTTGTTTAACTAATATTTGCGCGGACAGCCGCGTCCATTCGGGGTGTAGGCCTACTGTGCACGGCCAGGCGAAAACCGTCTGCACAGGTGTCTTGTGGAGGGGCGCGTCTGCTGATTTGACTCACTTTTCCGTGCGGACACTCGCGATGCGGGAAGCTGAGACCTAAGCGCTTGTTGTAGGCTACATGCTTTGCAGTATAGCATTAGTTTTCCGTCCCGTTCAAAGACGCACGGGTATTTCACCTCGATGACAATTTCCTCGTTCTTTGTTTCTGTGCGGGGCTGCGGGTGGACGCGGACCAGTTTATTTTGCGAAAAACTAATGGAAACGCAGCTACTACTGGCTCTCTGCTCAAGATGCAATCTCCTGTCGGGTTGTAAATATCTAACATGTTAGATATGGCCGATTCACAATCGGGAAGAGGCAGTCTTCCCGATTGTGAATCTTTGAACCCCACACACTACAGGATCATTTGGGAAGATTATCTGCCCGACGCGCTTCAAATCGGGAGCACCCCCGAGAAAATCGGGAGGGGGGAATCTTCGCCATAATCTTGCAAATTATCCTGTAGTGTGGGGTAGGCATTAGCATCATCTGGTCCTTGCTGAACAAAGGTTACAGTATGTAATCCAACTGTTAACAGATGAATAGAAGTGCTCTGCTGTGACATCTGGCAAAGCACTGATTAAAGCTATACAACTAAAGCACAAAGGGAATGGATTTCACCACCAGTGCAACATGGAAATATGCAGTATAGACAGAGTACAGATGTTGGTTTTAATAGCTTTGGTTTGAGATAAGGGAAGCTTTTAGCATCTGCTGTTATTGTGTTAAATCTCGTTTAACTTGTATGAGGTCTCAAACATTATTTATGCCTTTTAAGCTCATGCAGGGAATTCTCTCTCTCCACTGAGCCGACTGCTTAAGCTGTGTTCACACCGAGATATTTATTTTTCTCTCTGTCGCTCGATTCAACCCTTTGGAATCGCTCTGTCGCTCTGTTTAAATCGCTCATCAACAGGCACAATAATTGACGGACATCTGGGGGCTATAACGTTACGCAATGTCATGATATTTGTCCACTACGAGCCACCGTAGTTGTTCACAAGCTAAGCCTATCAGCGTGCTCCTAACGCGAGCTCTATACCGGTAGTTCATGTCAGCTGTCAGCCTGTCAATCAGCTGTCAATGCGGTTTGTTGCCACACAATAAACCAGCGGTTTGTTCCAAGCCAGTGTGATCCTTGACTCACTCTCACACGGCAGCCAATCAGCGTTGAACAGCGAGCGACTGATGCCGGCGTAATTTCGCTCGAGTTGGGATATTTCATCTGGGGCGACGAGCGAATTTTCACCCTATCGCTCTGTCTCTGTCGCTCGGACGCCCAGCGATTTTTCTCCCGGGCGAATATACGCTCAACCGCTCGTTTGCATTGACTTTGTATGTAAACTAGGGCTGTGAATCTTCACTGGCCTCACGATTCGATTCGATTACGATTCAGAGGGCTACGATTCGATTCGATTACGATTATCGATGCATCTCGATGCATCTTCAATCGATGCATCACTTTTTTTCCCCCAATACATGATTTATTTTTTCTCACTTTCTTTTTTCTCACTGTGTGGCTACTTTTAAAATAAAAGTGCATCTGGAATTACATTGTATTATGATCCAAATAAACAACTGCATGTACTTCCATTATATTTTATTCGATTATTACCCCC
This sequence comes from Poromitra crassiceps, assembly GCF_964638095.1. Classification (NCBI taxonomy): domain Eukaryota; kingdom Metazoa; phylum Chordata; class Actinopteri; order Beryciformes; family Melamphaidae; genus Poromitra; species Poromitra crassiceps. Next base: position 16,960,400 of record NC_139641.1, read on the forward strand.
CCCCCCCCCATTTTTATTATTATTATTTTTTTAATAATCGATTTTTGACATTTGTGAATCAATGCAGAATCGTGCACGTCCGCATCGCGATTATTTTTGACACCCCTAATGTAAACTCGATGTCAGCGAAAAACTTGAATAGGTCGGTGTGAACGCAGCTTTACTGTGCTCAGTAGCACAACAATCTACATCCCTTAACCAGCAGCAGGGATTCTTGACATCCACATTTATCTTATTACCTTAACTAGTACTGCAAAAAAGTATTCACTCCCTGCCTTTAGCCATATACTGGAGAAATAAATGAAGCTACAGCGACTTACTTTTCTGTGACTCTTTTTCTCTTGGTTGTTATTTGTAAAGCCTGATTTTGTGCTTCCCAATGATTTTGAGCTGCTGCCATATCATGATTTACGCTCTTGCTCTTGCTCGTGCTCCAGCGCCTAGTAATGACTCACTCATTACAATGACACTGATGACTCCATATCAATCATTCAGACGCCACACTGGTAATTCCCCTCTTTGATCTGATTGATGGTGTAAAACTATACGTCTTCATTATGAACAAGAAGGTTAAGGCAACACTTTTCAGACTGATGCCCACAAGGCACGGCGAGGCACCATGTGATACTTTATATTGTGATGCCGTTGAGGGGGCGGGGCATACATCGTTGAGGGGGCGGGGCATACATCGTTGAGGGGGCGGGGCATACATGCATGTGGCTGTGCACATGTGCATGTCATGTCATATTGCCATACTTGGTAACCGTTTTATAAAAGAGATAGCTCAATTCATCAGGCCATGATAATATATGATCATTATAACAGCTAAGGGTTGACGCCCGATGCAGAACCACGCCCATTAGCTGTAATAAAATGACCATACCATGGCCTGTCATGAGCTATTACTCAAATATAATATATATACACACACGTGCGCACACACACACACACACACACACACACATGTGCGCACAGAGATGGTATGATAGTAGCCCCTGGCACTCACCGACTCACCTGTACATCTTTGTAATATTTGCATTCTCATGTAAAAAATACACACACTTTTGCATACACACACAGATGCTAGTGTATAAAGCATACACTCATCAATAAACTATGCACACGAGAAATACTGAGGCTTTACAAACCCAGTTTTAGGCATGATCAGGCAACACACATGCTCTCTCTCTCTCTCTCTCTCTCTCTCTCTCTCTCACACACACACACACACACACACACACACACACACACATGATATTGACACTGAAGGAATTCCAAGCAGCTCCTTAATCCAAGCAAGTGCTGAGTGAGGCTTAGATTGGAGGATGGTGGTGGTGGAGGGAGGGAGGAGAGTGATTGGTTGAGATGTGCAGGTGAGATGTGCAGGTGAGAGGGCACTGGGTTTATAGTAGGGATGGGCATCGAATTTCGAATTTTCGAATAATCGTTGTTATTATCAAGGTCGACTTTTATTATTGAAAGTCGAAATTCGAATTCTTTTTTTTTTTTCTTTTTTGTGTGTGAGTGAAATGTTGCATTGTCTCCCCTGATTCTAAGTATAGTCGAATCGCTTGGTTTGAGCAAGTAAAACAATTTTTATAAGCATTTTAAGCAAGGTTTATGGAAAAATGAATGGCGGATGAAATCCCATGAAGAGGGAGAGGGGGTGACTTTGGCACCCCTTTGGCACTCAGACCTGAGCCGAATAAATATTTAATGAACCACTCATGATTGTCAAAACTGTTTTTTATTTTTGAAAATGTCAATGTCATGTAACATGTTCTTTACTTCAGTGGTGCAATGAGCTAAAAATCCACAGCAGAAGCTTTTTCTATTAATTAATACTTTATTAATTAGACTTAATTAGACCTTAGACTTAGAATCAGGGGAGACAATGCAACATTTCACTCACACACAAAAAAAAAAAAAAAAAAAAAAAAATTACATTTTTAATTTTATTTTCGAATTTCGATTAAAAGTCGACTTTGGCCAGCGAATTTCTAATAGTGTTTTTGCTAGAAATGCCCATCCCTAGTTTATAGTTGGGTGGGAGGAGGAGGATGGGAAGGGGGGAGCGGTCAAGATCAAGGTGCACGATTTTCCCCGAAAGCAGTTGTGCTTTCCAGGTATGCCATTGTTAAAAAAAAGGTGACTCCTCTGTTTTGGCCTGTGCTACACTGAGGCAGTAAAGGTGACTCCTCTGTTCTGGCCTGTGCTACACTGAGGCAGTAAAGGTGACTCGTCTGTTTTGGCCTGTGCTACACTGAGGCAGTAAAGGTGACTCGTCTGTTCTGGCCTGTGCTACACTGAGGCAGTAAAGGTGACTCGTCTGTTTTGGCCTGTGCTACACTGAGGCAGTAAAGGTGACTCGTCTGTTTTGGCCTGTGCTACACTGAGGCAGTAAAGGTGACTCGTCTGTTTTGGCCTGTGCTACACTGAGGCAGTAAAGGTGACTCGTCTGTTCTGGCCTGTGCTACACTGAGGCCGTTTGGAATAAGCCTCGCCTGGTATTTGCTGTGTGCAGACGAAGCATATCTCAGTGTTGTGAACAAACTCAATTCCAGTCATGACTTCTGCTTCTTTTAGGTCCTATACTTGAGTTTGTCCAACCACAGTGTTCACTGATGACTTTTCTCTCTGTGTTTTCATTGATTGTTGGTAATGTACAGTATGTTGCAGAGTATTTATCCACTCCTCCTATTTGTTTGTGCTATAGATTGTTTGGCTGTTGTGAATATTGTTCCAACAAATTTCAGATTAGTTTGCGAGCATGAAAAAGCCATCTCTCCGTTTTCATAATGACGTAGTTTCTGGTCTTGTTTATTTGTCTCCTCTGCAGCAATAGTAATAGAGTACTCTGCAGCAATAGTAATAGAGTACTCTGCAGCAATAGTAATAGAGTACTCTGCAGCAATAGTAATAGAGTACTCTGCAGCAATAGTAATAGAGTACTCTGCAGCAATAGTAATAGTGTACTGCAGGAATGAGCAGGAAGACCTGGACGTTCTTACTGTACATGTAAATGTCGATGGGATTTTTGCATGGGAATTTTGGTTAAATGCATGAAATAAGGTCTGTGGTTAACAAGAGTTTATGAAACAGCGAAGTTTGTGTTCAGCAAGATAATCTTCACAAATGAGGACAATGTTTGATGATTTTCTCAGCGTAAATCTGTTTTTTTTTTTTTCATGATTTTCAGAAAACGCTTCAGAAGTCATAAGTGGTCCTCATTTGTGAATTATCTTGCTGAACACAAACTTCTCTGTTTCATAAACTTTTGTTTCACCACAGACCTTATTCCATGCATGTGTGACGTGATGTGTTGAGTAGTGTCATGAACAGTGTTGGGGGTAACTCATTACAAAAGTAACATATTACATGTAATATATTACTTTTTGCAGTAACTCAGTAATATAACTTATTACTTATAGGATTTCAGTAATATTATACCAGTTACTTTGTCAAGTAACTCAAGTTACAAATTGAGTTAAAAAAAATAAAAATCAAAGCACATATTTAAATGAAGATACAATAATTTCCCAATCAATCGGTCTGTTTTTATGCAAATAACCACTATAGATGACAATAGGCTACATGCACAACTCCACTACTTCCTGAAATTAGTACAGCTTCTTTATTTCCTGTCCTACACTATTGGATGAACTGATTAATCAGGTGTGCCTGATCACTGTTGTGACTGCAGCACACCTGACATTAATCAGTTCATCCAATAGTGATGACAGGAAATAAAGAAGCTGTACTCATTTCAGGAAGTAGTGGAGTTGTGTATGTAGCCCATAACAAAGGAAAAGAATAACATTTAGAATGTTGGATTGTTTACCAGGGGTGGCCAAACTACGGCCCGCGGGCCAACTGTGGCCCGCTGCCCGTTTTTAAGTGGCCCGCCATGAATTTAGAAAAAAAAAATGTAAAAAAAATAAAAATAAAAAAATTTGCTAAAACCGTTTTTCCGTTTTTCTGTTTCAAAGTTTAAAACGAAAACGAAAACGAAAACGGGGGAAAAAACTGAAAAACAAAAACTTGATAACATACAGAAATACCCATTGTAATAGGTGAGTGCATCAATAAACTATGTGTCATATATTTATTTAGATAGAAATTAAATTTTTGATGGCACAAGGGTTTTCTGGTCCAATTTTTTTGCCGCGAAAACTGCCTCGCTTAATATTGTTTGGCCCACGACTCCTTATATTTTTCTGTATGCGGCCCACAACCAAAAAAGTTTGGCCACCCCTGGTTTACACTGACTTCAAGGCGGTTGACATTATTTTTCGGGATGGTTCCGGGGCAGCGATGTCATTCTGCTGCTGCTGTTGTTTTGGTGAAAGTAATGCAAAAGTAGTGTAATAAGTAACGAGTTACTCTACACAGATAGTAATATTGTAAAGTAACTTATTACTTTCAAATTAAAGTAACTAGTAATATGTAGTATATTACATTTTGAAAGTAACTTGCCCAACACTGGTAATGAATGTGGTGGCCGGTCTGTAACGTCCTGTCGTCTCCTCTGCTGTCTGTCCTCCTGTAGGTACGACTATAGAGAGATGCTGTACAACTCCACCTTCTGTCTGGTGCCCCGAGGACGACGCCTGGGCTCCTTCCGCTTCCTGGAGGCCTTGCAGGTCAGTGGTTCACATGTGTGTGTGTGTGTGTGTACACACACACACACACACACACACACACACACAGAGACACACACTCAGAAGGATGTTCATTATTCAATGGTCTCCTGGGTCCTAATTGATAGGCCTAATTGGTATTAAATCTGAATTCATTAGTGGTATGATGGTGGCTCCTGGGTTTAAATCCAGCCTGTGACATTTGTTACGTCCATCTCTACGTCCATTTGTCATCCATCTCTCTCTCCAATATGTCCTGTCACTCTCTACTGTCAACTATCAAATAAAGCAAATGAGCAAAAACAAATCTATATTTATAATTAGAAGTAGAACTGCAGGGAGGGATAAATCCTCATCCTCTTGGATGAGGGATAAAGTATTATATTACATGATGGGTGAGTGTCATTAGCCTCGCTGCTGATACCACAGAGGAGACGTCCTTAATGATTTTCTCTCCATTGACCAACCGCACTTTGTGTCTTTTTCTATTTGTTGACGTGCGTTTTGTCTGTGCGTGTCCTTGTCCCTGTGTGTGTGTGTCTGTGCGTGTCCTTGTCCCTGTGTGTGTGTGTGTGTGTGTGTGTGCGTGTGCGTGTGTGCGTGTGTGTGCATCCCTCTTCCAGGCGGCGTGTGTACCGGTGATGCTGAGTAACGGCTGGGAGTTGCCCTTCTCGGAGATCATCAGCTGGAACACTGCAGCTGTGATCGGGGATGAGAGGCTGCTGCTGCAGGTAGGAGTTTCCTACCGAGCTGGAGCAGAACGTACAGGCAGTTTTTACATTGCCATATTGGGGACAACTTTGCTACATCGGCGCCTTTATGTTTCAAGACAGAAACATCCAAACTAAAATGCAATGAACCTGTGTTATCCCTATGGGTTCAGACTAGATAGTCTGAGGGGCACTTTACACGAGGACGGTTTCCTATGGTGACGGGGAATTATTTTATCGTTAGTGCCTCCCTTTTAGACGGCGACGGCGAATTTGTGCTTAGGAAACGACACATTTTGAAACCACCCTCCAGAGTGGAATTCTTGGTGACGCTTCCAGCTGAGCGCTCCATGTAATCGCTTTGAGACGGCTCATTTCAGAAACTCTGATGTGCCTGCACACGCGACACACGCAATTACGCCATAGCCGTGCGCGAGTTGGCAACCATTTTCAAAATAAAACGTCAGTATGAATGAAGTTTGGCAACATTCAGAATTAAGCTACACTGCGGCCAACTTCAGTTACATGTTCATAACGTTACTGCTGCGAGGAGCCGATGGCTGTGCCCGGTCTGCATTTAACGTTAGTTACAAAAGCACGTCGACAGTGTTTTCTCACAGTAACCTAACTACAGTAGGGTTTCAGCGCTCCCGGTCCTCGCTGCTCGTTAAAGATTTCCAATAGGCGTTATTCTGATAAACTGGTCACATATATGTTACATTCTCACCCGACAAATATTAAAACTTTAAAACAGTTTGGGGTTTTTTTTAGCTTGAAAACAGCTTTTTGGCAAGTCTAAATGACTGCGGAAGGCGTACTCTACTTCCGCGTTTAAAACCGGAAAGACGATTACGAAATGACGTCATGCAGAAGCGTCCTTGTATGGGCAAAGAATAAGGTGATCACACTGCCACCTAGCGACCTGGCATGTACATTACGGCGTTTTAAAAATTCAACAGCGCTCATGTAAACAGGGAGAAGGTGTGAAGGAAAAGGTGTGAAGGAAACGCTATTGTGTCGTTTCTTCCACAAACTGTCCTCGTGTAAAGGGCCCCTGAAATGCAATGAACCTGTGTTATCCCTATGGGTTCACTAGATAGTCTGAGTCTTAACCTGTGTTATCCCTATGGGTTCACTAGATAGTCTGAGTCTTAACCTGTGTTATCCCTATGGGTTCACTAGATAGTCTGAGTCTTAACCTGTGTTATCCCTATGGGTTCACTAGATAGTCTGAGTCTTAACCTGTGTTATCCCTATGGGTTCACTAGATAGTCTGAGTCTTAACCTGTGTTATCCCTATGGGTTCACTAGATAGTCTGAGTCTTAACCTGTGTTATCCCTATGGGTTCACTAGATAGTCTGAGTCTTAACCTGTGTTATCCCTATGGGTTCACTAGATAGTCTGAGTCTTAACCTGTGTTATCCCTATGGGTTCACTAGATAGTCTGAGTCTTAACCTGTGTTATCCCTATGGGTTCACTAGATAGTCTGAGTCTTAACCTGTGTTATCCCTATGGGTTCACTAGATAGTCTGAGTCTTAACCTGTGTTATCCCTATGGGTTCACTAGATAGTCTGAGTCTTAACCTGTGTTATCCCTATGGGTTCACCAGATAGTCTGAGTCTTAACCTGTGTTATCCCTATGGGTTCACTAGATAGTCTGAGTCTTAACCTGTGTTATCCCTATGGGTTCACTAGATAGTCTGAGTCTTAACCTGTGTTATCCCTATGGGTTCACTAGATAGTCTGAGTCTTAACCTGTGTTATCCCTATGGGTTCACTAGATAGTCTGAGTCTTAACCTGTGTTATCCATATGGGTTCACTAGATAGTCTGAGTCTTAACCTGTGTTATCCATATGGGTTCACTAGATAGTCTGAGTCTTAACCTGTGTTATCCCTATGGGTTCACTAGATAGTCTGAGTCTTAACCTGTGTTATCCCTATGGGTTCACTAGATAGTCTGAGTCTTAACCTGTGTTATCCCTATGGGTTCACTAGATAGTCTGAGTCTTAACCTGTGTTATCCCTATGGGTTCACTAGATAGTCTGAGTCAGCTGTCTCCTACAGCTAAGAGATATAGAAGACTCGATGCTGACGTTGAGAGAAATCTTGCAGTCTTTTCGATGTGACAGTGAATGGCAGACTGACTGTGTGGATATAATAATGACAGTATCCAGGGTAATTCTACCAGAATGTTTCTATTTCAGTTTCTGGGGTAAATATAATGAACTCTTGTTCACCTCTGTCCCAGATCCCCTCCACGGTGCGCTCCATCCACCAGGATCAGATCCTGTCCCTCAGACAGCAGACCCAGCTCCTCTGGGAGGCCTACTTCAACTCTGTGGAGAGGATAGTACTAACCACCCTGGAGGTACATGCATGCACAGACACACACACACACACACACACACACACCCTCACACACACACACCCTCACACACATACACCCACATAAGCATAAAGATAGGGCTGCTCGATTATGGCAAAAATCATAATCAGGATTATTTTTGACTGATATTGAGATCGTGATTATTTAACACGATTACTAATTTTTTGGGCTAAATTACTTTGTCGACACCATGCCTTTATTGAACTTGAAAATACTTGTCTTTTTAATACTGGATTTCTTTGAACTATATACCGTAATTTCCGCACTATAAGGCGCACCTGAATATAAGCCGCAGCAGCAAAATTGACTGTTTGTTACATATATAAGCCGCACCAGACTATAAGCCGCAGGTGTTTTAATGTTTAAAACTGGTCAGGAGTAGGGATGGGGGAGAGTACTCGGGTACTCGAGTACTCGTTTGTAACGAGAGTACTCGAGTACCGTTTCCGCTGTCCGGGTACTCGCCCCACCCCCCTCCCCTATAAAAATGGCCGATCTAACGTTAACAGCGTCTGGCGAATCGCCAGCAACACAGACGTCCATGTATATTAACGCAATCTATATTCAGCAGATGTAAAATAAACAAGATTTGATTGCAGTTGTTTTCCGTTCATGGCCAATTTATATATAGATGTGCAAGCAAAGATGTTAACGTTAGATGTTTTTTACTCGGACGGACCACTTTGACTAACGGACCCCTGACAGTAACTTTGTTTACCATAGCCAAACGTTCCGTGTTTCACCACGGGCGGGGACCATCACTCGGATGTTGTTGGTGGTTTTTGCGGTTAACGTTAGCGAACATTATTACTGTTTGCAGTTATCATGTTTGCAGTTATCACTTTTTGGCAGAACACCAGAGTTTTTAATAAGTGGATTTACTTAACAGTGATCAAGAAGCAGTATGGAATGATTACCGACATGTATTGGGAGTTACTTTTACTGAGGTAGGCTAACGGCTAACACCGGATCACCTTATCACAGTCAATCTGTAAAAACTAAAAAGTGCACCAGGCAGCGCTTTTTCCATGCAAAATTGGTAATGTGTGTGAAGTTGCTGTGAACAGCCCCATACAAAGCAGATCACCCCTGCTCTCATCACAGGCATTTGGCGAATGCTAATGGTAACTGCTTAACATAGCCAAACTTAGGATCTTTCATGTGTGTGTGTCGTTCCCCCGAGGGGGGGGGGGGGGAGTACTCGAGTACTCTTTCATAACAGAAGGAGAGTACTCGAGTATTTAAATCCCTTACAATGCCCATCCCTAGTCAGGAGGAGGCGTAGCGCCTGCCTGTAACAGAGATCTCCGTGTCTTATCAGTGGAGACCGTTTTGAGTCCGATGAACAAATCAATCAAAAACACTTCACTACGTCGAACATAGGCTACAAGATTCGTTTCATTCCATTGAATTTGGCAGCGCGGACGAAACATGGGTGGAACGAAACATGCAAATTACATGTTTTGCATCCTCATCGTCGTAACACAGCCAGTTCTCCATCTTTTGAACCATGATGTTAGATTACAACGAGCTAGTTGTGTGGCTTAGCCTTCCAAAATGTTGCCGTAAATTTTTTAGAATGTAATACATAGAATTGGGAACGTTACATTCAATTTCATTCAGACTGTCTTTCAGGCTCAATCGCTGCCATTTTTCCCCCGGAGCGAGGGAGCGAGGGAGGAGGGATGGTGTTTTACTGTAGTGGCTGAGAGAGCGTAGTGGCACAGTGCTCCAATCAGGTCGCGAGGCACATTTTTTGCAACATCATCCAATCAGGGTCTCGCTCTCGTAATGTCTGTCTTGCTCTCGTTCTGTCTCTCGTAGCAAAATCCATAGATTTAGGAGGTCCCCTAGTGGCCGTTAGCTGGAAAAATCCATAGATAAGCCGCACTGTTATATAAGCCGCAGGGCCGAAAAATGGGGAAAAAGTTGCGGCTTATAGTGCGGAAATTACTTGAACTGAAAAACAAAGAAATAGATGAAAATAAAGGTTAAAAAAAAAGATAAATAAATAGGCTAACTAAAATAAATAATAGATACAAAATAATTGTTTTATCTCGATTATCTTGTTTTCATAATTGTGGGAAGCCAACATTGTAATTACGATTAAAATTCGATTAATTGCACAGCCCTACATAAAGATACATAATATGACATAAATCTTTTTTTATCAATCTTTTTTTCTCTCCTATTTTCTCCCCAATTGTACTTGGCCAATTTCCCCTGCTGTCCCAGTCGTTGCTCCGCCCCTCTGTCGATCTTGGGAGAGTTGTTGCCTCCTAGCACATGCTTCCTCCGATACATGTGCAGTGATACATGTGCAGTGATACATGTGCAGTGATACATGTGCAGTGATACATGTGCAGTGATACATGTGCAGTCACCAGCTGCTTCAGAGTTTCACCAGGCAGGATGTAGCATGTGGGAGGATCACATGACTCCCACAATTCCCCCTCCTCCTCCCCCTGAACAGGACTCACACCAGTGGCGCCGGAACGAGTTTGCAATTAGGGGTACACTTTTTTTTTCTTTTTTTATATATATATAAATATATATAGAAATATATAGAATAAATATATATAAGAAAAATTGACGTTTTTTTTTACATTTGGATGATTTTTAGCCATATTTAGAGGAATATCTCATTTTAAATTAATATTAGGATTATACTGTAGTGATGTCATTATTCAGTATTTTCTCCTTTTCTCACTCACTTGGTGACCTGCTCTCCCTTTAGGTCATTTTATAATTACACTACAACAGACAGCAACACAGGCAGAAACACTGAACTTATTATTATTATTATTATTATTATCACTTTGAAACACAGTGCAAAACTTGTCATCTCAACACAAAAATAAAATAACAATAACCGTATACGATTATAGCAGCAGCCAATGACAGTGAGTGCAGTACAGACAGTACAGTAATGTCTCTCAGGTGTAATAATCCCACAATGATCATGGCTTTAACAAGCATCACAGGCTGTGTAAACAGTGTAAAGTGGGCTCTAAGCGTCAGGGGCAGTTGCCCCCTCAGATTTTGGAAAGATTTTTTTTTTCTTCTTCTTTTTTTAGGGGGACCAAATTTTAAGGTGGACAAAATGTCCCCATGTCCCCCTGCTTCCGGCGCCCCTGACTCACACCCAACCGGCTTCCCACCCGCAGACACGGGCAAAATTGTGTCTGTAGGAACGTCTGACCAAGCCGGAAAGTACCACTGCCAGGAATTGAACCCGGGTCTCTGTAGGTTGTAGGCCAGTACAACTACTCTGTAGTACTCTGTACTTGTTGTCGTGATGATAACCACACAGGTGCAGACTCTGTGCTTGTTGTCGTGATGATAACCACACAGGTGCAGACTCTGTGCTTGTTGTCGTGATGATAACCACACAGGTGCAGACTCTGTGCTTGTTGTCGTGATGATAACCACACAGGTGCAGACTCTGTGCTTGTTGTCGTGATGATAACCACACAGGTGCAGACTCTGTGCTTGTTGTCGTGATGATAACCACACAGGTGCAGACTCTGTGCTTGTTGTCGTGATGATAACCACACAGGTGCAGACTCTGTGCTTGTTGTCGTGATGATAACCACACAGGTGCAGACTCTGTGCTTGTTGTCGTGATGATAACCACACAGGTGCAGACTCTGTGCTTGTTGTCGTGATGATAACCACACAGGTGCAGACTCTGTGCTTGTTGTCGTGATGATAACCACACAGGTGCAGACTCTGTGCTTGTTGTCGTGATGATAACCACACAGGTGCAGACTCTGTGCTTGTTGTCGTGATGATAACCACACAGGTGCAGACTCTGTGCTTGTTGTCGTGATGATAACCACACAGGTGCAGACTCTGTACTTGTTGTCGTGATGATAACCACACAGGTGCAGACTCTGTGCTTGTTGTCGTGATGATAACCACACAGGTGCAGACTCTGTGCTTGTTGTCGTGATGATAACCACACAGGTGCAGACTCTGTGCTTGTTGTCGTGATGATAACCACACAGGTGCAGACTCTGTGCTTGTTGTCGTGATGATAACCACACAGGTGCAGACTCTGTACTTGTTGTCGTGATGATAACCACACAGGTGCAGACTCTGTGCTTGTTGTCGTGATGATAACCACACAGGTGCAGACTCTGTGCTTGTTGTCGTGATGATAACCACACAGGTGCAGACTCTGTGCTTGTTGTCGTGATGATAACCACACAGGTGCAGACTCTGTACTTGTTGTCGTGATGATAACCACACAGGTGCAGACTCTGTGCTTGTTGTCGTGATGATAACCACACAGGTGCAGACTCTGTGCTTGTTGTCGTGATGATAACCACACAGGTGCAGACTCTGTGCTTGTTGTCGTGATGATAACCACACAGGTGCAGACTCTGTGCTTGTTGTCGTGATGATAACCACACAGGTGCAGACTCTGTGCTTGTTGTCGTGATGATAACCACACAGGTGCAGACTCTGTGCTTGTTGTCGTGATGATAACCACACAGGTGCAGACTCTGTGCTTGTTGTCGTGATGATAACCATACAGGTGCAGACTCTGTGCTTGTTGTCGTGATGATGAAACCACAATGAAACCACAACAGACTAGATTGAAAATGGAGAGGGCAGATCTAAAGTGTTCAACACGCTGTGATGTTTGTGGGGCTGGAGCTGTGGCTCGGCTATCAATCATGTCAGCAGTTTGTTCCTGTCAGAGTCCATTTATCTCTATTCTGTGTGGTGAGCAGCAGCTGATCATATTGCTGCTCAGCTAAAGTTACACACCAGAGGGAAGCGATGTAGAGGAAGAAACCAAATGATGTAGAGGAAGAAACCAAATGATGAGAGAGGGGGGCGATGTAGAGGGAAGAAACCAAATGATGAGAGAGGAAGAAACCAAATGATGAGAGAGGGGGGCGATGTAGAGGGAAGAAACCAAATGATGAGAGAGGGGGGCGATGTAGAGGAAGAAACCAAATGATGTAGAGGAAGAAACCAAATGATGAGAGAGGGGGGGTGATGTAGAGGAAGAAACCAAATGATGTAGAGGAAGAAACCAAATGATGAGAGAGGGGGGCGATGTAGAGGGAAGAAACCAAATGATGAGAGAGGGGGGGCGATGTAGAGGAAGAAACCAAATGATGAGAGAGGGGGGGCGATGTAGAGGAAGAAACCAAATGATGAGAGAGGGGGGGCGATGTAGAGGAAGAAACCAAATGATGAGAGAGGGGGGGTGATGTAGAGGAAGAAACCAAATGATGAGAGAGGGGGGGCGATGTAGAGGAAGAAACCAAATGATGAGAGAGGGGGGGTGATGTAGAGGAAGAAACCAAATGATGAGAGAGGGGGGGTGATGTAGAGGAAGAAACCAAATGATGTAGAGGGAGAAACCAAATGATGTAGAGAGGGCAGGGGCAGAGACAGAGAGGATGTGTAAGCATCTTGGCAAGCCGGATTCTCCACTTCACTCCATCTCCTGGGCCCAGTAGTTCAAAACTTTTAATCTCAATCAGATCCGATCAGATTTTGAAATCCCATTTTCTGTGATCCAGGATCAGACAACTCGGCCAGATTTTGTCCCAGTATTTCAAAGCAATTCAGGATAGGATCACCCTGATCCAGTTTCAGACTTTTCAAGATTACTACTAGATCCTGAATATCAGTGCTTTAATCCTACCGATCTCCATCTAGTGGATATGAAAAATAATACAAGGAGGAAGACAAGAGACCACATTGCAGAGACATCTATAATGTCTAATTATATTTTTAAATACATAAAGGACATAAAATCATCATGGAAAAAATACTCCCACTAGGGTAACAACAAAAAAACATTCATTCAAAGGCAGCTGGATCATCCAGGCGTGCTTTGAGGAGCTGAATTCTAACATAACATAACACTGGCTTGTATTGTGCTACACAATATCGCTGTCCATCGCAGAGTCCCCCTCTCTGACATCGATGATCCCCCAGAGCCCCTTGCACCTGCTGATGATCTAGGCCCACCTATGGATTTCCCTCTAAATGAGAGACTGAGTGGTGGTGCAATGCGAGATGCTATTGTCCGCAATTACTTTTGAAAGGTGATGACAGATGATGGACCTTTTTTTTTGTTGAAGATATTTTTTCTTTAATCTAAATTACATTTGTGATTGACAATCTTTGTTGTGATACTTTTATGAGCATAAACATTTATGTCATCAAGATTTGGTTGAAAACAAAATAGGCCACCACAAACGTGACCAAAAAATTTTAAATAAAATGTATTTGCCATGAAGGCTAAAAATTGTGTATCATTTCAGTTAACAAACTTTGCCATCTTATTTATATTGAAAAATATTTTTAAATAAATTGTATAGTACATTTTGCTCTGGTAATCCACTGGAAATCCACCCCTCTGGTGGGATCAAGATAATCCAGTTTTTTGGGATCAAACTGATCCCAATCCTGTGTTGTCGCTTTGAACTACCCGTTTTGAAGATTTGATCCAGATTAAAGCTTGGATTTGATTTCCTGATCTGATCGGATATCAAAGTGATCCTAATCCTGTTTTTTGGTTTTGAACTACCCAAAATCCAAATCTGATCAGATCAGATAGGGATTAAAAGTTTTGAACTACCGGTACTGGGCAGTAGACCCAAGTGTCATAATTAGGGATGCAGCGATCCACTTTCTTCACTTCCGATCCGATTCCGATACCTGAATTTGGATATCTGCCGATACCGATATTATGCCGATACCAATATTTTTCTTGAATATACAGTATAGGCAAATATGTGGCCAATTAATTATTCTTTTTTTAATATACCTTGCAAAAAGCAGACAAAATTAAGAAAATATACAAGGCAAAGAAGGATACTATTATACATGGGCAAATTACGGCCAGCGCCTGCGCTGGAATTGCAAAATAATAATAATAATAATTTTGGATCGGATTATTTTCTCTCAATCCGATCCGATCCGTGAATTAGTGCCAATATCAGCGCCCGATACCGATATTGGATCGGATCGGCCCCATCCCTAGTCATAATCCAAGTATGCCCATCCAAGTAGTTGGATGGGCATATGTCCATCCCAAAACTGCTGTCACGTTCACTGTTTTAACTTCATCTTTAGAATATCATACCTGTACGACCTCCAAACTATGGCTGGCTGCCCACTGGGCGGGCTGAGTAGCATACCTGTACGACCTCCAAACTATGGCTGGCTGCCCACTGGGCGGGCTGAGTAGCATACCTGTACGACCTCCAAACTATGGCTGGCTGCCCACTGGGCGGGCTGAGTAGCATACCTGTACGACCTCCAAACTATGGCTGGCTGCCCACTGGGCTGAGTAGCATACCTGTACGACCTCCAAACTATGGCTGGCTGCCCACTGGGCGGGCTGAGTAGCATACCTGTACGACCTCCAAACTATGGCTGGCTGCCCACTGGGCGGGCTGAGTAGCATACCTGTATGACCTCCAAACTATGGCTGGCTGCCCACTGGGCGGGCTGAGTAGCATACCTGTACGACCTCCAAACTATGGCTGGCTGCCCACTGGGCGGGCTGAGTAGCATACCTGTACGACCTCCAAACTATGGCTGGCTGCCCGCGTGGCGGGCTGAGTAGCATACCTGTACGACCTCCAAACTATGGCTGGCTGCCCGCGTGGCGGGCTGAGTAGCATACCTGTACGACCTCCAAACTATGGCTGGCTGCCCGCGTTGGGGGCTGAGTAGCATACCTGTACGACCTCCAAACTATGGCTGGCTGCCCGCGTTGGGGGCTGAGTAGCATACCTGTACAACCTCCAAACTATGGCTGGCTGTCCGCGTGGCGGGCTGAGTAGCATACCTGTACGACCTCCAAACTATGGCTGGCTGCCCACTGGGCGGGCTGAGTAGCATACCTGTACGACCTCCAAACTATGGCTGGCTGCCCACTGGGCGGGCTGAGTAGCATACCTGTACGACCTCCAAACTATGGCTGGCTGCCCACGGGGCGGGCTGAGGCTGAGGGGATAAACTTACCAGCCACAGCTAAAATATACCATCATTTTGCAGTTTGAATGTAATTTCACCGGCAGATAATGGAAAGTTCATTAATACGGACAAAGTAAGAAGTCAATTTTCTGCAGCCACTAAGAGTATTGCTGATTTTCCCTTGGCCTATTCTTAAGCATTATTACGTTTAGTGCTATTATCTACAGTTCACATCATTAGTCTCTCTCCCTGGATCATGTTACATAGGCTGGTCCCAGGCAAGAGGAAGTCAGGGCAGAGGAAGGCAGGGCTGGGGTTTCTCTCTCAACAGAGTAAAGTTACACCCCCAAGCAGCTGATCTTCCATGTGTTTACTCTGTCAATATCTTAACCTTGTTCTAGGGCAGTGTTTCTCAAACAGTGGTGGTCCACGGGCGCCCCCTAGTGGTCCGCGAGTAGATTTATGTTTTTGGCGTGATGCGAGGTTAGTGCATTCATCTAAAGATGGAATTATGCATCCCACATCGGCGAGTGTCCGTGCGGAAAAGTCACGTCAAATCAGCAGACACGCCCCTCTGCAAGGCTCCCGTGTGGACGGTTTTCGCCTGGCCGTGCACACACCCCTGAATTTTGTAACTACGCAGACGCGGCTGGGCGGACAAAGTGGCGTTTTCAAGACTCCCGCTCACTTCCCACGAGCAGAAACCTGCACAGAGTATAAAAGCTCCACGCGTTTTCTCCTCAGGATTCCATGTCTCTCATTTCTGTGCGACAGTCCAAACGTCAAGCATCATTCTAGCTTAAAGGTCCCATTCCGTGCAAAAGCTGTTTTTACTTGTAAATGCATATATACTGCTGTCAGCCCTCCCTGTAATGAGTGGTCACACGCTCAGAACTGCCACAGTTGGATTTGTCCCTATCCAGCGTCCCCCTGCAGTCTCCTCCAAGCCACACCCCCAAACGCTTCGTTTGCCCAGAGGGGAATCTGGGGGAATCGGGACGTCACTAGCTTCCTCCTGCATACTGCGCGGGTCTCTCTCACACAAGCTACCTGCACCATTTAGTCTATAGCCACAAAATTAACACTTCTAGCTGGAGCGACGCCAACTGTACGTGATCCAGCAACTGCAGAGGTGCATTCGGTAAGTCTAGGCATTTTGAGATGTCCTCTTTAGCGTAGTACCGTTTAGTTAACGATAACTCGCAACCTAGCGTGCTGGTCCACAGACGCTAATCTGATTGGCCGCTGGGAGCCTGGGGCGGGCTCTCCCTCAGCGGCCAATGGGAACTGTTAGTTCTGAATATATTATAGAAACAGGCTGTTCTTGGAAAGCGACCAGAAGAGGGAGTGAGAACTCCGTCACAACAAACGGGTTTGCTATATTTTCGACAGATTAATCCAGAATCATGTTTTATGGACCAGAGACACACGTTTTTAAGAGGTTACAGCTGCACGAATCGGGACCTTTAAAGTCGAGCTGAACCCAAAAATGACTTTTCTTTTCTTTTAGTTCAAATACCTGGGTATGCAGTGCACCTATTTAATAATGTATGCAAACAAAAGCACAACAATCTAATTTCTTTAGTTTTTCACACTTTTTCACATCAAAAGTTCATTTTTCAAGATTTCATTGATAACAGTAATCTACAGTTTGCTGACGTCACCTAGTACTATCAAATTTCTACCCCATTTCAACCAATCATATCACGACATGCAGCTGTCAATCAAATCTTCATTTCAGGATAATGAAGTAGAAAATGGGCATAGTGCCTGTCATCTGGCAGAATTACTATCCCATAAACTAACTACTAACTTGGCCAATTGCATGAAACATGAACAAAAAACAAAAACTATAATCTCTAAGAAAGAAATGTAACTGGCTCGTTAAAACGCGCATTCCAGGGATATCGTATTTACAGAAATAGCGTGAATCGCGCGCGCTTGAGAGCGTGGTAGTCAGGGGTCGTCCCTCGGAGATTTCAGGCGGGCGGGCAGCACCCATGCATCGGATTGTCCGCTCGCTCCGCACGAAGAAAGTGGCTGCCTGGTACTCCGCGGATCCCACTCGCGTAGCACGACAACACGCTGAATCCCACTCGATTTGGGGGTGGAACACGCCATGATTGGCCGATGCCAAAGCCAGTCGACAGAATTGTCAAATCAAATCATCGACACGTATATGGTCCGCCTCTCAATTTGTTTTCAGTCTCCGACGCTCGTGCTATTGCACTCGCCTCCGGTTCACTTTGACTTTAAGGCAGTCTGTATGCCTCCCTGGACTGTGCCTTGTCCCAGGACAGGTAGATTGAGGGCCAAACAAAAGAAAAGCTACTGGCTTTAAATTGAGGTTAACAGACTTTGATGGGAGTCTTGTTTATCAGCTCATAAAGCTTGTTTAAAGCAGCCATAGTACATAGGGTTTGAATATAGCCACAGGCCATTGGCATCGTAAAGTCTCATCTGTGTCATTTCTTTCTCCTTTTCACAATATGGTCAAAAGCGTCAATTCTATTTAACACAAAATCATGTTAGCATTTAATTTGTATTCAGTGGGCAATGCAAGCTAGCAAGCTACATTAATAACGTAAAATAACAGTCTAGAATTTAAAATGTAAGTGACGTAAATTGAATAGTCAATTTGCTCGCGGCCCTTTCAAGTGATCTTATACGAGAAGACACATGTCGGCTTAATGCAAAGCTTATTATACCCAGGCATTCGTAGCCGGCACTGCACTTGTTTACGTAAGGTGACTCTCATTGTCTCATTTGTCAATTTGAGCTGTGTCAGACGGTTTCTCAGAAGCATTCTGGCACATCGTCACACTTAGAAATAGATTTTGTTTCATTATAAGGGAATTGATTTTAGTGCAAAGCGGCTTTTGGAAAACAGAACAACGATGGCTGACATCTGACATTCTGATCGCCCATTACAGTAAGTGTGATGCAGGGAGATATCATGATCTGTCTGTCATCCCTTTGGGCAATTGAATTACATTGGAACAAGGTGTGCTGAGAGCAATTGATTGGTACTTACTGTTTGAAATCGATTTTTATTTGACCACTTTACAGAAAACACTAGTTCTGACAGAACATGAGTCCTCTGCTCTCCTCTCATCTCCTCTGAGTCCTCTCCTCGAATCCTCCTCTCCTCTCCTTGAATCATGTCCTCGTCTCCTCTCCTTTCCTCTACTTGAATCCTCTCCTCTTCTCTCCCTGAATCCTCTCCTCTCCTCTCCTCTTCTCCCCTCTCCTCTCCTCTCCTCTCCTCTCCTCTCTCCTCTCCTCTCCTCTCTCCTCTCCTCTCCTCTCCTCTCCTCTCCGTTCCTTGAATCCTCTCCTCTTCTCCTCTCCTTCCCTCTTCTCTCCCTGAATCCTCTCCTCTCCTTGAATCCTCTCCTCGAATCCTCCTCTCCTCTCCTTGAATCCTGTCCTCGTCTCCTCTCCTTCCCTCTTCTCTCCCTGAATCCTCTCCTCTCCTTGAACCCTCTCCTCTCCTCTCCTCTCCTCTCCTCTCCTCTCCTCTCCTCTCCTCTCCTCTCCTCTCCTCTCCGTTCCTTGAATCCTCTCCTCTCCGTTCCTTGAATCCTCTCCTCTCCTCTCCTCTCCTCTCCGTTCCTTGAATCCTCTCCTCTCCTCTCCTCTCCGTTCCTTGAATCCTCTCTCTCTCCTCTCCTCTCCTCTTCCCTCCTCTTCCCTCCTCTCCTCTCCTCTCCTCTCCTCTCCTCTCCGTTCCTTGAATCCTCTCCTCTCCTCTCCGTTCCTTGAATCCTCTCCTCTCCGTTCCTTGAATCCTCTCCTCTTCTCCCCTCTGCAGATCATCCAGGACCGTGTGCTGCAGCACACCTCCAGGAGTAGCCTCATGTGGAACAGTCAGCCTGGAGGTCTGTTCACCCTGCCTCAGTACTCCACCTACCTGGGAGACTTCCCCTTCTACTACGCCAAGCTGGGTACGTGGATTCTGCACTTATAAAAACCACTTTAACGACACACTCTCTGTGGTAAGGTTTGATAACCTGTGATTTTCACACATGACACAACACTGGCATAGGTGCTGTATTTAGAGCCCGACCAATATATCGGTCCACCGATATCAGCCGATAACCGATATATCGGTATCGGCCGGTATGTTGGCCGATATTGCAGATACTTTTTTTATTTTGTATTTTTTAAGTTATAAGACAGCACGTTGTGTATATTTGATCTTTTTTCTTAACTCAAGTTATATTTTATATTTGTTCTATTTGTGTTTTTGTATTTCTAGTTATTTATAATTATTTAATTCCGAGTTCAGTTTACGGTTTCATTGCATTGATGTCATTTTGGACAATGAAATTTATTGATAAGCTGTAAAATATCCTGCCTACATTACATATCTCAAGTCATGTCAAGTCATATCTTTGTCAAGTGTCATATTTGAGGGATCATTGCAAAAAAAGTGTAATATAATGTGTATAATATATAAGAATTTCGGACGATATATATCTATATCGGAATTGTTTACTCCCTAATATCGATATCTAACCTGACGCTGCCAGATGGATGTAAGTTCGTTCACATTTGTTTCACAACCAACATCCATCTGGATTCGGCCAAGCTAAATTGCTGAAGAGGGCGGTCACTTTTTTCAAGCTACTAGGCAGGTGATTGGATGGACCGTCTGTCTGTCACCGTCTGGGCTTGCCAACGCCAACCAATCAGATCGACTTCCCTTCATGACGTAGCAGCCTTACAGCTAGCTGATGGCTGCTATGTTCTCCCAGCCTAGCAACGGTCTGAAGGCTATCTCCCCAAATTCTACAACAATGTCTTGTTTACTAACGTTCATAGTTGATAACGTTACAGCAATACAGTTACGGTTTCGTACTCACTGTAAGATCAAGTGTTTAACGTTTATGTTAGCTTATTGTTTTGAATAGAATGTTTGACTAGCTCACTGGAGCTAGCCTCGGTAGCCGCCGCCATGTTGAATAGTGAAAGAACTACAAACGCAGAGGCGCCTCTCGGTGGCGTCACACCCGGTCTCGCCTAAAGCCCGCCCGTAGCTCACGCTGATTGGTGCGCCTGGGTGGCGGCCGGTTTGAACGCCTATCTGAGGCCAGGGCCAAACTGAGGTGGATTGTGAATTTGTGGAACAATGCCGCCCCCGTCTGGTGGAGTCAGGCTAAATATCGGCATCGCCCTAAAAAATCCAGTATCGGTCGGGCTCTAGTATTCAGTTAATCTTTATTTATTCATAATTTGGCAAGGAGAAGGACGCCAATTAGCAATTAGCCATGTTGTCTGTGCGCGTGGTTAATTGGCCAGATATGACTTTTTGACGTCGGGACTTTGTTGTTGGTTGGCGCCTTTTCTTCAACAACCTAATTAGAGCTCAGCTGTGATAGGCCAAGCAGCACACAGCTTGAACTAAACGAGCACACACCAAGAGACACACAGCTATCAGAGAGGTGCTTCTTATGCATGAAGGTCTTCTAATTATACTTGGGCTTAAAATCCAACCAAGCAGTTGTCATAGAAATTGTGGCTGTACAGAGAACTGACACTAGTAAAGCTGTGTTCACACCGAGATATTTATTTTTCTGTCTGTCGCTTGATTCAACCCTTTGGAATCGCTCTGTCGCTCTGTTTAAATCGCTTGTCAACAGGCACAATAATTGACGGACATCTGGGGGCTATAACGTTACGCAATGTCATGATGTTTGTCCACTACGAGCCACCGTAGTTGTTTATAAGCTAAGCCTATCAGCGTGCTCCTAACGCAAGCTCTATACCAGTAGTACAGACTTCACTTCATGTCAGCTGTCAGCCTGTCAATCAGCTGTCAATGCGGTTTGTTGCCACACAATAAACCAGCGGTTTGTTCCAAGCCAGTGTGATCCTTGACTCACTCTCACACGGCAGCCAATCAGCGTTGAACAGCGAGCGACTGATGCCAGCGTAATTTCGCTCGAGTTGGGATATTTCATCTCGAGCGACGAGCGTATTTTCTCCCCATCGCTCTGTCTCTGTCGCTCGGACGCCCAGCGATTTTTCTCCCGGGCGAATATACGCTCAATCGCTCGTTTGCATTGACTTTGTATGTAAACTCGATGCCAGCGAAAAACTTTAATAGGTCGGTGTGAACGCAGCTTTAGAAGTAAACTAGCGTCGTAGCACGGCAAACCCAGGGTTAAACGTGAAGTTACCTCGCTAAGCCACTAATCTTGCTTCGTGGTATAGGCCTCAGGTCTCCCACATACTTGGAAACAGACTTGGCCAATTGATTCTGTTGATTCTGATCGTCACTGTTGGTGTTTTCCAGGTATCAAGCCGTACCCCAAGTTCACCGCCATCATTCATGTGGTCACCCCATTGGTGTCCCAGTCCCAGCCAATCATCAAGCTGCTTGTGGCTGTGGCCAAATCCCAGTACTGTGCTCAGGTAATTCAGAACACACACGTTGTGCTGTTAGTGACGTCCCCTTGTTGCTGCTCAGGTGATTCAGAACACACACGTTGTGCTGTTAGTGACGTCCCCTTGTTGCTGCTCAGGTGATTCAGAACACACACGTTGTGCTCTTAGGCTACGTTCACACAGCCATCCTTAGTGCTTGAATCTAATCTTTGTGACTCAGATCAGTCTTTTTCATGACTGTGTGAACAGTACAAGTCACATTGAAAGTGACTTTTTTAAAGACGACCTGGGCTACTTTCAAATGTGGTAAAACATCAGATTCGAATCTGATGTTTTTGAAAGTGACTCCGGTGTGAACAGACATCTGGCCCATATCTGACTTAATGCTTCAATGTGACTTTTACGTCATTCCAGAGCGACATTCATCACTATTCTGCACTGGCGGGAGGAGGGATGACCAAGCGGGCAGATTGTGATTATAAACATGGAGGACAGCTGTGACGGAGCTAATCAGTGGAGGGACAGTGAGGTTTTAGACCTTATAAGTATTAACAAGAAGTAGCAGCTATTGCTCCACAAAATGCCATCATTAAAATGTTGGATCTCTTTCTCCTCCTCCTCGCTATCATCTGCTCCTGTATTCCCTGTCTTCCACTGCACAATAACTTGTAAATTAAACCGTAAACAACAGATGAAACAACATCGTCCGCTACCACCATGTTTACTGCTGTCTTCTTCCGGGTTTACGTAGAACAGCAGTGTGCTGCGTGTGAAGTTATAGTTCTTCTGTGTATGTGGGTCACTTCAGGTCCGTGACCTGTTCACACTGGAGTCTGATATGGGCCACTTTTAAAATGTCTGTGTGAACAGCCACACAAAAAAATGATGCTGTGCTGCAGTGGCTCTCATCCGTTTTCAGCAACGACAAATACTTTTGACATTTATCTAAAAAAATATATATTTTGCAAATATGACATTATTCATTCATTATGTGTGAATTTAGATAGATCGATAGATAGATAGATAGATTGATAGATAGATATATAGATAGATAGATAGATAGATAGATAGATAGATCGATCGATAGATAGATAGATAGATAGATAGATACATAGATAGATAGATAGATAGATAGATAGATAGATAGATAGATAGATAGATACATAGATAGATAGATCGATAGATAGATAGATAGATAGATAGATAGATCGATAGATAGATAGATAGATCGATCGATCGATAGATAGATAGATAGATACATAGATAGATAGATAGATAGATAGATAGATAGATACATAGATAGATAGATAGATAGATAGATAGATAGATACTGTAGGTAGATAGATATAGATAGATAGATAGATAGATAGATAGATAGATAGATAGATAGATAGATAGATAGATAGAGCTATACACTGTACTGTAGTGTGTAGCTGTCATGTAGTTGTAGGGTGTGCATCAGTTCTGAAAATAGCTCTGCTGCAGCAGCAAGATGTTGTTATTTTGCTTCCACACAAATAAGTCAAGTTAAAACAGGGCTCTGAATAGAACCGAGCCTTTATTGTGGGTTTGGATCTCTCTCCAGACATCGACTGTGTTCAGAACGACCCGCTAAGCTTGACTTATTTCCCCCTCTTTGCAGGTGATCGTTCTGTGGAACTGCGACAAGCCTCTCCCAGCCAAACACCGCTGGCCGGCCACTTCAGTCCCTGTCATTGTTATAGAAGGAGAGAACAAGGTAACAGCACCACTTCAGTCCCTGTCATTGTTATAGAGGGAGAGAACAAGGTAAAAGCACCACTTCAGTCCCTGTCATTGTTATAGATGGAGAGAACAAGGTAAAAGCACCACTTCAGTCCCTGTCATTGTTATAGATGGAGAGAACAAGGTAAAAGCACCACTTCAGTCCCTGTCATTGTTATAGAGGGAGAGAACAAGGTAAAAGCACCACTTCAGTCCCTGTCATTGTTATAGAGGGAGAGAACAAGGTAAAAGCACCACTTCAGTCCCTGTCATTGTTATAGAGGGAGAGAACAAGGTAAAAGCACCACTTCAGTCCCTGTCATTGTTATAGAAGGAGAGAACAAGGTAAAAGCACCACTTCAGTCCCTGTCATTGTTATAGAGGGAGAGAACAAGGTAAAAGCACCACTTCAGTCCCTGTCATTGTTATAGAGGGAGAGAACAAGGTAAAAGCACCACTTCAGTCCCTGTCATTGTTATAGAAGGAGAGAACAAGGTAAAAGCACCACTTCAGTCCCTGTCATTGTTATAGAGGGAGAGAACAAGGTAAAAGCACCACTTCAGTCCCTGTCATTGTTATAGAAGGAGAGAACAAGGTAAAAGCACCACTTCAGTCCCTGTCATTGTTATAGAGGGAGAGAACAAGGTAAAAGCACCACTTCAGTCCCTGTCATTGTTATAGAAGGAGAGAACAAGGTAAAAGCACCACTTCAGTCCCTGTCATTGTTATAGAGGGAGAGAACAAGGTAAAAGCACCACTTCAGTCCCTGTCATTGTTATAGAGGGAGAGAACAAGGTAAAAGCACCACTTCAGTCCCTGTCATTGTTATAGAGGGAGAGAACAAGGTAAAAGCACCACTTCAGTCCCTGTCATTGTTATAGATGGAGAGAACAAGGTAACAGCACCACTTCAGTCCCTGTCATTGTTATAGAGGGAGAGAACAAGGTAACAGCACCACTTCAGTCCCTGTCATTGTTATAGAGGGAGAGAACAAGGTAACAGCACCACTTCAGTCCCTGTCATTGTTATAGAGGGAGAGAACAAGGTAAAAGCACCACTTCAGTCCCTGTCATTGTTATAGAGGGAGAGAACAAGGTAACAGCACCACTTCAGTCCCTGTCATTGTTATAGAGGGAGAGAACAAGGTAAAAGCACCACTTCAGTCCCTGTCATTGTTATAGAGGGAGAGAACAAGGTAAAAGCACCACTTCAGTCCCTGTCATTGTTATAGAGGGAGAGAACAAGGTAAAAGCACCACTTCAGTCCCTGTCATTGTTATAGAGGGAGAGAACAAGGTAAAAGCACCACTTCAGTCCCTGTCATTGTTATAGAGGGAGAGAACAAGGTAAAAGCACCACTTCAGTCCCTGTCATTGTTATAGAGGGAGAGAACAAGGTAAAAGCACCACTTCAGTCCCTGTCATTGTTATAGAGGGAGAGAACAAGGTAACAGCACCACTTCAGTCCCTGTCATTGTTATAGAGGGAGAGAACAAGGTAAAAGCACCACTTCAGTCCCTGTCATTGTTATAGAGGGAGAGAACAAGGTAAAAGCACCACTTCAGTCCCTGTCATTGTTATAGAGGGAGAGAACAAGGTAAAAGCACCACTTCAGTCCCTGTCATTGTTATAGAGGGAGAGAACAAGGTAACAGCACCACTTCAGTCCCTGTCATTGTTATAGAGGGAGAGAACAAGGTAAAAGCGCCACTTCAGTCCCTGTCATTGTTATAGATGGAGAGAACAAGGTAAAAGCACCACTTCAGTCCCTGTCATTGTTATAGAGGGAGAGAACAAGGTAACAGCACCACTTCAGTCCCTGTCATTGTTATAGAGGGAGAGAACAAGGTAACAGCACCACTTCAGTCCCTGTCATTGTTATAGAGGGAGAGAACAAGGTAAAAGCACCACTTCAGTCCCTGTCATTGTTATAGAGGGAGAGAACAAGGTAAAAGCACCACTTCAGTCCCTGTCATTGTTATAGAGGGAGAGAACAAGGTAAAAGCACCACTTCAGTCCCTGTCATTGTTATAGAGGGAGAGAACAAGGTAAAAGCACCACTTCAGTCCCTGTCATTGTTATAGAGGGAGAGAACAAGGTAAAAGCGCCACTTCAGTCCCTGTCATTGTTATAGATGGAGAGAACAAGGTAAAAGCACCACTTCAGTCCCTGTCATTGTTATAGAGGGAGAGAACAAGGTAAAAGCACCACTTCAGTCCCTGTCATTGTTATAGAGGGAGAGAACAAGGTAAAAGCACCACTTCAGTCCCTGTCATTGTTATAGAGGGAGAGAACAAGGTAAAAGCGCCACTTCAGTCCCTGTCATTGTTATAGAGGGAGAGAACAAGGTAAAAGCGCCACTTCAGTCCCTGTCATTGTTATAGAGGGAGAGAACAAGGTAAAAGCACCACTTCAGTCCCTGTCATTGTTATAGAGGGAGAGAACAAGGTAAAAGCACCACTTCAGTCCCTGTCATTGTTATAGAGGGAGAGAACAAGGTAAAAGCACCACTTCAGTCCCTGTCATTGTTATAGAGGGAGAGAACAAGGTAAAAGCACCACTTCAGTCCCTGTCATTGTTATAGAGGGAGAGAACAAGGTAAAAGCGCCACTTCAGTCCCTGTCATTGTTATAGAGGGAGAGAACAAGGTAAAAGCACCACTTCAGTCCCTGTCATTGTTATAGAGGGAGAGAACAAGGTAAAAGCGCCACTTCAGTCCCTGTCATTGTTATAGAGGGAGAGAACAAGGTAAAAGCACCACTTCAGTCCCTGTCATTGTTATAGAGGGAGAGAACAAGGTAACAGCACCACTTCAGTCCCTGTCATTGTTATAGAGGGAGAGAACAAGGTAAAAGCACCACTTCAGTCCCTGTCATTGTTATAGAGGGAGAGAACAAGGTAAAAGCACCACTTCAGTCCCTGTCATTGTTATAGAGGGAGAGAACAAGGTAACAGCACCACTTCAGTCCCTGTCATTGTTATAGAGGGAGAGAACAAGGTAAAAGCACCACTTCAGTCCCTGCACCACTTCAGTCCCTGTCATTGTTATAGAGGGAGAGAACAAGGTAAAAGCACCACTTCAGTCCCTGTCATTGTTATAGAGGGAGAGAACAAGGTAAAAGCACCACTTCAGTCCCTGTCATTGTTATAGAGGGAGAGAACAAGGTAACAGCACCACTTCAGTCCCTGTCATTGTTATAGAGGGAGAGAACAAGGTAACAGCACCACTTCAGTCCCTGTCATTGTTATAGAGGGAGAGAACAAGGTAAAAGCGCCACTTCAGTCCCTGTCATTGTTATAGAGGGAGAGAACAAGGTAAAAGCACCACTTCAGTCCCTGTCATTGTTATAGAGGGAGAGAACAAGGTAAAAGCACCACTTCAGTCCCTGTCATTGTTATAGAGGGAGAGAACAAGGTAACAGCACCACTTCAGTCCCTGTCATTGTTATAGAGGGAGAGAACAAGGTAAAAGCGCCACTTCAGTCCCTGTCATTGTTATAGAGGGAGAGAACAAGGTAAAAGCACCACTTCAGTCCCTGTCATTGTTATAGAGGGAGAGAACAAGGTAAAAGCACCACTTCAGTCCCTGTCATTGTTATAGAGGGAGAGAACAAGGTAACAGCACCACTTCAGTCCCTGTCATTGTTATAGAGGGAGAGAACAAGGTAAAAGCGCCACTTCAGTCCCTGTCATTGTTATAGAGGGAGAGAACAAGGTAAAAGCACCACTTCAGTCCCTGTCATTGTTATAGAGGGAGAGAACAAGGTAAAAGCACCACTTCAGTCCCTGTCATTGTTATAGAGGGAGAGAACAAGGTAAAAGCACCACTTCAGTCCCTGTCATTGTTATAGAGGGAGAGAACAAGGTAAAAGCACCACTTCAGTCCCTGTCATTGTTATAGAGGGAGAGAACAAGGTAAAAGCACCACTTCAGTCCCTGTCATTGTTATAGAGGGAGAGAACAAGGTAAAAGCACCACTTCAGTCCCTGTCATTGTTATAGAGGGAGAGAACAAGGTAAAAGCACCACTTCAGTCCCTGTCATTGTTATAGAGGGAGAGAACAAGGTAAAAGCACCACTTCAGTCCCTGTCATTGTTATAGAGGGAGAGAACAAGGTAAAAGCACCACTTCAGTCCCTGTCATTGTTATAGAGGGAGAGAACAAGGTAAAAGCACCACTTCAGTCCCTGTCATTGTTATAGAGGGAGAGAACAAGGTAACAGCACCACTTCAGTCCCTGTCATTGTTATAGAGGGAGAGAACAAGGTAACAGCACCACTTCAGTCCCTGTCATTGTTATAGAGGGAGAGAACAAGGTAACAGCACCACTTCAGTCCCTGTCATTGTTATAGAGGGAGAGAACAAGGTAACAGCACCACTTCAGTCCCTGTCATTGTTATAGAGGGAGAGAACAAGGTAAAAGCACCACTTCAGTCCCTGTCATTGTTATAGAGGGAGAGAACAAGGTAAAAGCACCACTTCAGTCCCTGTCATTGTTATAGAGGGAGAGAACAAGGTAACAGCACCACTTCAGTCCCTGTCATTGTTATAGAGGGAGAGAACAAGGTAACAGCACCACTTCAGTCCCTGTCATTGTTATAGAGGGAGAGAACAAGGTAAAAGCACCACTTCAGTCCCTGTCATTGTTATAGAGGGAGAGAACAAGGTAAAAGCACCACTTCAGTCCCTGTCATTGTTATAGAGGGAGAGAACAAGGTAACAGCACCACTTCAGTCCCTGTCATTGTTATAGAGGGAGAGAACAAGGTAACAGCACCACTTCAGTCCCTGTCATTGTTATAGAGGGAGAGAACAAGGTAACAGCACCACTTCAGTCCCTGTCATTGTTATAGAGGGAGAGAACAAGGTAACAGCACCACTTCAGTCCCTGTCATTGTTATAGAGGGAGAGAACAAGGTAAAAGCACCACTTCAGTCCCTGTCATTGTTATAGAGGGAGAGAACAAGGTAAAAGCGCCACTTCAGTCCCTGTCATTGTTATAGAGGGAGAGAACAAGGTAACAGCACCACTTCAGTCCCTGTCATTGTTATAGAGGGAGAGAACAAGGTAACAGCGCCACTTCAGTCCCTGTCATTGTTATAGAGGGAGAGAACAAGGTAAAAGCACCACTTCAGTCCCTGTCATTGTTATAGAGGGAGAGAACAAGGTAACAGCACCACTTCAGTCCCTGTCATTGTTATAGAGGGAGAGAACAAGGTAAAAGCACCACTTCAGTCCCTGTCATTGTTATAGAGGGAGAGAACAAGGTAAAAGCACCACTTCAGTCCCTGTCATTGTTATAGAGGGAGAGAACAAGGTAAAAGCACCACTTCAGTCCCTGTCATTGTTATAGAGGGAGAGAACAAGGTAAAAGCACCACTTCAGTCCCTGTCATTGTTATAGAGGGAGAGAACAAGGTAACAGCACCACTTCAGTCCCTGTCATTGTTATAGAGGGAGAGAACAAGGTAAAAGCACCACTTCAGTCCCTGTCATTGTTATAGAGGGAGAGAACAAGGTAAAAGCGCCACTTCAGTCCCTGTCATTGTTATAGAGGGAGAGAACAAGGTAAAAGCACCACTTCAGTCCCTGTCATTGTTATAGAGGGAGAGAACAAGGTAACAGCACCACTTCAGTCCCTGTCATTGTTATAGAGGGAGAGAACAAGGTAAAAGCACCACTTCAGTCCCTGTCATTGTTATAGAGGGAGAGAACAAGGTAACAGCGCCACTTCAGTCCCTGTCATTGTTATAGAGGGAGAGAACAAGGTAACAGCACCACTTCAGTCCCTGTCATTGTTATAGAGGGAGAGAACAAGGTAAAAGCGCCACTTCAGTCCCTGTCATTGTTATAGAGGGAGAGAACAAGGTAAAAGCACCACTTCAGTCCCTGTCATTGTTATAGAAGGAGAGAACAAGGTAACAGCACCACTTCAGTCCCTGTCATTGTTATAGAGGGAGAGAACAAGGTAAAAGCACCACTTCAGTCCCTGTCATTGTTATAGATGGAGAGAACAAGGTAACAGCACCACTTCAGTCCCTGTCATTGTTATAGAGGGAGAGAACAAGGTAAAAGCACCACTTCAGTCCCTGTCATTGTTATAGAGGGAGAGAACAAGGTAACAGCACCACTTCAGTCCCTGTCATTGTTATAGAGGGAGAGAACAAGGTAAAAGCGCCACTTCAGTCCCTGTCATTGTTATAGATGGAGAGAACAAGGTAAAAGCGCCACTTCAGTCCCTGTCATTGTTATAGAGGGAGAGAACAAGGTAAAAGCGCCACTTCAGTCCCTGTCATTGTTATAGAGGGAGAGAACAAGGTAAAAGCACCACTTCAGTCCCTGTCATTGTTATAGATGGAGAGAACAAGGTAAAAGCGCCACTTCAGTCCCTGTCATTGTTATAGATGGAGAGAACAAGGTAACAGCACCACTTCAGTCCCTGTCATTGTTATAGAGGGAGAGAACAAGGTAACAGCACCACTTCAGTCCCTGTCATTGTTATAGAGGGAGAGAACAAGGTAAAAGCACCACTTCAGTCCCTGTCATTGTTATAGAGGGAGAGAACAAGGTAAAAGCACCACTTCAGTCCCTGTCATTGTTATAGAGGGAGAGAACAAGGTAAAAGCGCCACTTCAGTCCCTGTCATTGTTATAGAGGGAGAGAACAAGGTAAAAGCACCACTTCAGTCCCTGTCATTGTTATAGAGGGAGAGAACAAGGTAACAGCACCACTTCAGTCCCTGTCATTGTTATAGAGGGAGAGAACAAGGTAAAAGCACCACTTCAGTCCCTGTCATTGTTATAGAGGGAGAGAACAAGGTAAAAGCGCCACTTCAGTCCCTGTCATTGTTATAGAGGGAGAGAACAAGGTAAAAGCACCACTTCAGTCCCTGTCATTGTTATAGAGGGAGAGAACAAGGTAACAGCACCACTTCAGTCCCTGTCATTGTTATAGAGGGAGAGAACAAGGTAAAAGCACCACTTCAGTCCCTGTCATTGTTATAGAGGGAGAGAACAAGGTAAAAGCGCCACTTCAGTCCCTGTCATTGTTATAGAGGGAGAGAACAAGGTAACAGCGCCACTTCAGTCCCTGTCATTGTTATAGAGGGAGAGAACAAGGTAAAAGCACCACTTCAGTCCCTGTCATTGTTATAGAGGGAGAGAACAAGGTAACAGCACCACTTCAGTCCCTGTCATTGTTATAGAGGGAGAGAACAAGGTAACAGCACCACTTCAGTCCCTGTCATTGTTATAGATGGAGAGAACAAGGTAACAGCACCACTTCAGTCCCTGTCATTGTTATAGAGGGAGAGAACAAGGTAACAGCGCCACTTCAGTCCCTGTCATTGTTATAGAGGGAGAGAACAAGGTAAAAGCACCACTTCAGTCCCTGTCATTGTTATAGAGGGAGAGAACAAGGTAAAAGCACCACTTCAGTCCCTGTCATTGTTATAGAGGGAGAGAACAAGGTAACAGCACCACTTCAGTCCCTGTCATTGTTATAGAGGGAGAGAACAAGGTAAAAGCACCACTTCAGTCCCTGTCATTGTTATAGAGGGAGAGAACAAGGTAAAAGCACCACTTCAGTCCCTGTCATTGTTATAGAGGGAGAGAACAAGGTAAAAGCACCACTTCAGTCCCTGTCATTGTTATAGAGGGAGAGAACAAGGTAAAAGCACCACTTCAGTCCCTGTCATTGTTATAGAGGGAGAGAACAAGGTAAAAGCACCACTTCAGTCCCTGTCATTGTTATAGAGGGAGAGAACAAGGTAAAAGCACCACTTCAGTCCCTGTCATTGTTATAGAGGGAGAGAACAAGGTAAAAGCACCACTTCAGTCCCTGTCATTGTTATAGAGGGAGAGAACAAGGTAAAAGCGCCACTTCAGTCCCTGTCATTGTTATAGAGGGAGAGAACAAGGTAAAAGCACCACTTCAGTCCCTGTCATTGTTATAGAGGGAGAGAACAAGGTAAAAGCACCACTTCAGTCCCTGTCATTGTTATAGAGGGAGAGAACAAGGTAAAAGCACCACTTCAGTCCCTGTCATTGTTATAGAGGGAGAGAACAAGGTAAAAGCACCACTTCAGTCCCTGTCATTGTTATAGAGGGAGAGAACAAGGTAAAAGCACCACTTCAGTCCCTGTCATTGTTATAGAGGGAGAGAACAAGGTAAAAGCACCACTTCAGTCCCTGTCATTGTTATAGAGGGAGAGAACAAGGTAAAAGCACCACTTCAGTCCCTGTCATTGTTATAGAGGGAGAGAACAAGGTAAAAGCACCACTTCAGTCCCTGTCATTGTTATAGAGGGAGAGAACAAGGTAAAAGCGCCACTTCAGTCCCTGTCATTGTTATAGAGGGAGAGAACAAGGTAAAAGCACCACTTCAGTCCCTGTCATTGTTATAGAGGGAGAGAACAAGGTAAAAGCACCACTTCAGTCCCTGTCATTGTTATAGAGGGAGAGAACAAGGTAAAAGCACCACTTCAGTCCCTGTCATTGTTATAGAGGGAGAGAACAAGGTAAAAGCACCACTTCAGTCCCTGTCATTGTTATAGAGGGAGAGAACAAGGTAAAAGCACCACTTCAGTCCCTGTCATTGTTATAGAGGGAGAGAACAAGGTAAAAGCACCACTTCAGTCCCTGTCATTGTTATAGAGGGAGAGAACAAGGTAAAAGCACCACTTCAGTCCCTGTCATTGTTATAGAGGGAGAGAACAAGGTAAAAGCACCACTTCAGTCCCTGTCATTGTTATAGAGGGAGAGAACAAGGTAAAAGCGCCACTTCAGTCCCTGTCATTGTTATAGAGGGAGAGAACAAGGTAAAAGCACCACTTCAGTCCCTGTCATTGTTATAGAGGGAGAGAACAAGGTAACAGCACCACTTCAGTCCCTGTCATTGTTATAGAGGGAGAGAACAAGGTAAAAGCGCCACTTCAGTCCCTGTCATTGTTATAGAGGGAGAGAACAAGGTAAAAGCACCACTTCAGTCCCTGTCATTGTTATAGAGGGAGAGAACAAGGTAACAGCACCACTTCAGTCCCTGTCATTGTTATAGATGGAGAGAACAAGGTAACAGCACCACTTCAGTCCCTGTCATTGTTATAGAGGGAGAGAACAAGGTAAAAGCACCACTTCAGTCCCTGTCATTGTTATAGAGGGAGAGAACAAGGTAAAAGCACCACTTCAGTCCCTGTCATTGTTATAGAGGGAGAGAACAAGGTAAAAGCGCCACTTCAGTCCCTGTCATTGTTATAGAGGGAGAGAACAAGGTAAAAGCACCACTTCAGTCCCTGTCATTGTTATAGAGGGAGAGAACAAGGTAAAAGCACCACTTCAGTCCCTGTCATTGTTATAGAGGGAGAGAACAAGGTAACAGCACCACTTCAGTCCCTGTCATTGTTATAGAGGGAGAGAACAAGGTAACAGCGCCACTTCAGTCCCTGTCATTGTTATAGAGGGAGAGAACAAGGTAAAAGCACCACTTCAGTCCCTGTCATTGTTATAGAGGGAGAGAACAAGGTAAAAGCACCACTTCAGTCCCTGTCATTGTTATAGAGGGAGAGAACAAGGTAAAAGCACCACTTCAGTCCCTGTCATTGTTATAGAGGGAGAGAACAAGGTAAAAGCACCACTTCAGTCCCTGTCATTGTTATAGAGGGAGAGAACAAGGTAACAGCACCACTTCAGTCCCTGTCATTGTTATAGAGGGAGAGAACAAGGTAAAAGCACCACTTCAGTCCCTGTCATTGTTATAGAGGGAGAGAACAAGGTAAAAGCACCACTTCAGTCCCTGTCATTGTTATAGAGGGAGAGAACAAGGTAAAAGCGCCACTTCAGTCCCTGTCATTGTTATAGAGGGAGAGAACAAGGTAAAAGCACCACTTCAGTCCCTGTCATTGTTATAGAGGGAGAGAACAAGGTAAAAGCACCACTTCAGTCCCTGTCATTGTTATAGAGGGAGAGAACAAGGTAACAGGTTCATAAAGACATCCCCTCGAATCTGGTGTAAACGGCATATCTTCATCGCTTTCATAGCCAGACATGTTTAGTATGTTTTAGTAGCCTGTTTACTAGGGCTGTGGCGATTCACTTATCTCCCGATTCGATACTATCACGATTCTTGGGTGCCGATTCGATTTATATTGCGATTCTTAAGTATTGCGATTCTACGATTATTGCGATTCGATATTACGATTTATTGCGATTTTTGTTAATTTTTTTCTTTTCTTTTTTCAGTTTGTTTGCTTTTTACACTAGATTAGAACATGGGAAAAGTTGAATCATACACTAGAGACTGTATATTATATATCATGAGTAGGGCTGGGCGATATAGTTAAAAACAGGGGTGGACTGGGATCACAATTCAGGCCGGGCATTAGATACCAAGCAGGCCAGGCCGATATGGGCTGACGCGCGTGAAATTTGGGCCGTTTGAAGCCCAATTTGGGCCGTTTGAAGCCAGATTTGGGCCGTTTGAAGTCCAATTTTACAATGAGATGCACCCACTTTAACCCTGAAGTGTAATTATTACTTCAGACTAACTAATAAAGTAATAAAACCACTAGTAAACCAGTAGGCGGCGCCTGGCCTGCTGTTCAGTGAGTGGCCTGACTGCAAGCACCCAAAAAAAAAAAAAAATTGCGATTATCGATTCTGGAATAAAAGATCGATTCAAAAAATCGTGACATTAAAAATCGCGATACTTAGGTGAATCTATTTTTCCCCCCACCCCTACTGTTTACAGAGCGCGCTGTGTCTGAAACACCTGTACACAGCGTTATAGTGACCACCGCGGATGCAGTGCTGGAGCCAGAAAGTAGTGCCAATAATAAATAGCGCGGTCTGATCAACAGCAAGACTGTGGTTTTATTGTTGAAATGAGATGTCATAACACATGCATGCTTTCTTTAGGAGTAAAACTTGATAACTCCGTGCAGGCCCGTAGCCAGGGTTTGAGAAATACCGAGGTCATTTTAGTGCGGTGCGGGGGGCCCAGGAGCCGAGTGCACCAGCTGGGCGTAAAAAAGTAGGTCTTAACTGTTACGCTGGTCTTAGCTACGCCCGACGTTGTGATTTTAATTTACACCGAGTGCACCAAGCCTGACTTACCATGGTCGTAGCTGCGCCCGGTCTTTAGGCTGCGGACGTGCGCGTCCACGTGGATACGTGCTTGTTGCCAAGCAACACACTTCTCTCAGACGAGCTCAAGACAGTTGACAGACAGCTCCAACTCAGCTCAAACTTATAGAGTTGTATTCAAAGCGTAGAAACGTTCTCACAGCTCAATTTAACAGCGCCAACACAAACAAACACAATCACAAGTGCAATCAGTACTGAATGCGATGGCAGACTGCGCACTGCGGGCAGTTGACGAAGTCAGGAAGAAATGGGAAGATCTTCCGACGCATCGGCTTTTAAAAACCCGCCGACAAGCGGAGGTCCTGCGCCCAAAACGTCACACACATATCGATGGATATTTTTGGAGAAGATTCCCCCGCATCACAGGACTGAACGGCACTGACAGCACAGAGCTGTCAGTCCCGACAGCGCAGATCAAGATGAGACAGCTGCCAGTCAGTATGGGTACGCATTGGGTGTAACTTTTACGCCTGCTCCATACCAGACGTAAAAGTTACACCCAGGCGCAGCGCATACAGGGCTTAAGACTACATGGTGCACTAGTCATAAAATTAAGTTAGTCGTAACTTTGAGTTCTACGTCGGACGTAGCGTTACACCTAGGCGTACGCCCAGCTGGTGCACTCGGCTCCAGGGGGCGCTGTGCCCCCCTGGTTGGAAAATGTTGTCCATTTTAAAGTAAAATGCTTCAATCTGGTGCACTTTGAGAGCCAAATTAAGAGGCTAGATCTATAAAGAACTACAGACATCATGTTAGATTAATATCCTCTTTACTGTGCTGTTGCTTTACAATGATACAAAAAATAAATGTCTCCCCACATAATATATATTCTGCATACATACATCCTGCATCAATCACTGCCCGACACAATTGACTATCGTTAACTGACCCAGTCACACACCTGCTCACTCAGAGGATCACTCCACCTCGTTAACTGACCCAGTCACACACCTGCTCACTCAGAGGATCACTCCACCTCGTTAACTGACCCAGTCACACACCTGCTCACTCAGAGGATCACTCCACCTCGTTAACTGACCCAGTCACACACCTGCTCACTCAGAGGATCACTCCACCTCGTTAACTGACCCAGTCACACACCTGCTCACTCAGAGGATCACTCCACCTCGTTAACTGACCCAGTCACACACCTGCTCACTCAGAGGATCACTCCACCTCGTTAACTGACCCAGTCACACACCTGCTCACTCAGAGGATCACTCCACCTCGTTAACTGACCCAGTCACGCACCTGCTCACTCAGAGGATCACTCCACCTCGTTAACTGACCCAGTCACACACCTGCTCACTCAGAGGATCACTCCACCTCGTTAACTGACCCAGTCACACACCTGGTCACTCAGAGGATCACTCCACCTCGTTAACTGACCCAGTCACACACCTGGTCACTCAGAGGATCACTCCACCTCGTTAACTGACCCAGTCACACACCTGCTCACTCAGAGGATCACTCCACCTCGTTAACTGACCCAGTCACACACCTGCTCACTCAGAGGATCACTCCACCTCGTTAACTGACCCAGTCACACACCTGCTCACTCAGAGGATCACTCCACCTCGTTAACTGACCCAGTCACACACCTGCTCACTCAGAGGATCACTCCACCTCGTTAACTGACCCAGTCACACACCTGGTCACACAGAGGATCACTCCACCTCGTTAACTGACCCAGTCACACACCTGGTCACTCAGAGGATCACTCCACCCAGTCATCGCCCAACCTAACTGGTATGGAGTTCATACAACTTTATGTCCAATAATCCGAACTATCCCTTTAAGGGTATTGATTGCACCTGCTTTACTTCCTGCGTTATACCACCTCAAAACGGCTGCTGTGAAACGGGTCCATTGCTAGCCCAGTGCACATCCAGCTCTGGCTCTGGCCTCTTCCTTTCTGTCCAAACCGGCAAGAGCAGAGTTGGGTTTTGGATGCTTTGTACTGTGGGGTCACTGTGCAAAACAAGCAACCAACATCAAATGCTGCTATGTTTAAGCTTCTGGTCCATTTTCAATGAAAGGAGTCCAGTCACAACTCTATGGTCATTTACTGTGTTTCATTTTCCCCGGGACCTGGTAGGAAAAATAGGATGTGGATCAAACTTTTTGTCCTCGTAAGAATCCACGACCCGGGGGGGTACGGTGGTGCAGTGGTAAGCGCTGTCGCCTCACAGCTCGAAGGTCCTGGGTTCGATTCCCACCTGGGACGCTGTGAACACTGAAGGAATGCGTGCGGTCGTCAAAAGGGCCTTTCTGTGTGGAGTTTGCATGTTCTCCCCGTGCCTCCCGGGGGTTTCCTTCATATAGGAACCCCCTTCACCAAAACATGCAATATCCTGGTTGCTAATGTGGTGCCTCCTCTGGTCGTTAAGGGCGCCTGTTCGGAGGGAGGGGAACCGGTTGGAATAGCGTGAACCTCCCACGTGCTATGTCCTACCGGTGAAGCTTCCCCTGTCAGGTGAAAAGAAGCGGCTGGCTAACTGCCCATGTCTCGGAGGAAGCATGGAGCCAGTTTCGGCTCTCCCCAGATCAGCAGAGGGTGGAGCAGCAACCAGGATAAATAAATTTAATTAGCACTAAAGGGGGTTAAAAATGGGACAAAAAATCTGGAAAAAAAATTAATTAAAAAAAGAATCCACGACCCTCGCAGTTTTGATATGAATGACCGAGCGTAGCCATGCTGTGGTACAACATATTTCTCCTCTTGGGAAGGCCACAACAACCAACACAGAATGAAGTCGTGTAGCATTGATACTCAAATCTATTGTCATAAAGAGGGTGATAAGATAAGGGTCTTACAATGTCTTAGAAACTGCAGTCAAACCTGGATAGAAACCCACACAGTATATTTGGAATGGAATAGGCATTTAGATGAGTATTTATTTGTGCTAAAATCGCAGAAACCCTTACAACACTTTCTATACGGAGCTATTTGCATAGATACACGCGGAGAGGCACGGCTAATGAGCATAAACACACTCCACTGCTTGTAGATTTCCATCCCTATATTTAGATCTTCAGTGAATGAGTGTCTTTTTGCAAAAGCCTTCATGGTGTTCGTTATGTCGCCTTCATGGTGTTCGTTTTGTCGACATCAATGCTTGGCTGTCTCCGTTTTTTTTTTTTTTTTACTTTATTGCAAGATTTCAGTTTGTTTTTTACATAGATTTACATAAACTGTTTATACTTATACGTAACTTTCTTACAATATGTTATGTATTTTTTATGTGAGAAAAGAAAAAAGATGATAATATACAACATCCATGGTAATTGTATTGAAAAAAAACAGCAACAATACTTTAAATAAAAGAGAGAAAAAAAAATACTTGCATGCATACTCACATACACACAGTCACACACACACACGCTTCCACACACATAAAGAAAAGAAAAAAACACACACACACGTACATACGTACATACATACACGCCCCTTAACTCTTCATTAATTCATTAAAAACTTCATTTTCAGGTGTGTTCCGTATAGTTAATCCATTTATTCCATCGTTTCAAGTATTCTACCTCTAGATTTTGGATTCTGTAAGTTATTTTTTCCATTTCTAGAATGTTGTTTATATTTGACTTCCATTTATTAAAGAGGGGTGGAGTAGGTTTTAACCAATTCCTTGTTATCTGCTTCATGGCTGCGATTCTAAGTATTCTATAAAGATATCTATCTATTTCTAATGTGAGTTCAGGTGGTGGTATTCCTAAAACTGTCTGTCTCCAGTTTTAACACACACTACTGTAAACTGTAAAGAGCCAATGCCTTTATCATGCTGCCAGGCGTGAAGAGAGACTGTTTGCCAGGGAGCTATACTTCACAAGCGCTCAAATCGTTAGAATGTGCTCCTTTCTGCAGAGATGTCCCAACCACCAACGTTCTGCTAATGTACGTATGTGTTCTCAGGTGATGAGCAGTCGCTTCCTGCCCTATGACACCATCCCCACTGATGCTGTGCTCAGTCTGGATGAAGACACCGTGCTCTCCACCACAGAGGTACTGTATATATACTATACTGTAGTGATATAACATATAATGCTAAACAGAGTGTGGTTTTAATCTGTAGGGTTAAGGGGGACAAGGACCTCAGATTCCCATTCTTCTATCTCTCAGAGCAAATGTTATCCGTCTGCTGTAAAACAAAGTATTTGGGACACTTAATAACTGATCGTCTGATGGACGATGATGACATGTATAGACAGCGCCGCGTGCTGTAATGCACAGGCTAACATGCTGGCTAGGAGATTTAACTGGTGCTCTGACTGTGTCAAATTCACTCTTTTTAGATCTTTTTGTACACCGTTGTATACTGCCCCCTTGTGGGTGAAGTTTAGGAAAGAGAGCCATCACAAACTACGGGTTGCGTATAATGACTGTTTTAGGATTCTCTTGAACAAGCCCAGGTGGAGTAGTGCCAGCGAACTATTCTGTACGGCCAGAATTCACACCTTTGAGGCTCTCCTGAGGAAATTGATGTATAAATTTATATGCCGTCTAAACGGGTCTATGAACTGTGTAATCCAGGTGCTGACTAACCCCAAGTTTAGCACTGTCAGATATGGTTCCCAGCTTTGGACATATTGGTATTGCCTTGTGCAATGAGTTTTCTGTTTTTTGTCTTTTATGTCCCTGTGTGTTTTTTTAAATGTTGTATGTACTTTATGGACTGACTGAGTCTGCTCAATAAACTTGATTGATTGATTGATTGTAGGACAACCAGAAAACGAAAATTTAGAACAATTGTTACTCAAGAGTACACGTTGCACAAATTGCTGCAGTTAGCTTTTGTATGTATTTGTAGCTTATCTATTTATTTATAGATAAGGATCCTGTTATTTCCCTCCCTCTTCCTCTCCCTCTTCCTCTCTCTCTCTCTCTCTTCGTCTCTCACTCCCTCTCTACTTGGTGAAAGGTGGACTTTGCCTTCACGGTGTGGCGGAGTTTCCCAGAGCGGATTGTTGGTTATCCGGCCCGCAGCCACTTCTGGGACAGCAACAAGCAGCGCTGGGGCTACACCTCCAAATGGACCAACGACTACTCCATGGTGCTGACTGGGGCTGCTATCTACCACAGGTACCTTCACTGACCTTCTGCTCTCTTCTCTGCTGTTCTATTCTACTCTATTCGATATTAACGCAACACCTTCTCAATTTCTCTCCCTCTCCTAGATACTACCACTACTTGTACACTACCTACCTTCCAGCCAGTCTGAAGACCATGGTAGACCAGATGTCAAACTGTGAGGACATCCTGATGAACTTCCTGGTGTCCTCAGTCACCAAGCTGCCGCCGATTAAGGTCACCCAGAAGAAACAATACAAGGAGACCATGATGGGGCAGGTGAGGGGCCGTCAGTGGAGTTGTAATGAAACGCTAGAGCAGGGATACTCATCTTGCTTTGCCCAGGGGCCACTTTCGTGAAATGATAGAAGGCCAGGGGCCAGTTAATAAACAATCAATATACATTTTTCTGTAGCTGATTGTAGGTTTTTGGGGTGTCAGCCGGAGTTTAGTCTGACAATGTTGTGCACACCGGATAGTTCGTTAAATTAAGTTAGTTAGGTTAAGTACATACATAAGTGCCTGGGTAGCAAGCAGACGGCGGTATTTGAAAATTTAGCAGCTAAATTATAGATTATTGAAAGATATTCCATATTCCAGACTGAAATGCTATAACAGAAGTGGAGTATTGGCCAGAATGACATGAACATTTGGACACTTATTCAGCGGGTATCTTTATCTTTATTGTTTATTGAAGCAGGGACAGTACACAATAAATATATTGCACCAGAGATAGCGAAAAGCTAATTTGCATCTGTAGTCCCTCTTGCATGTTGCGTTCAGGTGCACAGTAAAAAAAAATCCATTGCGGGCCACACGGGGCGCCCGCGGGCCGCATGTGGTTGAGTATCACTGCGCTAGAGCTTGTTATGCTGCTGAATGCTGTGTTAGAGAGAAAGCCTGGATCTATTTTGAGAGGAGTGTTAGGAAACAAATCAAAACTTTGAGCAAAAACCACCTCCATACACTCTTATCTTCTAGTCGAGAGAAAACACTTTATCCACCTTATTTTTGAATCCGGTCTAGAACGTGACTGATTGCTGCAGCTGGGCACATTTCCTTGTTAAAACTCTGATGCTGGGAAAAAAGGTTGCTTGTCACAATAAATAACACTCGTTTGACGACTTATTTGAAGGCATGTAATAATTGTATCTATAGTAAATAGAAAAAGGGAGCCACCGGTGTCAGTAATAGTTAGAACTTACGGATCGGACCTTTAATTAGCAATATAATTTTCTTTTTCTTTTTGCAAATCCTTCAGTACCTTAAACATGGCAACTCCTGATTCGGAACTCTAGAAGCAGACATAATCATTTACTGTATTTTCCACAACGACACTCAGAGTGGAGGACTCTAATAAGGCCTATGCCTTTCCCGATTGGCTTCTAGTCTAGACACACACCACCCCTGGGGGGATGAGGGGGGTGTTTGGGGGTTACAACCCGTCTTTGATTTGCAAATCGAAATTGAAAGTTGTTGTCCTGCAGTGCGCTTCAAAAAATAACTGATGACGAATCACAATAGGCTGTGGAAGGACAGAATAATTGCCGATGCATTATTCATGGTCTTTGTCTCTTCTCTGTTTCTCTTCCCGCTCTACCTCCTTCTACCCGTCTTCTTCCATCTCTGTCCCTCCATCTCTCTGTCATCATCCCCCTCTCTTTTCCTCTCCCTCCCTCCCTCCCTCCCCTCCCCCCCAGACGTCCCGGGCGTCTCGCTGGGCCGACCCGGACCACTTCGCCCAGCGTCAGACCTGCATGAACAAGTTTGCCAGCTGGTTTGGCAGCATGCCCCTGCTCCACTCCCAGATGAGGCTGGACCCGCTGCTCTTCAAGGATCAGGTGTCCATACTGCGCAAGAAGTACAGGGACATCGAGAGGCTATAACCCCCCCGAGCCCTCCCTCCGCTCTCCGGACAAATCGAGTGAGCGAGGGGGGGCGGACACCGCAGAGCAATAACGCAGACGCCCCTGTCCGTGGTCGGCGTGGGGCGTCAGAGGTGAACAGGACGGGGTACGGCTGGGGAGAGGAGGAAGAGAAAGTAGGACAGAAGATACGCATGGAGGTCTGCTGTCGCTGCGTCCTCCATTCTTCCTCCGTTTCTCCTTTCCTCACTCGCTCATGTGCAGTCGTGGGGGGTCAGCTGTCAGGGTCCCATGTGACCTTGATATAAACTAGGCTGTATTTGACCTTGATAAACGAGGCTGTATTTGACCTTGTATTTGACCTTGATAAACGAGGCTGTATTTGACCTTGTATTTGACCTTGATAAACGAGGCTGTATTTGACCTTGTATTTGACCTTGTATTTGACCTTGATAAACGAGGCTGTATTTGACCTTGATAAACGAGGCTGTATTTGACCTTGATAAACTAGGCTGTATTTGACCTTGTATTTGACCTTGATAAACGAGGCTGTATTTGGCCGTCGCACGCCAGCAGTGACCTGATGACTATAAACTGATGGACTCTGGCGGAAGCGGCGGAAGCGATGGAGCCGAGTATAGCAGCTTTGCCGTTTTGACATTTTAAAAGTGCTCAACTGCTCCCGACACGCACCTATTGAAAAGTGTCTGTTCTGTTCACTATGCACAGGTTCAAGAGAAGAGGTTATTATTGGTAATTATGACGATGAAGAGGATAACACTATTTTGGATGCGTTTTAGCTATTTTATACCATGAATGAATGGCGGCCAGCACTACTCTCTCTGTACTGTCTTAATTAAACCCAGTGGTAAGGTGGGTGACGAGAGGACTGACAAACGGCCTCAGCCACAGAACTGAGTTAGGATGGATGATCTGATATTCACAGTGCCTCAAGTTTACCGAACGGCGTCGAGTCCCGAAACAGACCGGGTGCGAACGAGCACCTTGATCTTGCTGCTTCCTGTTTTTTTGTTTTTGTTTTTTCCCTCCGTGATTTGCGGTCTTCTTTATAACGGGTGAGATTATGGATATTCTGGTCAATTCTTCAGATGAGCATTAACGGTTGTGCTTTCCTAACTGAAG
This sequence comes from Poromitra crassiceps, assembly GCF_964638095.1. Classification (NCBI taxonomy): domain Eukaryota; kingdom Metazoa; phylum Chordata; class Actinopteri; order Beryciformes; family Melamphaidae; genus Poromitra; species Poromitra crassiceps. The sequence continues at coordinate 17,003,459 of NC_139641.1, forward strand.
TACGATGAAACTATTTTGTGTCAAATGAACAAGCAAAACGTGTCTGTCATTATCTGCCGTTCTGAACAAAAGAAATTATTTTATTTTGTATTTTATGCAAATCGCAGTCCAGAATGCACCATAATAAGCAGGACTCGTATATTTAAACCCCCCTCCGCCCCCGAAGACATCAGCTCACATGAAGATTCCCCTCAATCTGTGTTGTGGGGATAGATAGAATCCACAGAAACTCAATAGAGCTCAACAGTCACGGGACTTTTCCAGCCCCGGAAGTGAGTTCCCTGTTCGTTTTCTCCAGAGACAAAAATTGAAAATTAAATTCCCCCCTCCTCCTCCTCCCCTTCTGTATTTTTTGTTTTTGCTCCAACTGAAATGTTTTATGGTCACTCACGATTCAGTAGGTCATGGGCAGTGTTGGGGGATAACATTACAAAAGTAATGTGATTACAGTAACGCGTTACTGTAATCACATTACTTTTGTCGGTAACGAGTAGTGTAAGGCACTACTGTCCCTAAGTGCAGTAATCACATTACAGTTACTAATCAAACACTTAACTCGTTACTTGCCTACTAGCAAGATAAGTGTAGAGAGGAAAGATCTCAGCAAAAGCTTTCTTTTCACCAGGTAACATCAAAATCAGAGATGGACATTTATATATATATATATATATATATATATATATATATATATCAGGCTTGTTGCCTCCTCCTACATGGTAGAGGAAATGTTGCCAGTTTCAACAGTAGAATGAAATCGCCATTTTTCCAGAAACATATTGAGCAAAATACAGATGGCAGGGAACGGACAGCCACCATCAGACAGGAAAAGTTTTGCAACCTACCTTATTACGATAGAGATTTGTGCTAATATATGGGCATATATGTAAGGTTTAATGTTGTATTGTTAACTGGCAAATTACGTGACAATGCATCTCAGGCGATGTTACGGAGTAACGCAAAAGTAATGTAACGAGTAGTGTAACGAATTACTTTCTCCAGGGAGTAATCAAGTAAAGTAAGGCATTACTTTTTTTTTTTAAGTAATGTGTAATGTGTAATACATTACTTTTTTGAGTAACGGACCCCAACTCTGGTCATGGGTTAGTTTGGTTCCAGCCTTAAAATTCATTAGATAAGGATTTTTCGAAATGTCTATGGAGAAAATGAATGAGAAACTCACTTCCGGGGCAAAAGACGTCACGTGACTGTTCAGCGCTATAGGAATCCAGGGCAAATTTCTGTGGATGAAGCCGCCGATTGTTAACACTTTTAATTTTAGTAACAAACCTGCATCATGTCTTTAGATATATTGTTTTTATTTTTGTAAAGGATGTATAGGACAAGCTTGAACCGGTACTTGAATGTGTGCTAACCCGGGGGAAGGCTAGTAAAGGATCAGTTGCCCTGCCTTAACTAAGGCTGAGCTTTGCCAGTGGAGCCAAACGTCTGTTTTGAAACGCAAGTCTACTCGGAGCTGAGGGAGTAGGGGTGCTCCGATCCGGCTAAGCCACGATCCGATCCGATTCCGATTCCTGGGGTCACGATCCGATTGCAGAATCGATTCTCGATTCCAACGATTCTCGATTCCAACGATTCTCGATTCCAGAATCTAGAATCGTTCTCAATTATGTAGTTTTATATTGCAATAACACACAAAGGTAAATCTAAGACAAAAAATGACAAATCTATTAATGCTGAACTTCAAATTCAACTTCTGAAGTATTACAGTCAGGGTCTAAATTCATTTTGCAAACTAGGGGGGAATTCCCCCCTTATGTTCTTCAGATAAGATGGATTTATAGGCTGGGGGGGATCTGTAGACTTTGAGAAGGATTTATAGATTTTGGGGGGAATACATTAACCAGAGTTCTTAAGTGCAAGAGGTGGTGGCACCGTGGCAGTACAGTACACAATATGACATGAACATTTGGACACTTATTCAGCCGGTATCTTGCATGTTGCGTTCAGGTGCACTGTAAAAAAAAAAAAAAATACAATACAATACAATACGAAGAAGAATCGATTCTTGTGAGTTTGGAATCGATCCAGGAATTGTGGCATTAAGAATCGCGATCCTTTCAAGAATAGATTTTTTGGAGCACCCCTACGAGGGAGTGGATGGTTTTGGGGGCTTGGCTTAGCGAGGGATATCCTGTTATCATCTCCATAGATTAGATCTAATTTGGGCCAGTGACTGCAGCTTTTGGCATTAGCCCAGGCTGACAAGTGTGAGACACGGGGCTGGTCATGTTTCCATCCGGGGGCAGAAGGAAATGTTGTGGGAAACTGTGACATCACAACCATTCAGAATCGGCACGCCGAACACAACACAGTACTGTATTTTGCCCACTTGGTTTGAGCCAATATGACCAGATGACATCTTGTGATACAGTAGAGCCTCAGTTATCTGAACCTCTTGACATCTGAACTGACTGCTGCTGACCTGGACAGACACAAGGAAGGAAGGAAGTATGTAACAAGGAAACGGTGCTACTGTATATTAGGTGGTTTTGCACAATTTTGGGTATTTCTTGGTTGGTACATGCAGTTAGAAGCCTTTCAACTTCAAAATAAGACTGTAGTGGGACTTGTGGAATTCCAAATCTCAACCTGATATTAACAGCTGTTCATCTCTGAGGGAGTCAGATGAGTGAGGTTCTATTGTACTTGGTTATAAGCGTTGCCTTGGAAATGGCAAAATGTGAAAACTTTGAAGAGATCTATGTTCCCTCAGTTCAACATGTCTTAATTATGTTTTCATGACATTTTCCAGGAGTTTTTCAACACAAACGTGAGCCTCATACTGTATGTCATACGCTGCAGATCAGTGCATTCCCTGACCCTGCCACCACGGTGAGCTGAAGACTGAAATGATTTGTGAGAAATGTCCTCAAACACTCAAGCTCCGTTTTCCTTCGGCCTCGATATGTCCTATCATCATATCGGGTTTTTTCTGCTCGTTCTGTGATTTGGTTGAACTGGAATGTTGCAGCTGTTTTGAATCATCTCGCATCAGCCAGTTCTTAGTTCCTCATATCTGCCAATGACGTTTTCCTCATAAAGCCAGCAGCATTTCTCGAGAAATGTACGCACACCTGCTCTGACTCTTCCTTTGCTAGCGTTGCCATTTTGTTTTCGTTCATCGCTTTTGGTAACCTTTCACCCCGAGTTGTGCCAATAGATTATTTATGCTTCTTCCTCTTTCTTTTCTTCTTAGGGCCTGTGTCCACCTAGCGTCTTTTCATCAGCTCCGGCGTCTTTTTTCAGTTGTTTCCAATGGGGGGGAGAGCGTATGCGGGCGCACACGGACGTCTAGAGAAAGTGCGCTGCGCCCAGCGTCTATTTTCACAGCGCTCCGGCGTTTTTGTGCGCCCGACTCCCAGCGCTTCCAGCTGAGAATATTTTAACTTTTCAGAAAGACGCTGGTGTCGGGTGGTGCTGCTTTTCTGGCAACTTAATCATGGAGAAACTATCGCAACAGAGACAGAAAGGCTCAATTGTGGGAGCAGATTGGCTAGACACTTGATATTTCTGGTGAGTGTTGAGCTAAATCACTGTATGCGTGTTGTTTGCTAATGTTAGCTGTCAGCTATCAAGCTACTACCGCACTGAACTAACGTTAGTTTCAGACTGCTTCCTTGTATATTGTGCGCTGGGATCAGCGCTCCCCAGCGTTTAACGGTCGGAAAAAGACGCTAGGTGGACACAGGCCCTTAGCCAATATGAGGAATGCTATGCATTCCCATAGTTATTGGGTTCATCAAGATCAAAGTAATATTTCCTACCTATATGAGTGTATATGAGAGATACAGTCTGTATGTGGGAGAGTGTATATGAGAGATACAGTCTGTATGTGGGAGAGTGTATATGAGAGATACAGTCTGTATGTGGGAGAGTGTATATGAGAGATACAGTCTGTATGTGAGAGAGTGTATATGAGAGATACAGTCTGTATGTGGGAGAGTGTATATGAGAGATACAGTCTGTATGTGAGAGAGTGTATATGAGAGATACAGTCTGTATGTGGGAGAGTGTATATGAGAGATACAGTCTGTATGTGGGAGAGTGTATATGAGAGATACAGTCTGTATGTAGGAGAGTGTATATGAGAGATACAGTCTGTATGTGGGAGAGTGTATATGAGAGATACAGTCTGTATGTGAGAGAGTGTATATGAGAGATACAGTCTATGTGGGAGAGTGTATATGAGAGATACAGTCTGTATGTAGGAGAGTGTATATGAGAGATACAGTCTGTATGTGAGAGAGTGTATATGAGAGATACAGTCTGTATGTGAGAGAGTGTATATGAGAGATACAGTCTGTATGTGGGAGAGTGTATATGAGAGATACAGTCTGTATGTAGGAGAGTGTATATGAGAGATACAGTCTGTATGTGAGAGAGTGTATATGAGAGATACAGTCTGTATGTAGGAGAGTGTATATGAGAGATACAGTCTGTATGTAGGAGAGTGTATATGAGAGATACAGTCTGTATGTAGGAGAGTGTATATGAGAGATACAGTCTGTATGTAGGAGAGTGTATATGAGAGATACAGTCTGTATGTAGGAGAGTGTATATGAGAGATACAGTCTGTATGTAGGAGAGTGTATATGAGAGATACAGTCTGTATGTGGGAGAGTGTATATGAGAGATACAGTCTGTATGTGGGAGAGTGTATATGAGAGATACAGTCTGTATGTGGGAGAGTGTATATGAGAGATACAGTCTGTATGTAGGAGAGTGTATATGAGAGATACAGTCTGTATGTGGGAGAGTGTATATGAGAGATACAGTCTGTATGTGGGAGAGTGTATATGAGAGATACAGTCTGTATGTGGGAGAGTGTATATGAGAGATACAGTCTGTATGTGAGAGAGTGTATATGAGAGATACAGTCTGTATGTGAGAGAGTGTATATGAGAGACACAGTCTGTATGTAGGAGAGTGTATATGAGAGATACAGTCTGTATGTGGGAGAGTGTATATGAGAGATACAGTCTGTATGTGGGAGAGTGTATATGAGAGATACAGTCTGTATGTGAGAGAGTGTATATGAGAGACACAGTCTGTATGTAGGATAGTGTATATGAGAGATACAGTCTGTATGTAGGAGAGTGTATATGAGAGATACAGTCTGTATGTGAGAGAGTGTATATGAGAGACACAGTCTGTATGTAGGAGAGTGTATATGAGAGATACAGTCTGTATGTAGGAGAGTGTATATGAGAGATACAGTCTGTATGTGGGAGAGTGTATATGAGAGATACAGTCTGTATGTGAGAGAGTGTATATGAGAGATACAGTCTATGTGGGAGAGTGTATATGAGAGATACAGTCTGTATGTAGGAGAGTGTATATGAGAGATACAGTCTGTATGTAGGAGAGTGTATATGAGAGATACAGTCTGTATGTAGGAGAGTGTATATGAGAGATACAGTCTGTATGTAGGAGAGTGTATATGAGAGATACAGTCTGTATGTGGGAGAGTGTATATGAGAGATACAGTCTGTATGTGAGAGAGTGTATATGAGAGATACAGTCTTATGTGGGAGAGTGTATATGAGAGATACAGTCTGTATGTAGGAGAGTGTATATGAGAGATACAGTCTGTATGTGGGAGAGTGTATATGAGAGATACAGTCTGTATGTGGGAGAGTGTATATGAGAGATACAGTCTGTATGTGGAGAGTGTATATGAGAGATACAGTCTGTATGTGAGAGAGTGTATATGAGAGATACAGTCTGTATGTGGGAGAGTGTATATGAGAGATACAGTCTGTATGTGGGAGAGTGTATATGAGAGATACAGTCTGTATGTGGGAGAGTGTATATGAGAGATACAGTCTGTATGTGGGAGAGTGTATATGAGAGATACAGTCTGTATGTGGGAGAGTGTATATGAGAGATACAGTCTGTATGTAGGAGAGTGTATATGAGAGATACAGTCTGTATGTGGGAGAGTGTATATGAGAGATACAGTCTGTATGTAGGAGAGTGTATATGAGAGATACAGTCTGTATGTGGGAGAGTGTATATGAGAGATACAGTCTGTATGTGGGAGAGTGTATATGAGAGATACAGTCTGTATGTAGGAGAGTGTATATGAGAGATACAGTCTGTATGTGAGAGAGTGTATATGAGAGATACAGTCTGTATGTGGAGAGTGTATATGAGAGATACAGTCTGTATGTGGGAGAGTGTATATGAGAGATACAGTCTGTATGTAGGAGAGTGTATATGAGAGATACAGTCTGTATGTGGGAGAGTGTATATGAGAGATACAGTCTGTATGTGGGAGAGTGTATATGAGAGATACAGTCTGTATGTAGGAGAGTGTATATGAGAGATACAGTCTGTATGTGGAGAGTGTATATGAGAGATACAGTCTGTATGTAGGAGAGTGTATATGAGAGATACAGTCTGTATGTGGGAGAGTGTATATGAGAGATACAGTCTGTATGTGGAGAGTGTATATGAGAGATACAGTCTGTATGTGAGAGAGTGTATATGAGAGATACAGTCTGTATGTGGGAGAGTGTATATGAGAGATACAGTCTGTATGTGGAGAGTGTATATGAGAGATACAGTCTGTATGTGAGAGAGTGTATATGAGAGATACAGTCTGTATGTGGGAGAGTGTATATGAGAGATACAGTCTGTATGTGGGAGAGTGTATATGAGAGATACAGTCTGTATGTGGAGAGTGTATATGAGAGATACAGTCTGTATGTGGGAGAGTGTATATGAGAGATACAGTCTGTATGTGGAGAGTGTATATGAGAGATACAGTCTGTATGTGGGAGAGTGTATATGAGAGATACAGTCTGTATGTGGGAGAGTGTATATGAGAGATACAGTCTGTATGTAGGAGAGTGTATATGAGAGATACAGTCTGTATGTGGGAGAGTGTATATGAGAGATACAGTCTGTATGTGGGAGAGTGTATATGAGAGATACAGTCTGTATGTGGGAGAGTGTATATGAGAGATACAGTCTGTATGTGGGAGAGTGTATATGAGAGATACAGTCTGTATGTGGGAGAGTGTATATGAGAGATACAGTCTGTATGTGGGAGAGTGTATATGAGAGATACAGTCTGTATGTGGGAGAGTGTATATGAGAGATACAGTCTGTATGTGGGAGAGTGTATATGAGAGATACAGTCTGTATGTGGGAGAGTGTATATGAGAGATACAGTCTGTATGTGAGAGAGTGTATATGAGAGATACAGTCTGTATGTAGGAGAGTGTATATGAGAGATACAGTCTGTATGTGGGAGAGTGTATATGAGAGATACAGTCTGTATGTAGGAGAGTGTATATGAGAGATACAGTCTGTATGTGGGAGAGTGTATATGAGAGATACAGTCTGTATGTGAGAGAGTGTATATGAGAGATACAGTCTGTATGTAGGAGAGTGTATATGAGAGATACAGTCTGTATGTAGGAGAGTGTATATGAGAGATACAGTCTGTATGTGGGAGAGTGTATATGAGAGATACAGTCTGTATGTGGGAGAGTGTATATGAGAGATACAGTCTGTATGTGAGAGAGTGTATATGAGAGATACAGTCTGTATGTGGGAGAGTGTATATGAGAGATACAGTCTGTATGTAGGAGAGTGTATATGAGAGATACAGTCTGTATGTAGGAGAGTGTATATGAGAGATACAGTCTGTATGTGGGAGAGTGTATATGAGAGATACAGTCTGTATGTGAGAGAGTGTATATGAGAGATACAGTCTGTATGTGGGAGAGTGTATATGAGAGATACAGTCTGTATGTAGGAGAGTGTATATGAGAGATACAGTCTGTATGTGGGAGAGTGTATATGAGAGATACAGTCTGTATGTAGGAGAGTGTATATGAGAGATACAGTCTGTATGTGGGAGAGTGTATATGAGAGATACAGTCTGTATGTAGGAGAGTGTATATGAGAGATACAGTCTGTATGTGGGAGAGTGTATATGAGAGATACAGTCTGTATGTGGAGAGTGTATATGAGAGATACAGTCTGTATGTGAGAGAGTGTATATGAGAGATACAGTCTGTATGTGGAGAGTGTATATGAGAGATACAGTCTGTATGTAGGAGAGTGTATATGAGAGATACAGTCTGTATGTGGGAGAGTGTATATGAGAGATACAGTCTGTATGTAGGAGAGTGTATATGAGAGATACAGTCTGTATGTGGGAGAGTGTATATGAGAGATACAGTCTGTATGTAGGAGAGTGTATATGAGAGATACAGTCTGTATGTGGAGAGTGTATATGAGAGATACAGTCTGTATGTGAGAGAGTGTATATGAGAGATACAGTCTGTATGTGGGAGAGTGTATATGAGAGATACAGTCTGTATGTAGGAGAGTGTATATGAGAGATACAGTCTGTATGTAGGAGAGTGTATATGAGAGATACAGTCTGTATGTGGGAGAGTGTATATGAGAGATACAGTCTGTATGTAGGAGAGTGTATATGAGAGATACAGTCTGTATGTAGGAGAGTGTATATGAGAGATACAGTCTGTATGTAGGAGAGTGTATATGAGAGATACAGTCTGTATGTAGGAGAGTGTATATGAGAGATACAGTCTGTATGTAGGAGAGTGTATATGAGAGATACAGTCTGTATGTGAGAGAGTGTATATGAGAGATACAGTCTGTATGTGAGAGAGTGTATATGAGAGATACAGTCTGTATGTAGGAGAGTGTATATGAGAGATACAGTCTGTATGTAGGAGAGTGTATATGAGAGATACAGTCTGTATGTAGGAGAGTGTATATGAGAGATACAGTCTGTATGTAGGAGAGTGTATATGAGAGATACAGTCTGTATGTAGGAGAGTGTATATGAGAGATACAGTCTGTATGTGAGAGAGTGTATATGAGAGATACAGTCTGTATGTGAGAGAGTGTATATGAGAGATACAGTCTGTATGTGAGAGAGTGTATATGAGAGATACAGTCTGTATGTGAGAGAGTGTATATGAGAGATACAGTCTGTATGTGAGAGAGTGTATATGAGAGATACAGTCTGTATGTAGGAGAGTGTATATGAGAGATACAGTCTGTATGTAGGAGAGTGTATATGAGAGATACAGTCTGTATGTGAGAGAGTGTATATGAGAGATACAGTCTGTATGTAGGAGAGTGTATATGAGAGATACAGTCTGTATGTGGGAGAGTGTATATGAGAGATACAGTCTGTATGTAGGAGAGTGTATATGAGAGATACAGTCTGTATGTGAGAGAGTGTATATGAGAGATACAGTCTGTATGTAGGAGAGTGTATATGAGAGATACAGTCTGTATGTAGGAGAGTGTATATGAGAGATACAGTCTGTATGTGGAGAGTGTATATGAGAGATACAGTCTGTATGTAGGAGAGTGTATATGAGAGATACAGTCTGTATGTGGAGAGTGTATATGAGAGATACAGTCTGTATGTAGGAGAGTGTATATGAGAGATACAGTCTGTATGTAGGAGAGTGTATATGAGAGATACAGTCTGTATGTAGGAGAGTGTATATGAGAGATACAGTCTGTATGTGAGAGAGTGTATATGAGAGATACAGTCTGTATGTAGGAGAGTGTATATGAGAGATACAGTCTGTATGTAGGAGAGTGTATATGAGAGATACAGTCTGTATGTGGGAGAGTGTATATGAGAGATACAGTCTGTATGTAGGAGAGTGTATATGAGAGATACAGTCTGTATGTGGGAGAGTGTATATGAGAGATACAGTCTGTATGTAGGAGAGTGTATATGAGAGATACAGTCTGTATGTAGGAGAGTGTATATGAGAGATACAGTCTGTATGTAGGAGAGTGTATATGAGAGATACAGTCTGTATGTAGGAGAGTGTATATGAGAGATACAGTCTGTATGTAGGAGAGTGTATATGAGAGATACAGTCTGTATGTAGGAGAGTGTATATGAGAGATACAGTCTGTATGTAGGAGAGTGTATATGAGAGATACAGTCTGTATGTGGAGAGTGTATATGAGAGATACAGTCTGTATGTAGGAGAGTGTATATGAGAGATACAGTCTGTATGTAGGAGAGTGTATATGAGAGATACAGTCTGTATGTGGAGAGTGTATATGAGAGATACAGTCTGTATGTGGAGAGTGTATATGAGAGATACAGTCTGTATGTAGGAGAGTGTATATGAGAGATACAGTCTGTATGTAGGAGAGTGTATATGAGAGATACAGTCTGTATGTAGGAGAGTGTATATGAGAGATACAGTCTGTATGTAGGAGAGTGTATATGAGAGATACAGTCTGTATGTGGAGAGTGTATATGAGAGATACAGTCTGTATGTGAGAGAGTGTATATGAGAGATACAGTCTGTATGTAGGAGAGTGTATATGAGAGATACAGTCTGTATGTAGGAGAGTGTATATGAGAGATACAGTCTGTATGTGAGAGAGTGTATATGAGAGATACAGTCTGTATGTAGGAGAGTGTATATGAGAGATACAGTCTGTATGTAGGAGAGTGTATATGAGAGATACAGTCTGTATGTGGAGAGTGTATATGAGAGATACAGTCTGTATGTGGAGAGTGTATATGAGAGATACAGTCTGTATGTAGGAGAGTGTATATGAGAGATACAGTCTGTATGTGAGAGAGTGTATATGAGAGATACAGTCTGTATGTGGGAGAGTGTATATGAGAGATACAGTCTGTATGTAGGAGAGTGTATATGAGAGATACAGTCTGTATGTAGGAGAGTGTATATGAGAGATACAGTCTGTATGTAGGAGAGTGTATATGAGAGATACAGTCTGTATGTAGGAGAGTGTATATGAGAGATACAGTCTGTATGTAGGAGAGTGTATATGAGAGATACAGTCTGTATGTAGGAGAGTGTATATGAGAGATACAGTCTGTATGTAGGAGAGTGTATATGAGAGATACAGTCTGTATGTGAGAGAGTGTATATGAGAGATACAGTCTGTATGTAGGAGAGTGTATATGAGAGATACAGTCTGTATGTAGGAGAGTGTATATGAGAGATACAGTCTGTATGTAGGAGAGTGTATATGAGAGATACAGTCTGTATGTGAGAGAGTGTATATGAGAGATACAGTCTGTATGTGGAGAGTGTATATGAGAGATACAGTCTGTATGTAGGAGAGTGTATATGAGAGATACAGTCTGTATGTAGGAGAGTGTATATGAGAGATACAGTCTGTATGTAGGAGAGTGTATATGAGAGATACAGTCTGTATGTGAGAGAGTGTATATGAGAGATACAGTCTGTATGTAGGAGAGTGTATATGAGAGATACAGTCTGTATGTAGGAGAGTGTATATGAGAGATACAGTCTGTATGTAGGAGAGTGTATATGAGAGATACAGTCTGTATGTGGGAGAGTGTATATGAGAGATACAGTCTGTATGTAGGAGAGTGTATATGAGAGATACAGTCTGTATGTAGGAGAGTGTATATGAGAGATACAGTCTGTATGTAGGAGAGTGTATATGAGAGATACAGTCTGTATGTAGGAGAGTGTATATGAGAGATACAGTCTGTATGTAGGAGAGTGTATATGAGAGATACAGTCTGTATGTAGGAGAGTGTATATGAGAGATACAGTCTGTATGTAGGAGAGTGTATATGAGAGATACAGTCTGTATGTAGGAGAGTGTATATGAGAGATACAGTCTGTATGTGGGAGAGTGTATATGAGAGATACAGTCTGTATGTAGGAGAGTGTATATGAGAGATACAGTCTGTATGTAGGAGAGTGTATATGAGAGATACAGTCTGTATGTAGGAGAGTGTATATGAGAGATACAGTCTGTATGTAGGAGAGTGTATATGAGAGATACAGTCTGTATGTAGGAGAGTGTATATGAGAGATACAGTCTGTATGTAGGAGAGTGTATATGAGAGATACAGTCTGTATGTAGGAGAGTGTATATGAGAGATACAGTCTGTATGTAGGAGAGTGTATATGAGAGATACAGTCTGTATGTGGAGAGTGTATATGAGAGATACAGTCTGTATGTGAGAGAGTGTATATGAGAGATACAGTCTGTATGTGGGAGAGTGTATATGAGAGATACAGTCTGTATGTAGGAGAGTGTATATGAGAGATACAGTCTGTATGTGAGGAGAGTGTATATGAGAGATACAGTCTGTATGTAGGAGAGTGTATATGAGAGATACAGTCTGTATGTAGGAGAGTGTATATGAGAGATACAGTCTGTATGTAGGAGAGTGTATATGAGAGATACAGTCTGTATGTAGGAGAGTGTATATGAGAGATACAGTCTGTATGTGGAGAGTGTATATGAGAGATACAGTCTGTATGTGAGAGAGTGTATATGAGAGATACAGTCTGTATGTGGGAGAGTGTATATGAGAGATACAGTCTGTATGTAGGAGAGTGTATATGAGAGATACAGTCTGTATGTAGGAGAGTGTATATGAGAGATACAGTCTGTATGTAGGAGAGTGTATATGAGAGATACAGTCTGTATGTAGGAGAGTGTATATGAGAGATACAGTCTGTATGTAGGAGAGTGTATATGAGAGATACAGTCTGTATGTAGGAGAGTGTATATGAGA
>NC_139641.1:17016244-17021244 GCF_964638095.1 Poromitra crassiceps
TATGAGAGATACAGTCTGTATGTAGGAGAGTGTATATGAGAGATACAGTCTGTATGTAGGAGAGTGTATATGAGAGATACAGTCTGTATGTAGGAGAGTGTATATGAGAGATACAGTCTGTATGTAGGAGAGTGTATATGAGAGATACAGTCTGTATGTAGGAGAGTGTATATGAGAGATACAGTCTGTATGTAGGAGAGTGTATATGAGAGATACAGTCTGTATGTAGGAGAGTGTATATGAGAGATACAGTCTGTATGTAGGAGAGTGTATATGAGAGATACAGTCTGTATGTAGGAGAGTGTATATGAGAGATACAGTCTGTATGTAGGAGAGTGTATATGAGAGATACAGTCTGTATGTAGGAGAGTGTATATGAGAGATACAGTCTGTATGTAGGAGAGTGTATATGAGAGATACAGTCTGTATGTAGGAGAGTGTATATGAGAGATACAGTCTGTATGTAGGAGAGTGTATATGAGAGATACAGTCTGTATGTAGGAGAGTGTATATGAGAGATACAGTCTGTATGTAGGAGAGTGTATATGAGAGATACAGTCTGTATGTAGGAGAGTGTATATGAGAGATACAGTCTGTATGTAGGAGAGTGTATATGAGAGATACAGTCTGTATGTGAGGAGAGTGTATATGAGAGATACAGTCTGTATGTAGGAGAGTGTATATGAGAGATACAGTCTGTATGTAGGAGAGTGTATATGAGAGATACAGTCTGTATGTAGGAGAGTGTATATGAGAGATACAGTCTGTATGTAGGAGAGTGTATATGAGAGATACAGTCTGTATGTAGGAGAGTGTATATGAGAGATACAGTCTGTATGTGAGAGAGTGTATATGAGAGATACAGTCTGTATGTGGGAGAGTGTATATGAGAGATACAGTCTGTATGTGAGAGAGTGTATATGAGAGATACAGTCTGTATGTAGGAGAGTGTATATGAGAGATACAGTCTGTATGTAGGAGAGTGTATATGAGAGATACAGTCTGTATGTAGGAGAGTGTATATGAGAGATACAGTCTGTATGTAGGAGAGTGTATATGAGAGATACAGTCTGTATGTGAGGAGAGTGTATATGAGAGATACAGTCTGTATGTAGGAGAGTGTATATGAGAGATACAGTCTGTATGTAGGAGAGTGTATATGAGAGATACAGTCTGTATGTAGGAGAGTGTATATGAGAGATACAGTCTGTATGTGGGAGAGTGTATATGAGAGATACAGTCTGTATGTAGGAGAGTGTATATGAGAGATACAGTCTGTATGTAGGAGAGTGTATATGAGAGATACAGTCTGTATGTAGGAGAGTGTATATGAGAGATACAGTCTGTATGTAGGAGAGTGTATATGAGAGATACAGTCTGTATGTAGGAGAGTGTATATGAGAGATACAGTCTGTATGTAGGAGAGTGTATATGAGAGATACAGTCTGTATGTAGGAGAGTGTATATGAGAGATACAGTCTGTATGTGGGAGAGTGTATATGAGAGATACAGTCTGTATGTAGGAGAGTGTATATGAGAGATACAGTCTGTATGTGAGAGAGTGTATATGAGAGATACAGTCTGTATGTAGGAGAGTGTACATGAGAGATACAGTCTGTATGTAGGAGAGTGTATATGAGAGATACAGTCTGTATGTAGGAGAGTGTATATGAGAGATACAGTCTGTATGTGAGAGAGTGTATATGAGAGATACAGTCTGTATGTAGGAGAGTGTATATGAGAGATACAGTCTGTATGTAGGAGAGTGTATATGAGAGATACAGTCTGTATGTAGGAGAGTGTATATGAGAGATACAGTCTGTATGTAGGAGAGTGTATATGAGAGATACAGTCTGTATGTAGGAGAGTGTATATGAGAGATACAGTCTGTATGTGAGAGAGTGTATATGAGAGATACAGTCTGTATGTAGGAGAGTGTATATGAGAGATACAGTCTGTATGTGAGAGAGTGTATATGAGAGATACAGTCTGTATGTGAGAGAGTGTATATGAGAGATACAGTCTGTATGTGAGAGAGTGTATATGAGAGAGCTGCATGGTCGTCTTCTGAGAATGAGCCATGAAGCTTTGACAGCAAATAAACCATCCTAGTATTACAACAACAAACACAGGGCTATCAAGACGACAGAAGAACACAATCACATTGCAGAAACGATCCTGGTGCAATACTACTATATATAGTATATATAGTAGTATAGTATATATAGTAGTATACTATATATGATACGCGAGATATGACATTTTCTCTATCTTTTTCTCTTGGTGATGTTTTGGGGTGGGAGGATATGATATTAATGAATGTGCCTTCAGAAGAAAGACACCCCCCCCCCCCGTCCCCCGACAACTGCCTTGTACAAGAAAAGGTCCCCGTTTTCACTTGATAGTAGGTTCTTGTTTTCTGTATCAATGTCCAGTAACACATAATGGTTCCCTAGATGACATTGTTTAACACTGGAATGCTACTAAGACTTATCACCACGCATCTGATAACTGACACTACTAAGACTTAACCGCCACACATCTGATAACTGACATTCCTGCCTTTTCTGTTGTAGGAATATTTTGAAGGTCTTGTTCGGCTTACACACACACACACACACACACACACATACATACACATACACACACTGTCTGTCTTGTATTACTGTAACTGCGAGGACCCAAAAGTCCTCACTTCCAGGTTTTCACAATGTAATACAAGTACACACACACACACACACACACACACACACACACACACAGTATATTTATCAGACAGGATTCTGCCTCCTTGACTTAATCTCTGCCTGCTTCTGTCACTCTTCTGTAACTGCAGACCTAATTTTATAGAGATAAAGATGGAAAGATAGAGGAAAAATCACCATTTTGTAAAAGTTTTATAAAAAAAAAAAGACAAATAAAACATATTTGATATCATTTGACTGTCTTTGGCGTTTTTGATCGAAACACTTATAGCATGTTGCTCTAACCCATAGGTTCCCACTGAGCAATTTCACATCTAAAGACGTTTATAAAACGTCTTTGTCTCTAGACTAGTCTAGTTTAGATTAAGGCTATTGAAGGTTTAAAAGTGAAAGTTTAGTAGACGTCTAGTCTTAGCCTAGACGTCATTTCAACGTCTAATAGACGTTTTTAGACATTGAATAAACATCTATGTAAAAAAATAAAATACTGCTGCGACCTGGATTCAAACCCAGGTCACCAGAATGGCAACCCAACACCTTAACCACTGATCCATCTGTTCACTGATACATGTTTAAAACATGATCTGTTATCTGTTCATTGAGGGCATGTTCACATTACAGGCAAATGGCAGTGATATGGCAATAAGTGAGAGCTTGAGTTCGAAACGAAGTAAAACTCAAGTTTGTCAAAGGTTTTTTTTATATGCGCTCGGTCTTTTGAACAGGTTTTGAATTTGAACGGGACTCGTAGCCGTCAAGGTGTGGAACACTGATATGACGACTGGCTGCAGAGACCAACCGTCATTTAAACTCCACATTTGAAATGTTTCTGGGGAAGAACATCCTCTGCTGCATCTCTGACCTGCTGCCACCCCGCTCGCCTCTCAGGCTGCTCTGCACTCTGCTCGTCAGGTCTGATGTGCCTGGCTGGTCTGCTGCTCTGCACTCTGCTCGTCAGGTCTGATGTGCCTGGCTGGCCTGCTGCTCTGCACTCTGCTCGTCAGGTCTGATGTGCCTGGCTGGCCTGCTGCTCTGCACTCTGCTCGTCAGGTCTGATGTGCCTGGCTGGCCTGCTGCTCTGCACTCTGCTCGTCAGGTCTGATGTGCCTGGCTGGCCTGCTGCTCTGCACTCTGCTCGTCAGGTCTGATGTGCCTGGCTGGTCTGCTGCTCTGCACTCTGCTCGTCAGGTCTGATGTGCCTGGCTGGCCTGCTGCTCTGCACTCTGCTCGTCAGGTCTGATGTGAGCCCTTTCTGCCCCCTTACCGTAAGGGAGCAGCTGTGGCCACTTACGGAAAGGGAATTGCCCACAATGCATAGCGTTGTGACGTATAAAACGGGGAAGGCTGCAAATATCTGTCAAAAAAATAAAAGAACACACGCGCGAAACGAACGCGGTGTTTGCGAGTGCGCTGGAATGCCTTAATTGACAATGAAACATTACATTAATAGGGATTTCAGATTAGACAAAAATATTATATCAGAGGAATGCAAGGAGTTATTTTACACAATCCGAGTATAATCATCGATCATTTCTTTTACAATTGCAATCCACAACTTTTTTGATGAATGAGAAATAGTTTTACCGAATCTGTATTGTACAGTATTGACATTGTGTATAATGTTGGGTGACATGTCATTATTATGCTTATTTTAATTATAATTACATTAGAGGGACTGAGGGTTCAGGGCTTGAGTGTTTAGGGGGCGGATTGGAATTGGGCCGTAGTGTCCAGAGTTGGTGAAGATGTTCTTGTAGATCAGCGTTGTGTCTCTGCTGTAGGGTCCCCTTCTGCCTCCACTACCCAGAGAGGCAGAGAACGCCACCTGCTGTCTGGTTCTGTCTGTGTCTGTGTCTGTGTGTGTGTGTGTGTGTGTGTGTGTGTGTGTGTGTGTGTGTGTGTGTGTGTGTGTGTGTGTGTGTGTGTGTGTGTGTGTGTGTGTGTGTGTGTTTGTCTGTTGTGTGTCGGTCTCGTGTGTGTGTATCTATCTATCTGTCTGTCTGTCTCTGTCTGTTGTGTGTGTGTGAGTGTGTGTGTATGTGTCTGTCTGGTGTGTTGTGTGTGTGTGTGTGTGTGTGTCTGTCTGTCTCTGTTGTGTGAGTGTGTGTGTGTGTGTATGTGTCTGTCTGGTGTGTTGAGTTTGTTTAGTTTTCGCATGTTAGGTCGCTCTGTTTTTTTAAGTTGACTATTCATTAGGAACATCAAAAGTCTCTCTCTGTCTCTGTCTGTCTGTCTCTCTGTCTCTCTGTCTCTCTGTCTCTGTCTCTCTGTCTCTCTCTCTCTCTCTCTCTGTCT
>NC_139641.1:17026244-17076244 GCF_964638095.1 Poromitra crassiceps
CACACACACACACACACACACACACACGCACACACACACACACACACACACACACACACACACACACACACACACACACACACAGCCTCTCTTACCTAGTGTGCGGTTGATTGCTGCCAGTTGTCCGTTCAGGCTGCTGTTGACACTGTTCACCTGAGACATTAACAACACAGGTCTTAATGGGTTAATGGACCTTGTTACATTTTAAATCACTTCTGTCACAAAGTCAAATAAATCCAAAGTTTTCTATGAACTGTGAACCAGAAACTGTTTCATCTATTGTCCTTCACTAAGTGACGCACACCCCGGTCCCACTCAACCAGCCCTGCCTCAGTGTGATGGTGCCTGTAGCTGCACCCAGACAGCCCTGCCTCAGTGTGACGGTGCCTGTAGCTGCACCCAGACAGCCCTGCCTCAGTGTGATGGTGCCTGTAGCTGCACCCAGACAGCCCTGCCTCAGTGTGATGGTGCCTGTAGCTGCACCCAGACAGCCCTGCCTCAGTGTGACGGTGTCTGTAGCTGCACCCAGACAGCCCTGCCTCAGTGTGACGGTGCCTGTAGCTGCACCCAGACAGCCCTGCCTCAGTGTGACAGTGTCTGTAGCTGCACCCAGACAGCCCTGCCTCAGTGTGACAGTGTCTGTAGCTGCACCCAGACAGCCCTGCCTCAGTGTGACGGTGCCTGTAGCTGCACCCAGACAGCCCTGCCTCAGTGTGACGGTGCCTGTAGCTGCACCCAGACAGCCCTGCCTCAGTGTGACGGTGTCTGTAGCTGCACCCAGACAGCCCTGCCTCAGTGTGACGGTGCCTGTAGCTGCACCCAGACAGCCCTGCCTCAGTGTGACAGTGTCTGTAGCTGCACCCAGACAGCCCTGCCTCAGTGTGACAGTGTCTGTAGCTGCACCCAGACAGCCCTGCCTCAGTGTGACGGTGCCTGTAGCTGCACCCACACAGAGCCCAGCAGCCTGCAGCCTCCATGTTTAGTCCAAGTTGATTCATATTAAACATGTCACATGTCCAAAATGTCCCACACTGAACTTCAGATGAATGCTTCTCTCGCTATGTGAAGGACAGACAGCGAGTGTGTGTGTGTGTGTGTGTGTGTGTGTGTGTGTGTGTGCGTGCGTGCGTGCGTGCGCGTGTCTGTGTCTGTGTGTGTGTGTGTGTGTGTGTGTGTGTGTGTGCGTGCGTGCGTGCGCGCATGCGCGTGTCTGTGTCTGTGTCTGTGTCTGTGTGTGTGTGTGTGTGTGTGTGTGTGTGCGTGCGTGCGTGCGTGCGTGCGTAGGCTGTCCTCTCTCTCTCTCTCTCTCTCTCTCTCTCATCCTCCTCTCATACAGTAGGCTATCCTCTCTCTCATCCACCTCTCATACAGTAGGCTATCCTCTCTCTCTCTCTCTCTCTCTCTCTCTCTCATCCTCCTCTCATACAGTAGGCTATCCTCTCTCTCATCCACCTCTCATACAGTAGGCTATCCTCTCTCTCTCTCTCTCTCTCATCCTCCTCTCATACCTTGGAGTACCTTGGAGTGTACATTGACAACAAACTGGACTGGGCTAAGAACTCTGATGCACTCTACAAAAAGGGGCAAAGCTGTCTCTACTTTCTGAGAAGACTGAGGTCCTTCAACGTCTGCCGGACCATGCTGAGGATGTTCTATGAGTCGGTAGTGGCTAGTGCCTTCCTCTATGCTATTGTGTGCTGGGGCAGTAGGCTGAAGGCGGCGGATGCCAACAGACTTAACAAACTGATCCGTAAGGCCAGGGACATTGTGGGGCTGGACCTGGGCTCTCTGACTGCGGTGTCAGAGAAGAGAACGTTATCCAGGCTACGCTCCATCATGAGCAATGACTCGCACCCACTCCATGGCGTGCTGGTCAAACACAGGAGTACATTCAGTGAGAGACTGATTCCACCTAGATGCAGCACGGAGAGGCACAAGAAATCATTCCTGCCTGTGGCCATTGGTCTATTTAATGCCTCTCTTAAAAGAGCACCTCGGAGACGCTCAGTCTCCCTGAGATTGAGCCAGCCGATAGGCTAACTAGAAAAGTGTCTGGCTGAGCCACGTGTAAAGTATAGGGCAAGCCGAATAATAATACATGTTTCAGTGTGCAATAATTTAGATAGGTTAACTGGAAAAGTGCCTGGCTGAGCCACGTGTAACGTAGGGGGCAAGCCGAATAATATAAATATAAATATAAGCTCAGTGTGCAATAAGGACAATCTGACACGTAAGGTATACTCACTCTACGTATTGCTTACTTAAACGTACTCCACTACTTTGCTCCTATCGCAGTAATACTGGTTAACGTTTATACTGTTTATACTGTTTACTCCATGCTATGTTGTGTTGTTTGTTTCTTCTATTCTGCTTATTTTACTATTGCACTACTACTGTGTATTTATTTTTGGATATGTGTGTTTTGTGAACGAGCAGCTGTGATTTGTCCCAATTTCCCCCCGGGGATTATTAAAGTCTTTCTGATTCTGATTCTGATTCTGATTCTGATACAGTAGGCTATCCTCTCTCTCTCTCTCTCTCTCTCTCTCATCCTCCTCTCATACAGTAGGCTATCCTCTCTCTCTCTCTCTCTCTCATCCCTCTCATACAGTAAGCTATCCTCTCTCTCTCTCCCTCTCTCATCCTCCTCTCATACAGTAGGCTATCCTCTCTCTCTCTCTCTCTCTCCCCTCCTCTCATACAGTAGACTGTCCTCTCTCTCTCTCTCTCTCTCATCCTCCTCTCATACAGTAGGCTGTCTCTCTCTCTCTCTCTCATCCTCCTCTCATACAGTAGGCTGTCCTCTTTCTCTCTCTCTCATCCTCCTCTCATACAGTAGGCTATCCTCTCTCTCTATCCCCTCCTCTCATACAGTAGGCTATCCTCTCTCTCTATCCCCTCCTCTCATACAGTAGGCTATCCTCTCTCTCTCTCATCCTCCTCTCATACAGTAGGCTATCCTCTCTCTCTCTCATCCTCCTCTCATACAGTAGGCTATCCTCTCTCTCTCTCATCCTCCTCTCATACAGTAGGCTATCCTCTCTCTCTCTCATCCTCCTCTCATACAGTAGGCTATCCTCTCTCTCTCTCATCCTCCTCTCATACAGTAGGCTATCCTCTCTCTCTCTCATCCTCCTCTCATACAGTAGGCTATCCTCTCTCTCTATCCCCTCCTCTCATACAGTAGGCTATCCTCTCTCTCTATCCCCTCCTCTCATACAGTAGGCTATCCTCTCTCTCTCTCCCCTCCTCTCATACAGTAGGCTATCCTCTCTCTCTCTCTCTCATCCTCCTCTCATACAGTAGGCTATCCTCTCTCTCTCTCATCCTCCTCTCATACAGTAGGCTATCCTCTCTCTCTCTCATCCTCCTCTCATACAGTAGGATATCCTCTCTCTCTATCCCCTCCTCTCATACAGTAGGCTATCCTCTCTCTCTCTCATCCTCCTCTCATACAGTAGGCTATCCTCTCTCTCTCTCATCCTCCTCTCATACAGTAGGCTATCCTCTCTCTCTCTCATCCTCCTCTCATACAGTAGGCTATCCTCTCTCTCTCTCCCCTCCTCTCATACAGTAGGCTATCCTCTCTCTCTATCCCCTCCTCTCATACAGTAGGCTATCCTCTCTCTCTCTCATCCTCCTCTCATACAGTAGGCTATCCTCTCTCTCTCTCATCCTCCTCTAATACAGTAGGCTATCCTCTCTCTCTCTCCCCTCCTCTCATACAGTAGGCTGTCCTCTCTCTCTCTCATCCTCCTCTCATACAGTAGGCTGTCCCCTCTCTCTCTCATCCTCCTCTCATACAGTAGGCTGTTCTCTCTCTCTCTCTCCTCCTCTCATACAGTAGGCTGTCCTCTCTCTCTCTTACAGTAGGCTCTCTCTCTCTCTCTCTCTCTCTCTTCTCATACAGTAGGCTATCCTCTCTCTTTCTCCCTCATCATCGTCTCTGAAAATAGCCTACCTAACGTTAAGTGTTGTATTTGACTTTTTATAACATCGTCAGCCATATTTAAATTAAAATGTGCTCTCCTCCTCTCACCATGTGCTACCACGGCTCATAATTCATTCTTCCTCTGACAACAGCTTCATGAAACTTCCTGTATTTGGTCCGAAAGTCCAAACTATCCCAAAAATGCTTTCACACTGCAAACGAACCAAACCATGTTGCAGTTTGATCCAGACCGAGACCACCTCTTTTCTTCGGACCAATGTTCGGCTGTTTAGTCTGGACTGTGGTCCGAGGGAGGTTTCACAACTGTTATTTTGGTTCGGGTCAAACTGGAAAGTCCGGACCAAACAAGGTAGGTGTGAAAGTGCCCTCAGTGTGAAGGGCTGTGTGCCTTTTATTGTGAAGGGTTGTGTGAAGTGTCTGTTGGATTTTTATTGTGAAGGGCTGTTTGTGAAGTGTGTTGAATTTTTATTCAGAATAATACAATGATTACCATGGTGCAAAACCGTGTTCTGATTGGTCAAATTGCACAAAATTTGGGCACTGCACCACGTCAGGTCCCGAGCAGCACTGAGGTATATTAGCAGTATATTTTAGGCTAGGCCAGACTATACCTGACCAGAGTATAGTTTGGCATGGGGTTAATCCTGGTACACCTGTATTATAGGACGAATCAACGTGACGTCATTTGTAGTCTCTTAAAACAGACTGTCTCATCTACATCCGGCGAATGCAGCTATATACAGTCTGTACGTTACACCCCCAGAACATGCACAAGGAAGTTGGGAAAAAAAACCTTCAGACAGGAAAGAAGTTCGACGGAATCCGACCAATCACGACACGTGTGTCCACGAAAAATGCGGCATATTGGATTCTGATTGGACTAATGAGCGGAAGACCCGCCTTTCTGTGATTCTGATTGGACTAATGAGCGGAAGACCCGCCTTTCTACTTCCCATTCCGGTTGGTGCATGATTCTCCCCCACGAAGTACAGACGGTATGGCGGAAGCATTTGAAAATTGCGGAAGCCAACTCGTCTGTTCTAAGAGACTACGTCACTTGCCACCCAGAAATGCGCAACCCGCGGGAGTTAACTAGTATGAGTTGTGCCAAACAAACGTTAATAGCTCAAAAACTATACATCACATCGCTTATATTTTGACATTCTGAGTGAGAGCAGAATTAGCTCAAGAGTTTGATGTATAATATATGCATGCCGTGTTAAAGTTGTGTGAACTGTCGCAGTTTTAAAAATGTAAACAGAGTCAGCCGGCTAGAGTCAGACACTCAAAACTCCCAAAGCTCACGCTCCATAGGGTTCCATTGCCGTTGCCACCCAGTGACGCGGTTTGTTTACCAAAATGCTGCTCAGCTGATCCCTCGTATAGAGAGATGGCCACTGAAACTAAAGTGAAATCCACTAAACTAAACTTCACTGAACTTTACTGATCTGAATGAAACAGAACAAAACAAAGTGAAACTGAACTAAGTTGAAACTGCCTGGCCAATATGAGATCTGCTCAGTGAAATGGTAAAGAGTCAATCAGACCTTGCTCTGCAGCGTCTGCTGGGTGCTCTTCAGCATCTGCTGGGTGCTCTGCAGCGTCTGCTGGGTGCTCTGCAGTGTCTGCTGGGTGCTCTGCAGGTTCTTTGTCTTCTGGCTGGAAACTAGGACAGAGACAAATTGCAAAAGAGTCAAGTTCTCAGTTAAATGTTACAAACTAGTATAAATATGAATTTTAACACTATATTGCTACAAGATATAAAATATGAATGTATTAATTTGAGCCCTGTTTCCATACTCTGAATTATTGGAACCAAATAATTAGGGATGAGCGAGTACACCATTATCTGTATCTGTTTTAATCAACTAAATTATCTGTATGCGTATCTGTACTAGGAGGGGGCGTGGTTAATCCAAAGGTGGGCGTGGTTTAAACTGTAAGTGGGTGTGGCTTAAGTTTGGTTTGGTTGTGGTTGTTGATCTCCACTTCTTCTGGGACCATGATGAATCTCATCCAAACTCGCCACGGCACCAGCTCTCAAGCTCTGACACAGTTCAGCTCGGCCCATTTTAACACTGCTTGTATGTTAGCTTTGTACTTTTTTCCAATATTTTATTTTGCAATTTTTCAGAACATAAAAAACATAAACGGGCTCAGACACAGAAAAGAGAGAATTAAGAATAAGCATACATATCTCTCTCTATATATACAGTATATCATCAACATTCAAATGTTAGAACGTGATGCTACCAGCCGCTTAAGATGCTTATGTGCTTTTTTTTACATTACGTTACATTACGTCATTTGGCAGATGCTTTTATCCAAAGCGACTTACAATAACACATTGTTGTCAACAATAGAGCAATCAACTCTGCAACACAGTCTATGACAACTACAACTTCTGAAGGAATAGTGGTAAAGTTTAGTTAGGTTTCTTTCTTTTTTTCTTTTTTTTAATATGAGAGAAATGTTAGTTCAAAAAGGGCCCAAATGGAGACTGAAAAGGTGTGTTTTAAGTTTTCGCCAAAAGATTGGCAGTGAAGGGGCCATCCTGACCATGGGAGGGAGCTTGTTCCACCATTGAGGTGCCAGGGACGAGAAGAGTCGCGATTGGGATGAGCGACTCTTGAGCCCCCGTAGCGAAGGAGGGGCGAGGCGTCCTGCACTGCTGGAGGAGCGAAGGGAGCGGTGAGATGTTTGGAACCTGACCATAGATTGCAGGTACAGAGGAGCTGTCTGGTGTACTTCCCTGTAGACCAGTACCAGTGTGCTTGTAAGAGATGCCGTGCGTGGGATCCCACGCAAGGCATCCATGAGAAATCAGCTGGGCGAGTTACCTGTCGCCCCTAACCTCATCCAAGTAGGCCAGAAACAGGTCCCAGATAGTTGAACATTTCTTAAGTGAGTTGGTCCTCAGGAACAGGTCTCTCCATACAACCGAGACCATGTACTTAAATTGATTTTAATTAGAAATCCAAGACTATGTCAGCAGTGCCTCCATTTTATGTAGCATTCCTACCCCATAGTCATAGGCCCTTGAGTTCTTTTAATTATGTATATATCTATTTTTATTAACGCTGATAAATTCAGCTTTTTATCTTGGCTCTATTTTAACTAAATCACACAAGCCGTTTTAAACCAAAATATTGTATCCTCAAGGAATGAAATTGGCTTCAGCTTTACTTTTAACAGGGATACATACACCTTAAAGCAGCTACGAGCAAGATTTTCGATTGTTATTAAACAGTCTAAATTTTATAATAATCGATGCCTCACACCAACGCCGAGTAGTCTCGCTTGAACGCAGAGTGAATCGGTGAGTGTTGTCTGGATGATTAGTCTGTCTGCGGGCCGGGGCAGATCAGGAAGTGAAATGAAACGGTTTGCGGCAGCCACTTCAGCCATAACCACAAAATTACAAAATTACTTTCAAATAAACTGTTAGAATATAACGAGAGATGTTCGCGAGAGCAGAAAGTAGCGAGGACAGCCGTAAATTGTTTCGCTCTGCCTAGCAACTGTTTATAGCTGCCGTAAACCGCTTCGCACTGCTTAGCAACAGACCCAAAACAAAGATGGCTTTCCTCGCTACAAGCAAAGGGCTTTCTACTCTCGCGAACATCTCTCGTTATATTCTAACAGTTTGTTTGAAAGTAATTTTCTTTATTTGCACAAATGCAAAGCTCTCCAATGTTGTTCAGCACAATTAAGACAGCCTCAAATCTCAACAGCATCCAGTCTTTTGAGATTTAGGGCCCTATCTTCCCCCTGGCCTTAGGCACTAAACTGCCGTTAAACGCAAAAAAACACGCTTTGCGCCTGACTCAGGAAGATAGCATCATGTTTTTAGGCCCCGAAATGCACTTTACGAATAGAATAGGCCAGAATGGGCAAAATAAAGAAATTTTGTAAATTTTAAAATAAAATGCATTAATCAGGGCCACTCTGAGAGCAAAATGAAGAGGCTAGTAGATATGAAGAACTACACACATCACATTAATATCCTCTTCACTGTGCTGTGGCTTTTACACGGTGACGGCGTTATTGGGGGGTGAAAACGCCAAAATCTCAAAACAGGTCCCAGAGTGGAATTCTTGAAAACGCTGCCTTACTGTCGCCGTGTAAAGTGGAGAAACGCAATTCAGGTGATGACACAGCCCCCCTTCACCATGTTAGATAATGTTAGGCAATAGGAACATCTAGCCCAATACAGCCTTATGGCACAGGCATAATGACTCGCATTGACACTCAACAAACGTGATAACGATTTGCTAAAAACACAATCTGTTAAGTCCCCCCTACTAATGTCACACATAGCCTATAATCACTGTCTCCCGCATTGAATAATTGACAACTCACTGTCTGCGATCCATTTCCTCAAGTGAAGTCCCATATGTGCTCAGGTCTTTTTTATGTTGCTTTACTGGGTTTTTATTCGGTAATCCAATCTGGAGCATGATCTGGAGCAGTTTATTAGGCTACCATTTGCGACTGCTGTGTCAGACGCGTGGGAAATGCATTTAAAAACTTCAATCACAAAGCTAAATCACGCCCGTTAGAAACAGACCGAATAGGGGAAGCTAGGCATTTTTACCTTCAAAATAAAAGCCGTATTTTATAACTGGGTAAATAAAAATCAGTGTCGTCGACTCAGTGTGTGTTAAAATTGACTTTTAGTTGTCTGTGTTCTATGTCTTCTGTGTATTTCGGATCACACACAAAAAACGTTGCGACATGCATCAATAAGACTATTAGTTTATGTAATTACCATTATTGTGAAGGTGTTAACCAGAAGTTTCAATGTTATTCTGGCTCACTTGACATTTTGCGGCTTCAGTCAGCCTGATCCGCAAATATCACAGAACGAGCCCATTATAGTTGTCTGGTCAGAGCAGGCAGGTTGTTAATAAGATGTGATATAAAGATATTTGATGTCGAGTGAACCAGCTTGGACAAAAAGGACGAGGAAGAAGAATGTGAAGATGGAGAACCAACCGACTGCTTCAAATCAACGAATTATTCTTATTTATTGACATATGGTTATCTGTAACAATTCGGCATACACAAAGGCTACACCATGCAACATATATTTCGATATAATTCTAACTTAAAGTGTATTGTTTAATTGATATTCAGTCTAATATAATATTTCGTCATATAAGGAATTGGAAAATATAGGTAGGGTTTTATCATTAACACTAGCTGATGTGCAGGGCAACATAGATAATATGGAATAGTTACTGTTGATATCATGTGTATCACGTTCTGGTTGCAGATGGAGAAAATAATTTTGCTTTTAAAGGGGGTAAAATGTCATCAATAATAATATAAATTGATTAAGGGGAAGATAATTCAAGCGGTTGTATCATTTAATGTGATCTGGCAAATCAACATCCTGAGCAGAAATCACTTTTATTTAGCAAAATGTACCTTAGAGTCACTGTGAGATGAACCTGAACAGAAAGATGTTCCATTATTTGTGATTGCAATGACTAACTATAATTGTCTGCTTAAATCTGTTACAGAAGAGGAGTGGAGTAGAAAGGTGGAGAAAGCGTCCTGATTCAAATGATACAAAGAAAGATGTTAAAATGAATTTCTGGGAAAATACAAATTCTAAATTTCAGATTTACTTTGCTTTAGAAAAAATTGTCATTTTACTTAGAGAATGGAAAAGCTTTCATTCATTCATTTAGCTAGAGTTTTAAAAGGAGCAGAGGGGACTTTGTTGCCTGAATTGCATGTTTATATGCAAATTAACTGAATGGCTCATTCACTGCCTGAGGAAAATAAGAGGTCTTTTTCTGAACAAACATTTAGAATAACATTATAAAGTTAATTTAATTTGCAGACATTTACTACTTTCCAAATCTATCATTATTACCATTAGTCTGATAAGTAGTCTCAAAATTTAAAAATATACAAGCCATGTGTCTCGCAAGAAATCAAGATGGAGTGAAATTTGCACGTAATAGAAGTGTGATTATAGTGATAAGGGGTGCGAACAGACACTAGTTGACTGGGAGACAACAGCTGGAGGCCTGCTGAGCCAGGGGGCTTGACAAAACAAAAGAATAATCAAGGGGGTGTTTATACAGAGAAATAGCTTCAGAGTCATACAATGATAATCTTCTCCAACCAAGTTATCTTATTCATTTAAGAAGGTTAAAAGTAGTCTATTATAACATTTCAATTACAAATGATCAGAAGAAGGTAAGAAAAAAAAAAGAAAAAAAACATTAGAGACATTTTGGATAAATGCCATAATAGGCGCTAGATGAATAAGTAATTGAAGCAGAAGTGAGGTGGATCGAAGCATACAATGCTTAACATGGTAAGTGGAAAAGTACTTATCATATTACATTTGAACATGAAATTAAAGCTACAGCCTAAGTATGAAATATAGATATGGTAAGAGCCAAATTATAAATGAAATAATAAACTTACAAAGATATGAAATGGGTTCTTATTAAAGAATATCTGTGTATAGAATTTCTATTTGCAGAATGAAGAGACTGAAACTCTAGATATGGATCTGTGGGAGTTTCAGAAGGGGGGATTTATAGAAGATATGAGTTATCTGAAGATATGATTTATTTCATTGTGTTGTGTTGCAAGGAAATATTGTTGCAGATTGGAGAGACTTGGAGATATGGCGACACCACAGAGAAGTGAATGATCAGAGGGAGGTATTCTGACTGGACTGCTGACTGGACTTGTTGAATGACTTGACCGTAATGAGCTCATGTAAATATGTACAATAATTATGAAAAGGTTTGTTGGGGGTGAGGCAAACTTTTAATTCAAGTGTGTTTGGGGGCATGTGGTGATGACAAACTAATCACTAACTAATTAACATACTAATCATGTAATTACTGGGCCTTTTGAAGTGTGCATGAAAATAGTTGTGTTATGAGAAAACTTTATATTTGAAACAGATGGTCTATGGAAGAGACGGAGGTCAAGAGCGATGGATCAGGTTTCAGCGGCTGATTGACTAAATGGATGGGGATTTTGGCAATATGTGATATTTGGTTAAAATAGCGATAGATGGAATATATCTGAAATGTAGAAATTGATATGGATGTACTGGGAAAAGTAATAAACTATTAGCATAGTATGAGGTTAATGCATGAATCCAAATTCAATTGTAATACGGAAATTAAATTGAGATATTGCCAACTTTCCCATACCAAGGTCCATATGAATCAGGCAAGTTTATTTAATAAGTTGATTACAAAGTGACACATTTGTATAATGTTTCTTGTTGCATAAATATTCATTTGTTGTAAATGAAGTTTGAATGTTAGTGTTTTATTTGAATGAGAAAATGTGTTATCTAAAATGGCGTATCAGTGTACAGGGTGATTTTATAGCCCATATGATGTTGGAGCAAGGCATTTTCACAATGGGATTTAATTTAACAGACAAATGATGTGTAACTTAAGGGAAAGGGGGTCTGATTTGACTACACAGAAATTAAGCTTTTGTGGGGTTAGATCTCAAATGAAAGCTCATTTGATCAAATAA
Source organism: Poromitra crassiceps (assembly GCF_964638095.1). Lineage (NCBI taxonomy): Eukaryota > Metazoa > Chordata > Actinopteri > Beryciformes > Melamphaidae > Poromitra > Poromitra crassiceps. The sequence goes on from NC_139641.1 coordinate 17,037,730, forward strand.
CCATAATAATAACATCCAATGGGGACCATAAGGACTGCGTACAAAATTATGGAAAAATAAAATAGGCAAAATAAAACCCTGTATAGATCATAGAAGTCCATCAGATTGTAATTGAACATTGATATTTGGTTTGTTTGCATTGCAGAAATGCGGACTAAGATGGCGGAATGACATCTATAGAGTGCTATTGAAGAAATGGAGGAAGAAGACCTATGGAGGAGAATGGAAAATAAGCAGGTGTATCGCTATTTACTACTAAAAGTACATTTAGCCTTTTCAACCAAAGATCCTTAGGGGGGAAAGATTAAGGGTAAAAGTGTGATATAAAGGGTCAGTGTGGGAGGTTCTGATGGTACACTGATTCATCATACAAGTTAAGTTATCCAAATTCAATAGTCAATACAATTTAGAGTTCATCCCAAATTAACATTAATATAACCAGAGTTCCTGAAATCCCCTGAGTATATCCTTTGTGTTAATAGCTAAAATAAATAATTGTCTATCTAGAAGTATGTGGCATTGATGATTTTCACATGTAAGGGGTTATATAGAGTGAAAAATATTAAAACATATTGCTATAGAATAGAATACCACACTCAGATTATATGTCATTCACAGAGAGGAGACGGTGAACGAAGAGGGAAGAGCGGAAGACCGGAGCAGAGGGGATGACAACGACTTGGAACATGGATTCAAGACTCCAAGCATGTCAACATGTTAGGAATATGAATATGAATGAATGGGAATAAACAGGATGTGAGGGTTGGGATGGATGATTGCGAGTATGAATGAAGCGTCTAAGGGAGAGTGCAGATGCTGAGGCGGAGCCAATGGAAAAGCCATGATGACATCATTTGAATAGTGTCTGAATTCTTAAATATCTGTTATAAATAAATGATAGAGCAAACTTGTATGGGATGGAGCCAATGGAGACGACAAGATGACATCAATCACGTCAAATATTTGAACTGCTAATGAAATTTATGTTGTATTGTCTGTACTTTGTATATAATGTTGAAAAGTGAAGTGTATGATTGTAGTGCAATGTTTCATATGTGTCTAAGCTTAGCAATGATAGCATGCTATAGTTGTAATGAGATCCAACAACTTTAAACTGGTAGATTAGGCCAATCTATCAGAAGTATATTATGTAAATAACTTGGATTAGTAAGGAGTACATCATTACATGGAATGATATAGCAGTAAGGCACATTTCAAATACAGGCTTCATTAAGTGATGTCCCAAAAGCAAAGAGAGGGGGTCGCAGAGGACTTCTCTGTACTGTACACAGACAGAGTTTATAATCTGCATGTATTTGAAATAATTATAAGCCACTGCATTCTAAAGAGAGGAGTACACAGTTGGATTCGGAATATGGCAAAGTAAAGTGTACTTCTTTTAACAAGAATGTATATATCAGCATGGGATGATGAATACAACTAAGAGTAATTTGAAATGCAATATAACAACTTCTAAATAAAATGGTTTTACTATTAATAAGTAAAAAGAGGAGGGAAACTGTAGAGAGAATTTAGATGTTGTTATACCCCCTCCTAGCCGTAGGGGGGCGCTAAGTGCATAAAGCTACTCTTTGTTGTGGGACTTCAGAAGAAGTCTATAAAAGGACGTGACAAACAGGAAGAAGAGGTCATTCCCCAGGAGCAAGGAGAGGGGGGTGAACCACAGTGTCTGTGTGAGACTTTGTTTTTGTAAATAAACCTTTCCTAATACTTTTACCTTCTAGTTGCATCAATTTCTAAACTTAGAGTTAAATTCCTCACCACACTAACGTATCGATCACAATAAAACAGTACATACCTTCTGCACAACGTTGCACAACACAGAGCTAGTCGAGTTGCTAAGTTTACACAGACGGCTGTGTGTGCTCATTTCATCTCAAACGCGATACAAAAAATAGGCTACAACAACAAAAGAAACGCCCGCGTCTTCCTCGCCATCCGAGAACTCTGGGTCGGACTCTGTTTCGGACTCTGTTTACTGCTAAATGGGTGACTATACTATAAATACTAAACGTGATTTAGCGGGTTCCTTTCATCAGTTTGACTTGAAACAATGTCACAGGCTGGGAAAGGGTTTGATCTAATGTAAACAACCAAAACATGAAAGTACGTCCGGGTACGTCTTTGGCACAGAACGCCATTGTTAAAAGTACGTCCGGGTACGTCCTTGGCAGAGAATGAGTTAATTAATTCCAAATCTCAAAATGTTTTTAATCCAAATAATTACTAATCGCTCATGCGTTATTTTGTGGAAACCCCCGAACAACAACCATGTAGCTCTGGCTCAGGCCGCTGCACTACAAGCCTACACTCGCTCGGTACAATTTCCACAAAGCACAAACAGCTGCGCCAAACGCGCTACCTTATCGTTCGGAGATACTGGGACAGAAAAGTAAATAAACACACGTGGTATAACGTTCCGTTCTTGTGAATGAACCTACTACTAGATGGTGCGAGAGAGCGGCTGCTCCTTAGCAAACACACCTAGCCGCTAATAGCCACTAACGTTAGCAAACATTTACAAAATGATTCATATCTCGGACGAGCGCCTCACTCGTAATGCGTTCGGTTCTCAAAAGAGAGTTAGGCTTGTGTCTAGACAAACCGAACCCGCGACAAACCACAACAGAACTAACTGTGCACAAGGTTATCATACAGGGAGTCAATAAACGGGAGTTGGCTTATCTAAACCCAGGAGTAGGCCTCGGACAGCAGGCTGTGGAGCTCAGACGGTTTCACGGGACAGCCCAAGCCGAGGTATGGAAGCTAGCTACAACCAGCTCCCCTTCAGTAGATTGGGGACGCCATTATAAAAGTCTATCACACACACACTCACACCCATACGTGAAAACAGAGAAAAGAGACTCTAGAGAACAGGAGCTACAGAGAATACGTGACTTCCTTCATCACCCTAGCAGAGACTGCGCGCAGCTAAAATTCCACGTCATATAGCCTACTCAGCCTACTCCCACTTCCTGTCTAACCCTGTGCTCAGTCATAAATCACATGACATTACTAACCAGGAGGTATCTGACAATCACATTATCGACCTGTGACACCATTAAGGAAAAATAGCATATCACTAAACCTATCTCCTCATACATTACCATGAAGGAAAAATAATCTATCACTAAACCTACCTCCTCATACATTACCATGAAGGAAAAATAGCCTATCACTAAACCTATCTCCTCATACATTACCATGAAGGAAAAATAGCCTATCACTAAACCTATCTCCTCATACATTACCATGAAGGAAAAATAGCCTATCACTAAACCTACCTCCTCATACATTACCATGAAGGGAAAATAGCCTATCACTAAACCTACCTCCTCATAATTACCATGAAGGAAAAATAGCCTAATAACACATTGCTCTGGTATTGTTCTCGATTTGGACTGGTAGTTTTGCGGTCTCGGTTTCGACTCGAACTCGACCAAAGTGGTCTTGACTACAGCCCTGATGTGTGGCTCCCCGGGGTGTCCCACCTTTGTTCTCCATCTCCAGATCCTCCACCTTCTTCTTCTGCAGCTGCAGGTCGGCCTTGGAGGTGCTCAGATCGTCGTTCTGCTTCTTCACCTCCCTCTCTGTGTCATTCACTCTGCCTATGAGGGACGTCACTGAAGAGTCTTGAGCTGGAAGCACAGAGACAAAAACGTTTAACTCTTTCCCTGCCATTAATGTGATCCGTCCGTGATCAATCCGTGTTTTGACCACCATGCGATAGATGGCGCTCTTGGCCAACTTATGATGTGCTGATATATATTATAGGCCAGGGGTGTTTTTAGGACTTGGAAACATGGCGCAAAGTGTTTTTCTTGCCTGCTTTAGCACATGCACATGAGGAAATGTATTTTTTGCCTCTTAAAGTCTCTTTACTGTCACACCTCTCCTCTCTTCTGGTCTGAGGCCTATACTACGAGGCAAGATTAGTGGCTTAGCGAGGTAACTTCAGGTTTAACCCTGGGTTTGCCGTGCTACAATGCTAGTTCACTTCTTACCGAGATATATCTCCATGGTAACTCATGCTGTACAGCTAACCGGGTCTGGAGCAGGTTAAGTTCAGAGGATAAGATCAAAACCCATGAAGACCCACCTTCTGACCAATCAGCTATCTGGAAACAGCGATTCGCCATTCATATAGGATCCCCATATGAAAAGTAGATTGCATTCAAATGAAAATCACAAAAGAAATAAACATTTATGGCTCCTGTTGAATCAATCGAGGACTGAAGTGTTGCACGTTATTTCGAATCCCACATAGGTTACGCCAAACCCCACATATGTTACGCTAAAACCACCACCGCAAAGCGTCCTACCTGTAGTTGACCAGTCGGCAGGAAAGTATCGCGGGACTTCACGAGACTTGGTGACCGAGATCACGTTTGAGGTAATTTGGTCCCTGGGAGAGACCAGGAAATAGCCTGGGTGGATGTTGACGGATCAGATTATGGCGATATGTGGCGAAAACGGGAATAAAAATAGCTATTTAGATGCAGGAAAGACAGGCTCACACTTGGCCCCAAATCAGCTCCATTTTACGACTGACTTGGACGCTATTGATCTCAAAACAACGCTAGGACGGCCAGAATAATAATAATAATAATAAAACCTAATATTGCTAATCAAAATGTTCCGAAATGAAAATGTTTTTTTATACATCAAATATGTGTAGTTAGACAGCTATCCCATTTGAAAAAGATCAAAGACAGTAGCAACTCTGCTGCTGTGTGTCTGGATCTCGCACATATAGGGATGGGCCATTATTATGATAGCCTAAACAAAATAAATCAACTGTGCATTACAGCTTCACCCAAAGCCTGAGAATGGTTGCCACTGCATGCTGTAATCTCCCAATCTATTCTATTGTATTGTATTCTAAACTATTTTTTTCAACATTCTATAAGGCCTGGTTTTGAAAAGCGCTAAGCGCTAAATTAACGCCAGGGGGTAAGATATCGTTAGGCCGGTATTTAAGGCCGAAACGCCCATTCTGGCCTATTCTGGCACTGCGCCACGCCTCTTCGGCGTAAAGACAGGATGCTATTGTGGTATCTGGTCTATTTAATCATTAATTACTAGTGCATTCATAAATGCTATTCATTATTTGATTTTCTCTATCAGTTAGCTTAGTTGGGTAGTGGAAGGCAGATGGCAGCTGACAGGGAGACAGGAGGCGTTTGGGTTCACATGGTCGTAAATGCTAAACGTTTGGTGGGGCAACGGACACACACACACACACAGAACAAAACGCATACTGACTTTTAAGGGACACACACTCACGTGCACTTACATGCACACGCTTGGGTTTGATCTGAGGGAAGTAAGGGAGCATAGAGGATGTAGGGACGTTTTATTGCCATCATTAGGGAAGCTAGCCATTTGTTTGATACAGGGAGAGGGAGAGAGAGGGGAGACATCCCAGACCTCTTTCTATGGATGAAAAGTAGGGGTGCACCGATCACGTTTTTTGCCACCGATCACCGATTGCCGATCACCTATGAGAAATATCTGCCCAACCGATCATCGACCGATCACCGATTACTAGGGGTGTCACGATACACTCAGTTCACGATACGATACGTATCACGATACTGGGTTCACGATAACGATACGATACGATACGATTTTAACAATATTTTTTTAAACTTGAATAATGACAATATATGACTGGAAAAGTAGTATTTTATTTGAAATGCACAAATACAAAACATGCTGTTGTGGGAAATTGTTATTACAATAACAACTAGAAAAAACATGAGATTGGAGATAAGGCTTATCTTGCAATAGAATGAGTTACACCGTCACTTAGATTTACTTTGAACTAAAAGGTTTCTCAGCAGTATAAATTCTCATTATGCATCTTCAGTTTTTCTTCAAACTCAAACAACAAGACTTTTCTTAATCTATTTTTTATGCATCTTCAGTTTTTCGTGTCAAGTAAACAGTTTTGCCAGAAACTCAATTGAATGGTTTCTCTCCTGTATAACTTCTCATGTGTCTCTTCAGAGACTTGTTCAACTGAACTACTTTCCACACATTGAACTTCAACAAACAAAGACGTTTCTTAGTCTATTTTTTGAAAAAAAAAAAAAAAAAAAAAAAACTTTTTTTTTTTTTTTTTTTTTTTGCGATATGAGATTTCATCTCAACGATACATATCGTGACGTTTTACTATCGCGAAATTTCGTGGGACGATATATTGTGACACCCCTACCGATTACCGATCACCGATATATATTTATTTATTTATTTTGTAAGCAGCTATAGCAGTTTCCATTTTACATATAGGCCTACATTTCATGCATCAAATTGAAAGTGCAGCACATTTTCTTTTTTTTCTACATCAATATTTTATATTTTGTAGGCTAAAGGAAACCGCCAACATGATTTTTTGTGTGTGAGAGGGGGAGAGGGAGGGGAGACATCCCAGACCTCTTTCTATGGATGAAAAGGATTTAGGTGTCAAGTCAGTATTGAGTGACAGGTGACACACGCAACTGTGTCCACTTGGGAACACGCATACATTTGAGCAGTGATTCGATTGGATGATAGAGTGGGGCATAACATTATGAGAGTGGGAGTTTCTTAAGTGAAGGGAGGATATATAAGTTGAGACTCAGGGTCAAAGGGTAGAGAAGACATTCTGGACAGCTCTCCATGGCTCAGCCATGTCATACCACAACTTGTTCATTCAAATAAAAGACACTTTAATAGACTACATCACGCTTCTGTGGTTCATCTCTTTCTTCTCCCAATTTATTTAATATACGACACTATCTTCCCGAGTCAGGCGCAAAGCGCGTTTATGCGTTTAATGCCAGTTTAGCGCCTAAGGCCAGGGGGAAGATAGGGCCCTATATCTACCAACGCACTAGCCCTGCTGATTCGTTTCCACATTCTCTTAAGCTGCACCGCTTAACAAGCGCAGATCTGCACTGTTGTTTTGGTCAGCAGAAGTCAACAGTTGCTATGAACATGGGCTTTGTTATTATTATTATTAAACCTTTATTTAATCAGAGGGCTAACCACAAATGTAGGATAAGCAGATCCAGGATCTGTCCCTTGATCTGGTTTGGCTTAACCAGATAATTGCCATCTAGCGAGATTCTAGTTAAGTCATACCATGAATGTAGTTCTCAACTAGTTAAGTGGATCCAGGTTTTTCTAATCAAGTTGAGAGCGCGTGCACATGAAAATGCTCGTGCACCGAGCTTGTGCCCGCAAAAGAGGCGTGGTTTATAACAACTAGCCAATCACAATCCAATATGGACTGCTCCAGCTTTTACAGCGCCTGGACTACTCATTCATTCAAAGCGCAAATCGTGAAGCTTTACTGTATGGCAGAATCAAAATCTGTGTTAGATATTATTAGTCTGTTCCCGAATGACTGTCTAAAGTTACTGATTTATTCACATCAGTCATTTCTTTGAAGAGCGGTTTCTGCCTCCACGTATCTACAGCAGCTCAATTCACCCTCTCAATAAACTCAATAAAACCTGCATGTCTTTTTTGCGAGTGGAAGTAATGTGTAATCTATCTCAGTCTAAATTTCCAAAATCCGTAGGCGTAGTTAGATCATAGGCTCAATGAATAATAATGATCTCATGATGTGTTTGGTCGCACTGATGGAATAATTCCTATAGGCTAATAGGCTATCAATAAAAAAATAATGGTAATAAAATGAAAAAAGGCTGCTGAACTGAATCAACACGGTACGTGCAGGCATAGAGGGTATGCATGTGATGTCACAGAGGCAGAAGTCACTGTGGGGTCACGCCCACTGAGTCACAGCAAGACTGAGCTTGAATGCAGTAATCAGCCTAGATAACTGACACCTGCTGCTCAGGGAGGAACTTGACACTCATTTTGACACTCGTTCCCGATTGAGGGGGCGTGTTCCAGTGGGTGTGCATACCCTCTATAGATTTCATTATAAAAAATAGCCTATTTTTTGGTCACATAGGCTATAGGCAGCAGAATCGCATATCTCCATATTTCATACAAGGACTACGCTGAAAATAATATGAAGTTCAATCACATCATACAGGCCAAAAGCAACACAGTTGCAGCTGCAAAATGCAGGAGTAGCCTAGATATGAATAATCTGTGTGCAGGCGATCCCATATTAAATTGCTTAGATGTAGTAGGCTATTCTGGCATGTATGACCATGTCCAACCCAACGTCAGCCTCAGCTCTGTTGCTCCGTGCGCTTTCTATGTAACCTTTTTACACCGGTTTAGTGATATTTCTCCACTCACCGTTCAGCTGCAATCGATCGGCGGGGTCAAACGTATCTAGGCTACTTGAGAGCACAAAAATGAATAGCCTACATAAAAACATATTCCAAAGTGGTAAATAGGGCTTAATTGAAATGTAGCCTGCAACAATTGCAAGGCTTCAGTCCTCGATTAATTCAACAGGAGCCATATGTTTTTTTTCTTTTTTCTTCTGAACCTTTGTAACTGACTGAATATCTGACTGCCCTAATGTATCTTGTAATTAGTTGGACATAAATAAATAATTAAAATATGTGTGTGTGTGTGTGTGTGTGTGTGTGTGTGTGTGTGTGTGTGTGTGTGTGTGTGTGTGTGTGTGTGTGTGTGTGTGTGTGTGTGTGTGTGTGTGTGTTAACTTGGGGCGTCCCACCTGCGTTCTCTGTCTGCAGATCCTCCACCTTCTTCTGCAGCTCTGCTCTGAGAGCTGCTGCCTCGTTCCTCTGATCCTTCTGCTCCCGCTCTGCCTCCGTCACTCTGTGGACCAACACTGAAGACAACAACAGGCTTTAAACAAATAGTGATGTGTGAGAACACAGTTGTTTCTCTTTTAACCATGACTTAATACCCCTGTTAAAAACATTAAAATCGTGTTGTGTTTTCAGCTCAGTAGGTAGACTGTTCCATAGTTTTGCTCCTTTAACAGAGAAAACTGATTGTCCAAACGAGGTTTTACACATCGGGACACGACAGTCTCTGTTTGTAGAAGCCTGTGTGTTAATTCTGCTGGTCTGCTGGTGTCTTACAACGTAATCATTAAAAGAGGAGGGAGCGTGTCCATGCAGACATTTAAAAATAAGCTTTAGGTTTGAATAGCTTTGTGAAAATATAGAATGCACGTAAAGCTGGGCTGTGTCAGACACTTTCTAATTAGTTTAAAGCAGTTGATGTTTGATTTAGCTTTTTTTCTAATATTGGTTGTTTCCCCTAGCCCGTTATCTGGCCGCCCTGGGGGATAGTCTGGAGCTGGTGGACCCGGCGCTCAGACCAGAACTTCAAGCTGAAATGTTTAGAATGGTGTACGAGAGACAGAGAGACGCGAGACGCATGTCTTTCTAAATGGTGTGCTTTCACCCCCGTCGACCGATGGTTATGTCTGGCCCTGCTTTTTATTTTCTTCTTGCACGTGTGTTGGGTGTTTTCTATAATTTATATAATTTATAATGGTGTGTGCGTGTGGTGTGCTTTCACTCCCCCCCCCCCAATGTGTGCAGTGTGTGTGTGTGTGTGTGTGTGTACTATTGTCAAGCTATTTTAGCCTTGCATGCTATTAAAAATACTGTTTTTTTAAATCAAATTTTGTGTCCTTTTTCACTCAGAAAGATAGAGTTCAACCATATATAGCACAATAACATCCGGTTTAAGCCGATGAAGTGATATGTATGGGTGTGTCTGTATGTATGTAGATATATATATATGGATATATATAAAGCAACCACTTTGGACTCAGCACCCACAAGAAAGATGTGTGTGTGTGTGTGTATACTCTGATTACATTTTAATGTAAGCCATTGTAGGCAAGTTACCCCGCTATAGCGGTTTAGACTCATTTTCAAATTTCTGAAAATAGAGATAGATAAGACACATCACAACCTGGGTGTGTACTAGTGATGTGACGTTCGCGAACAATCTGAATCTACAGAACGGCTCTTTGCTATGAACGAAGGGAACCGAGTCCTACAACATTTTAATGTTGTGCCCAAATTTCACTGCCTGCTGCTCCCCACCACACACACAGGGTAGACCTCCCTCCCTCCCTCTGCTAGCCTGCGAAGTGTTGCATGAATTGCATTCAAGGAAAGCCAAGTTTATTTACACAACACATTTCATAGAAGAAGTAAATTCACTGACTAAACAGATGGATATGGTGTCACCTTGTGTAATGTTTACAATGCAGATCATTAACATCAGGTCTGGAAATACTGGCTCGCCTGCTGCCTGGGCTCGCCACACGCATGCGCTGCCTCGCCCCCAGCTTGGCTACTGCATGGCCTCACCTGCTCTATTGGCATACACAGCACACAAATGTGTGTGTGTATATATACCGCTAATAATGAATATTATTGTTTGTTTAGTAACTGGCCCCTGGCCTCCTGTCATTTTGCAAAAATGGCCTCCGGGCAAAGCAAGTTGAGTATCCCTGCTGTAGATAATAAAGCCACAGATGAAAGGAGCCTGCCAACATGGTCATAGCAAAGACAATGCATGTAAGGTGTGAGTACAGGTGAGACTGTGTTGATGTCACACTTGTTGTGCTGCATTGGCAATAAAAGCTCCGACTGGAATATTTTCCAAACTGCTCAGCCTCCTCATACATTACCATGAAGGAAAAATAGCCTATCACTAAACCTACCTCCTCATACATGACCATGAAGGAAAAATAGCCTAATAACACATTGCTCTGGTATGGTCTCGATTTGGACTGGTAGTTTTGCGGTCTCGGTTTCGACTCGAACTCAACCAAAGCGGTCTCGACTACAGCCCTGATGTGCAGTTCCTCTGGGTGTCCCACCTTTGTTCTCCATCTCCAGATCCTCCACCTTCTTCTTCTGCAGCTGCAGGTCGGCCTTGGAGGCGCTCAGATCATCGTTCTGCTTCTTCACCTCCCTCTCTGTGTCGCTCACTCTGCCTATGAGGGACGTCACTGAAGAGTCTTGAGCTGGAAGCACAGAGACAAATCACAACAAACGTTTCACTCATTCCCCGCCATTAATGTGATATGATGTCAATCTGTGTTTTCACCCGTATAGAACCAAGCATACTGGACCTGTACGGAACCGAGAAATAATGAGGCAGAGACTAGCAGTGCCGACGTCAAAGTTGCTTGCTAATTGCTATTACAAGTTGTATAAATAAAACTTTGTGTATCTTTCTTACCTAACGTTAATGAACCTTTCTAACTGACTGAATATCTGACTGCCCTAATGTACCTTGTGTGTGTGTGTGTGTGTGTGTGTGTGTGTGTGTGTGTGTGTGTGTGTGTGTGTGTGTGTGTGTGTGTGAGTGTGTGTGTGTGTGTGTGTGTGTGTGTGGGGCGTCCCACCTGCGTTCTCTCTCTGCAGATCCTCCACCTTCTTCTGCAGCTCTACTCTGATCGCCGCTGCCTCCTTCCTCTGATCCTTCTGCTCCCGCTCTGCCTCCGTCACTCTGTAGACCAACACTGCAGACAACAACAGGCTTTAAACAAATAGTGCTACAGCCTAGCTAAACATTCCATATATATATATATATATATATACCGTACATACATATTAGGGCTGTCAAACGATTAATTTTCTAAATCGCGATTAATCTTGCGATTAACTATAGTTAATCGCGATTAATCGCATCTTTGTATCGCATGTTTAAAATGCCATTATTTTGCAGTTCAAAGCATTTTTAATTCGATATTAATCATTCTTACCAGTGTGTCATGATTGGGAATCAAACGAATGCAAATAAATGTACTTTGTGATCTTGAATTTTAGATTTAGTTTCAATTCAATAGAAGTGCAATGTAGACAGGAGGTAACAATGTCTACAAAATATATCTTGAATAGAAAATAAATGCACAATTGTAAACAATGCAGTACACGCTCCAATAACCCAGCACTTTGAGCTGCATTCTATGTATGAAAGGTGCTATACAAATAAAGCTTATTAGGGGTTCAAGCCCTGAAGGGGCTGAAACCCTATTGTTTTTGTGCCGGTTTATTCTTCTTCTTCTTCTTCTTCTTGTTCATCTGACACAAATTCCCGTGAGTTGGTAAATGGGAGAGACCTGAAATTTGGCCCAATGACAGATATTGTTGGCTGGTAGCTGTTCAAGAAAGATTTTTCGAATCGGCCTGAAGGTGGCGCTATAATCGAAGGTTTTACGTTAACGGGATAGTTCTGTTTGTTTGAAGTTGGGTCCTATGAGGTACTCTCATACAGTCAGTGCACTGGGTAAAGCACTCTGGACGCATCGTGCACCGAGATAGGAGAACTGCACTCCAGCTGCAACAGGCACAGAGAGCTGTCTGCTGAGTGTGAAGGGGGCCATGAGCAAAAACATAAAAAACAACAGAAAGAGTACATAAAGTGCTTCCATACTGCTCACCTGGCATAATGCAAGTCTCCACAAGCCCTGATATGCTAAGTTGACTTGAAAATATGTAATTTACACCCTGTTTTTAGCTAAAATCGTCACTATAGCAAGGTTGTACCCTAGTTGTTGTAATTTCAGCTGCTAGCTCCAGTGATGATTTCAGCTAAAAACAGGGTGTACATGACATCTTTTCAAGTCAACTTGGCATCTCAGGGCTTGTGGAGACTTGGATTATGCCAGGTGAGCAGTATGGAAGCATTTAATGTATTTTTTCTGTTGTTTTTTATGTTTTTGCTCATGGCCCCCTTCACACTCAGCAGACAGCTCTCTGTGCCTGCCGCAGCTAGAGTGCAGTTCTCCTATCTCGGTGCACGATGCGTCCAGAGTGCTTTACCCAGTGCACTGACTGTATGAGAGTACCTCATAGGACCCAACTTCAAACAAACAGAACTATCCCTTTAAAGGCCATAACTTCCACGCCGTTTGTCCGATTTTCAAACTTGTTTCCCCCAGATGTTCAGGTGAACCTGCTCTACAAGTTTGCCATAAGGACCCTCAATGTCCGTCTGGAAAATGTTTGAGATATTTGGAAAAGTTTGGAAAACACATTTTTGACATCTCCTCCTAGACCGTTGGACCGATTTGCACCAAAATCGCCAGGAAGCATCTATGGAGCAAGCTCTACAATCGTGAATTTTGGATTTTTAAAATCTACTTTAGTTTCGGAGATATTGATCGTTAAAGTTGTGAGAGGGCGTGGCCTATCAGCTAAATTGTCATAACTTCATGACCGATGAAGGAATCTTCACGAAACTTGCCATGCCCTCTCACAACTTTAACGATTAATAACTCCGAAACGAAAGTAGATTTCAAAAATCCAACATTCAGGATTGTAGAGCTTGCTCCATAGATGCTTCCTGGCGATTTTGGTGGAAATCGGTCAAACGGTCTAGGAGGAGATGTCAGAAATGTGTTTTCCAAACTTCAAAAAAAAAAAAAAAAAAAAATCCAGACGGACATTGAGGGTCCTTGATGAGAGTGGTGTAGATGGTGATGAGGTCATCTGCAGGTAGACCGTGTCTCGCCATGACAGTGAGATAGTGCAGCCGCTTGGAGGCAGTTTTTATTTTTTTTATATATAATGAATTTAAGGTGAATAATAATTTGTCCAAGACAGAAAGGGATGCACTGTTAGACCTCAGCAAAGACAATAAGGTGGTGGTGCGCCCTGCTGATAAGGGGGGAGCCATTGTTTTGCAAAATGCTACTGATTATGTATCTGAAATCAATAGACAACTCAATGACTCTACATTCTATGAGAAGCTTCCTTCAGATCCCACTCATAGGCTAAAGAACTTTGTGCACTCTAGACTCATATGACATTTTGACAATTCTGAGTTCGATAAGAGTGTGTTTGAATTTCTCAGGGTTGAGTACCCAGTCATCCCGGTTATTTATTCCCTTCCCAAGGTTCACAAGGGTTTAACCACTCCCCTTATAGGCAGGCCAATTGTCAGTGGCATAGGTAGCCTCACAGAAAATATTTCCTCTTATGTAGACTTTTTTATTAAATCAGAGGTTGCTATGTTACCATCCTATATAAGGGATTCCATTGATTTGATTAATTCACTAAAATCATTTGAAGGTGTCACTGATAATTTATTATTTGCTACGTTTGATGTTCAGAGTCTGTACACAAACATCCCACATTAGGGCGGGATTGAGACACTCCAGCACTTTCTCCAAAAACGCCCATCCACGTCCAAGCCCAGCATGGAATGTATATTGGATTTGGCTAATACTGTTTAACCAATAATTATTTTCGCTTTCAAAGCGACTTTTTCCTACAATTAAAAGGCACTGCGATGGGCAGCAAAATGGCACCGAACTATGCCTGTCTATATGGGCTTTTTTGAAAATACTTATGTGCTGAACCCTGTGAACCCTTTCTTTTCTAAAATCTTATTATACAAAAGGTTTATTGATGACATCTTTTTGATTATTGACTGTACTGTGGATGAGCTAACCAAGTTCCATACATACTTAAATTCCTGTAATGATCATTTGCGGTTCACACTGGAATATGACAAGGAGCGTATCAGTTTTCTGGATGTACTTGTATGCAAAACTGGTAACATCATCCATACTGATCTCTTCCGTAAACCTACTGACCGTAACACTATACTAAGAGGTGACAGTTTTCATCCACGGGCACTTGTAAAAAGTCTCCCTATCAGTCAATTTCACAGGGTCCGTAGGATCTGCAGTAATGACATGTCTTACTCCACACAGTCCACAGACCTGTCCAACATCTTCCTCTGCAGAGGATACAAAGCTGAGTGGGTGCAGGCAGCCAAGGAGCGTTTTGACCAGGTGTCCCAGGTGCAATAATGTCTCCAGCCCAATACACAGAATAAAAAAACTCTAAATAACTCTTCAATTTGCTGTACCAAGTATTCTCCGCTAGGTGCACAATTTAGAAGTGTGATGTTAAAACACTGGCATATTGTCGAGTCAGACCCAAAACTTAAGAGGGTTTATTTACACTGAGACTCCAAGACTGGTTTTTAAACGAGCTACTAACCTTAGGGATTGCCTGGTAAAATCCGACTTGCGCCCCCAGCTTGTACCTACCTTCCTCTCTGTGCCAGGTGGCAATTATAAATGTGGTGGCTGTACTCAATGCAATCATACACACAAATGTAAAATTTTCAGTCACCCCCACAGTGGCCGGAATATAACTATACGTGGTGCTATTACATGCTGCACCACGCACGTTATATATCTTATTCGTTGCCCCTGCGGCCTTGCGTATGTGGGTAAAACCTCTCGCCAGTTACGCACCAGAATGAGTGAACATAGGAGCAACATTAGAACCGGCGATGAGCGGAACCCTGTTGCTGCTCATTTTAAACAGGCTGGCCACAATCTCAACTCCTGTGGAGCAAGTGAAAAGACCCCCCAGAGGAGGTGATCATGAAAAGTTGCTCCTACGTATTGGATTTTCTTTCTAAATACCATGTCCCCTCAAGGTCTGAATGAGGAGTTTGACATAAAACCATTTTTATAACTGTCATTATTCTCCTTTATACAGTCTTAATTTTTGTATTTTTTGTATACAAGCTTTTAGATTTAAACTGATTTTGTTATACTCATTTCCCCACATACTATTTTCACTTTTCTACAATGTATATTTATTCTATGTAATTTCTCTTATGTATGTTTCTATGTATTTTATTGCAAATATTGAGGATTCTAGGCTACCTGCATATGTATAAAAAATGACTGACTGCGCCTTTATTTCTTTGGCCGCAGTCAGGTTGTTTTAAGGCACTGGTTACCTGCTATTGGCTATGCACTTTAGGCTTAATTGACTCACGGCAGCTGCCGTTAATGTACTCTCATCAGCCCTTGTCCCCATATATACCTGTTATGTCTTCCCTCATGCCATTTGCCTGATGAAGACCCCTGTGAGGGTCGAAAGCTTGCTGCTGTAGCTGTTTAAATGAAATATATTGGAGCTGCTCCAGTGTGCGGGTATTTTTCTATTTTTTCTACATTGTGCCTCTGTACCCAGCACCTGGCCTAACTAAAGGTTGGATGTGCACACAAACTTTCTATTCAATTGTATTGTAGCGATGTGGGTTTGTCAGTAAACATGGGATTGTCTAGTTGTCACGTTAGTCTGGGGTTGACATGTCTGTGGGGATTTACGGGGGTACGTAAAGGCAGCATACCAGCCAGTGGGTGTGGTGGAAGTTAGGGGTTCACCTGTGATTGGCTGGGGGAAGGGGGAACGTGAACGGGAGAGCGTCAGCTCGGGGTGTTGAAGTGGAGCCTGAGGAAGGAGGCTGTGTGTGTTGGGAGCTGCGAAGCTAGGAGCTGTGTGTGTAGCTAGGAGCTGTGTGTGTTAGCTAGGAGCGTAGCCAAGTGTGGCTAAGCGCTGGAAGCTGTGCGTGTGAACGGAATAAAGCCTGCAGACAAAGTACTCGCCTCTTCAGCTCCTTCATTAATGATCCCGGGAGCGGACCATTACATTGGTGTCCAGAAGTGTTAACTACGAACTTTGCCGCTCGCCTCGTGCGGTAACATCTAAAAAACAAAGAAAAAAAGTGGAACGGAGACACGGACTGTTGCTGCTCGCCACGGAGGTTCCAGCCAGCTGCAAGCTAATTGGGCTGGATTTCCCTCAAGTAGGTCGGCTTGAGTGCTACAGTTGGCGTGTGAGGAGACGGCGCGGAGGAAGGTCGAGGAAGAGGAAGCTACAGAGTGAAAATTAACGCCTTGGAGGATCGACCAGGCGTGGGCGGCTAGCTGTGTCTGCTAGCTGCTAAAAGGTTAGCTGTGTCTGCTAAACTGCTACAAGGCTAGCTGTGTGCGCTAGCTGGAGGCTAGCTGGGTGTGCTAGCTGGGGGTTAGCTGGGTGCTAACTGCTACAAACACCACGTGGAATGGCGCACGTTGGTGGACCCTCGTCGTTGGATGGGGGGGGGAAGGAGCTACCGACTCCGGAGTTCAGCTCGGTACTGGCCGGCATGGAGGCCCGCCTGGAGCAGAAGTTCAGCGCGGTGCTTGCCGGCGTGGAGGCCCGCCTGATGCAGGGGATCAGACGGCTGTTGGAGGCGACGCCTGCCTGGGCAGAGGTGCTTATGAAGCTACTGAGGGGGGCCACGCAGCGCGGAGAACGGCAGACGGAGGAGCCGCAGAGACTGTGTTGGACTTGTGGAGCACAGGGTCATCTGGCGAGGTGGTGTCACAGCATTCCTTCGGGGCAAACCAGGTACGCGGAGCAACGGTACTGGGGGCGCCCGGGTGTCTGCTGGTCATGCGGTGCGTTTGGACATCTAGCCAGGGAGTGTCAAGAGGCTGTCGGGGACCGGAGGACAACGGGAGAGGAGGGACGGGCAGGCAGTGGGCAGGTGAGACTCTGCTGGACATGTCGTTCGCCTGAGCACTTGGCCAGAGACTGCACTGAGGCTGTAGAGGACCGGGGAAAGACACAGCCTGGGGAGGATGTGAGCAGCCTGAGAGAAGAGAACGTTATTCAGGTCAGGAGAGTGTGGGCTGTGTGTCCAGATGGGCGGGTGTTGCTAACGCCGGAGGAGCCTAGCCGCTCTGCACCCCCCACGGTGGAGAGAGACATCTGCAGCGCTGTTACAGTCGGGAGAGTGACGCTCGTGTCTCCGGGTGAGCGAGAGGGGTTACCGCCGGAGGAGCCGGCCCAACCTAGCCGCTCCACACCCCCCACAGTTGCTGTGCAGGAAGCCGAGGTGGAGATCGCCGTCGGTTGTGTTCTCCCTGCTGCCCTGAGCACGCCGCCCCCTGGGGGAGGGGGACGGGAGGTCGAGCGAGTGCAAGAGGTGGAGGAAGATGAGGAGGACTGTGCAGATGTGGACCTGGAGGACGACGACATGGTCATCACGGATGTCGGGCTGAATGAGTGGAAACGCAGGCAGGCGGAGGACGCGGATATCGGTCCGGTGCTCGCGTGGGTGGCGGCCGGACGCCGGCCCCCTGTGGAGGAGATTCACATGTTTTCCGGTGCCACGAAGGGGCTGTGGAACATGTTTATGGACCTGAGTCTGTGGAAAAATGGGCTTTTGAAGAGGACAGGGCACGGGTTAAAGGGGTTCCAGATGGTGGTACCCAGCCACCTGCGGGTATTGGTTTTGCGGTGGGCACACAGGGGCCGCAGCGGTCATCGCGGCCCTGAAGGGACACTCCGCTGTGTTCGTGACCTGTGCTATTGGAACCAACACAAGGAGGATGTGCGGAGCTATTGCCGTGCATGTGGTGACTGTAGAGCGCAAGGGGGGGCTGAGGAGAGTTGCCCTGTGGAGGACTGAGCCCGCTGGAGGGTGAGGGGGACTAGTGGGCTTCTGGTGGTGGTTGAAATGTGTGAAAAAAAAAAAAAAAAAAACGTGTAATGTTTAAAAGGGGGGGCTGTGTAGCGATGTGGGTTTGTCAGTAAACATGGGATTGTCTAGTTGTCACGTTAGTCTGGGGTTGACATGTCTGTGGGGATTTACGGGGGTACGTAAAGGCAGCATACCAGCCAGTGGGTGTGGTGGAAGTTAGGGGTTCACCTGTGATTGGCTGGGGGAAGGGGGAACGTGAACGGGAGAGCGTCAGCTCGGGGTGTTGAAGTGGAGCCTGAGGAAGGAGGCTGTGTGTGTTGGGAGCTGCGAAGCTAGGAGCTGTGTGTGTAGCTAGGAGCTGTGTGTGTTAGCTAGGAGCGTAGCCAAGTGTGGCTAAGCGCTGGAAGCTGTGCGTGTGAACGGAATAAAGCCTGCAGACAAAGTACTCGCCTCTTCGGCTCCTTCATTAATGATCCTGGGAGCGGATCATTACAGTACAGTATGTAACAACATACAAAATAAAACGGCAATGTCTAAGAATGCAACGCCATGTAACTGGCTCGTTAATTCTCTCATTCCAGGGAATTACGTTAACGTCTGCGGGTCTTATAGACGTAAAAGGCGCGTGCCACGCTCGGAGTAGACTGAAAACCATCTGAAGGTTTCAGTATGTTGGAGTCCAGCCTGGACTCCAACATACCTGGACTGTCCAGGTATGTTTTGTACAAGGACGTCTCTCAGTGTGTTGCTGTTAACTGCCCATTTCGTTGTTTTCTTTTTGTTGATCTCGTCTGTTTCCTCTTCGACTTGATTTGTATCAGTGATACAGGCGGCGCGCGCCTGGCTGGCTTTCTGCAAAGTTGTAAACAGAGCTGGTTTGACAGTTGACAGCTGAGAGCCCGGTTTCTGTCAGCTGACAACATCAGCAGATCTCCGAAAACGACAGATTTCTAAATAGCCATTATTTTTGATAGACTGAGCACGCATGGGTAATCTAAATAGTTACTTTGACTGACTAATTTTTAAGAGAGAGATGCAGGTAGGCGGAGCGCGGAGTTTTTCTGTTGAGAATAAACAGAGCAGCACTATTCTTACGAGCATCACTTGGTCCATTTCAGGACCTTGCTGCTGGAAAGTTTGGTGTTGCGCATCCAAGTCTTTCATAAAAAGTAGGCTAGTGTAACGTCCGAGCGGATACGAACCTGGGACCTCTGGCTCAGACCCCATACACTGTGCAACACTTAACCACTCGAGCTAAAGGGCCAGCCCGATAGCCCGAGTGGGAGTGAAGCCGCGCATCCTGAGCCCTTACAGTCTTATCTTTCTAGAGGCGCGTCCACGTGCCAGGATCCGCTCGCTCAGGATCGCTCGCCGTCTTGGGGGGACTCCTGGGGGGACTCCTGGCGAGGACGGCCAATCCGCAAAGACTTTGCAAGGGGAGCTATTCTCCCAAGGCATACTGTATATCCCACCGCTGCCACCAATGTAACGTCCGAGCGGATACGAACCTGGGACCTCTGGCTCAGACCCCATACACTGTGCAACACTTAACCACTCGAGCTAAAGGGCCAGCCCGATAGCCCGAGTGGGAGTGAAGCCGCGCATCCTGAGCCCTTACACTAGTAGCCCACGTTATTACCTCGCAGGCTCGCAAGCATTGTGGACTTCCGTGGGCACTGGGCACACTATAGGCTACTCTCTCTCTCTCTCTTTAAATCGATGTTTCTCATCTCCTCCCGATCAGAAATGTTGGCTTTTCTTTTTGCATGCCAGAGATGATGGATTATTATGATTATATCGCCTGTTCTAGCGCTTTCTAGCACACATCAGTTGACCACAAACAGGCAACATGCGTCGCAAACTGCGGTAAAAACCCTGATTGAGACTCATATGCGCTGTATACATGATCAAAGAATCCTCCGAAAACCCGAATAATAGCCTACTGGAATAACCCAGATGTTTTAATCGGAAAGTGCTAAATTCGGAAAAAGGGCAAATTCGGAAAATGCAACTGGAATATGCTGTTTACATGACCCTTATCAAATTCAGAATATTGTCATTTTCCGAATAATAGTGGAATATTGTGTGCATGTAAACACTGTCACTGATAGATAGATAAATCAATCAATCATGAGTGGATTCAGCAGACTTTATCTGGGCAGATTGATTGAATCATTGCATACATGTATCTCTTCAGACCTTATTAGGTCGCTACCATTTTTTCTTTAGCTGGGGACCTTTGGTTGCTGCCGAATGTCAGTCACCCCGGCCTTCTGTGAGGGCAGCAGGACTTTTGACTTACAGGCAGGATTTCTACATGTTAACTTCAAGTTGATCATGTTTAGCCATAGATATCATATCTGACATCATAATAGTATATACATAGTAATGGAGTGCGCTGCCTATAGTTTCAGTAAATTGTCACATACAGTATAGTCTTCTTTAATTAACATGCTGCGTGCATAGAAATACAGCAACATTATTTATTCCACCACAAAAGGTTACTTTTCAGTAGCATGTAACCATGGTACTTAAAGATGCCACAGTATGGCTTTCAAAGTCCGACTCAAGAATGACTCATCCTACTCTGCCTCTGATTTGTGTTTGAGTTTGTTCTGAGGGTAAACCAATCAGAGCCGGAGTAGAAGGGACATCTCACATTGCGTTCTTTTATTCCACGGTTTAAAATCAGTCAATTTGAGAATAAAATGACATAAAATAATATAAAATGTATTTTATGTATTTAAAATACACAAAATACAACGTCTGAAAGTATTTTGATACAAATTACATTTTATTTTTCTCTGTCCAGCCAAATACAAATGACAAAATACACAAATGTATTTCAAATACGTATTTTAAATACATGTATTTAAAATACTGCCCATCTCTGAATCCACCCATTGATAGTTAACCCACCGCAGATTTGGGCAGACCACGCCCTGCGCCTGCCTACACAGCAGTCAAGCACAGGGATTGGCCAGGAGCGAGCCTTTTGTTCCTGATGATGCTCATGTACGTTCCATAATGTAATATATGAACGCTAATGTGGCTTCATTTGACCATGCAACCAATATGAGTCTTTTATTTGTTTGAGTGATTATGCTACTGTACCTAACTTGTACCCAGCAATCAGATTTGTGCACTGATGATCCCCACACCCCTGGATTCAAACATGAGTGGAATGTGTGTGTGTGTGTGTGTGTGTGTGTGTGTGTGTGTGTGTGTGTGTGTGTGTGTGTGTGTGTGTGTGTATATATATATATATATATATATATATATATATATACACACACACACACACACACACATTCCACTCATGTTTGAATCCAGGGGTGTGGGGATCATAGCGGGGCATTCCTGTCCATGTTGGAAATTAACAATACTCGGGATAAGAAAGGTGCTGACCCACATGTGCAGAGTGCAGAGCGACAAAAATGAAGCTCCACCAAGAACAAGAGCAGCAAAAACAGGTCAATCTTCTGTCTTTCTTTGGAGAGGATGAAAAGAAAGAAGAGGAATGTGAGTTGGTTCATTATTGGTTGTAAAACAGCAGGAGTTTGACTTGTCCACCTTAAAGGAACACTCCGCCCATTTTCAACCAGCTTTGTATCATTAGAACATCAGTAGTATATCAGAAAACTGTAAACGGTTTTGAAGTCTGTCATTTAATTTGACAGTTATTGAGTGTTAAAGTGTGGACCAGTGACATCACTGGTCCACACTAACTCAAATTAATAACTCATTAACTCAAATCAACTCTCAATAACTGTCAAACTATTCATCATTCATCTAGTTTGACAGTTATTGAGAGTTAATTTGAGTTAATGAGTTATTCATTTGAGTTAGTGTGGACCAGTGATGTCACTGGTCCACACTTTAACACTCAATAACTGTCAAATTAAATGACAGACTTCAAAACCGTTTACAGTTTTCTGATATACTACTGATGTTCTAATGATACAAAGCTGGTTGAAAATGGGCGGAGTGTTCCTTTAAGGTACACCTAAGAACACACTTAGTCTGCCCTGTCCTGACCTACCCTAATCTGATTTTATCTTAGCCTGAAGACAAGCCTGATCAAAAGATCCAGCTCAGAGGTTTCCAAAGTGGGAGGTGGGCCTCCCCAGGGGGCTCAAAACAATTTCAGGGGAAGCTCAGTCATGCCAAGACATGGAGTACCACATTCTTTGCCCAAATAAGTTGGAATAGTAAATAAGGTGAGTAGAGCAGAGGCCACGTGGGTGCATTCCACCCCAGACTAGGCCAACACAATTCCTCATCCAAGGATCCTGCATCCTATGATTGACTTCATATCATATTGTTAAAACGTTCATCGTAGCTTGGAATAGAGGCACTATTGATACTGTGTGAATTGGTATTTGTCCAATTCATTGTCTAACTGAGAGTTGAAATCTGGTCTACACAAACACTACATTTCAACGCATTTTATGTCACATGAAATATCATGAAATATTATAAATGTGGAACTATGGTTCGTAAAATCCACTCTGACGCTCTACACTGAAATGAGAGCGCGAAGGTACGGTACAACGGCGCTTCCAATTTACGAACGGTCCAATGTGCGCTCTGGGCACTCGGAGTGCTATTTCCGAACGCACCCTATATAGCAGGGGTGGGCAACTATTTTTCATGGGGGGCCACATAAGAAACCCAGATTGTTGCCGGGGGCCGAACAATTGTCGAATATTGTCATGCCGTAACCCATGGATGCATGGGCAACTTTGATGATAGAGAGGGCCACAAAAAAAAATCCTCACTACCAGATTTGACTGAGGGTCGAACGGCGCCAGCGTGAAAGATTTGGGGCATTTGAAGCCAGGTTTAGAGGAATAACTAATTTTAAATTAACAGTTGTGATGTCATTATTCAGTCTTAACCACCAATATTTGATCCTTTTCTCAGTCACTCCTATGTCACCACCTGCTCTCCCTGCAGGGCTTGAAATTAACTTTTTTGACCACCTGCCAATATGGCTGCTAGATTTTAAAGTTACCAGCCAATTAGAATTTCCACTAGCCAAAATGTTTTTCTTGAAATAAACCAGAATATGAGTGGGTTAATTTAAGCATAAGTATCAGTAAGTGGCCCGGGATTCTCAAAGCCTGTGTTGAGGGTCACACGAACAAAAATGCACTCTTGAAGCTAAATAAATCCAAAACCAACAAGTTAATTATTAAAATTTCTACTTCAATGTAGAACAGTCATTTCTTACACATGAGATTACTTTTAGGCTTTTAGTCATAACGATTATTGAAAGATATTCCATATTCCAGACTGAAATGCTATAACAGAAGTGGAGTATTGGCCAGAATGACATGAACATTTGGACACTTAGGGCCCTATCTTCGTACGGCGCTATCGTTTGCGCGCCTCTTATTGCTATCTTCCCAGCGTCTTAAGCTATGGTCTGCCTCCACCGTCCAGTTTTGCGCTGGGATGACACAGGTGAAGGCGTGGCCCAGGCGTGTCCGTGGGCCTCTAGCCTATCATGTGTCTCGCGCAAGTGTCATTTAGCGCTCTGGGGAAGATTCCGTCGGTATGTGCTGAGCGCAAAGAGAGGTTTGGGCGTTGCCCGTTCCAAAATAGGCGTTCCAGCGCAATGTGTTGAAAAAGGGGCCGTGGGTGCTCTCAATATTAACGCCAGCAAATAGCTGGTCTTAGCGCAAACAACCCCACTATGCCAGGCGTATGCCTGAGCGCAGGCAGCATTCTCCGACGCAGTGCAGGAAATCCTCGCTTGGATAGGCCCATTATACGCACGGCTTGTGCGTGGACACACTTCCCTCCTCAGAATGCCACGTTGATTTTCAACTAACCTACACTGCATAAAAAAACACACCTTGATTTAACAATGAGAATTAATTTGTCATGGTTTTGTGCGAAAAAGTGATTTGCGTTTTGAATTGGATTACCAGGGGAACGAGGCTCTGAAGGGGGGTCTCCCCGGAGAAGATGTGAGCTGGGCCGGGTAGGCAGGCCGGGGGGGTCGGTACACAGGGTGGGTAGAGGCACTGTAGTGCCTCTACCCACCCTGCCTAGTTAGAGGCAGGGTGTTAGGTTAGAGCAGTGGTTCTCAAATGGGGGTCTGGGGACCCCCAGGGGACCATGGCACTTTGCCAGGGGGTCCCTACCCTATTAAAGTCACACATTCCTACCCTATTAACTCATTGAGTGCCAGCCACTTTTGGAGAACGGACGCTCCCAGTGCCAGACTTTCAGAGCGTTTTCAGTGATGTCTCGAGGCCCACAGAATATTGTGTGATATTACTATGTAAACACCGAACACGCACAAAGAACGATGAGACTCTATTGTATCAGCAGCAAAAAAAAGTTTATTGATCCAATTTTCCGTTCTTTAGTTATGAGCCGGAGAAGATAGGCTGTTTTGAGCAAAAATACACTTTTCAAATTAGAAGCTGAGTTATTCCGCCTTTTGTGAAATACAGCAATGCATGAAATTTCAGCACATTCACTGAGTCTGAAGATAATATTTTCTGATGTAGTGACGTGGTGTAGTTGTGTGGTGCCTGCGTGCCCCACCCCCCTCTCCCCCCCTCAGCTGCAAACTCCTCCCCACACTAACACACAGCCTACACGCACCCAGTCTATTTTCGGAGCGCTCCGTTTTTTTTGCGCCGGTGTTCTGTCGATTTAACCGGACTGCAGGGAAAGGTTTGGCCCTTCGGCGTCGGGTGCTGCCTTTCTGGCGGCTAATCGTGTGAAGAAACTATGCAGACAGACAGACAGAGGCAGAGGAGCTCAGTTGTGTGCGCGGATTGACTGATGTTCGCAGCCAACATCAGCTGCCATCTATATGGCTCTGGCTGCAGCATGAGCGGTTTCTCTTTGATCACGGGGGTTTTTCCTGCTGTTTTCCGGAGCTTCCTCTAATCTGGAGAGCACTGTCGCCACCTAATGGGTTGGTAAAATAGGTTTTACACATTCAACATGCCCCAAAATTTTACAGGAGATGGATCTGGCTTTGATCCACGTCCCACCGTCAAAAAACGCAATTGACGACAATCGTCGTCATTGGCACTCTACGTCACTAAAGCAATTGACGACGATTGTCGTCATTGGCACTCAATGAGTTAAAGTCCCCCCCCCCCCCCCCCCCGGAAAACTTTTCGTGTGTGCAAAGGCTTCATTGTTCAACTAAATACATGTATGTTATGCTTTAAATCTAAAATGGTTCATGGATTACATTCTAATCTGACAAACCTATCAATTTAAATGTCAAGCACGTTACCGTGGAAACAAGCTGAGCCCAAAATCACAAATCAGAATGAGGGGGTCCCCGGTATATTTTCTATCTTATAAGGGGTCCTTGGCTGAAAAACATTGAGAACCTCTGGGTTAGAGGCAGGGTGTGCAGCAGCGTGCTGTGCTGTGCGTGGTCCCAAATCACTTTTTGACACAACACCGGCCAGTAGGCTATACAGTAACCATTGATAGTATACAGTAACCTCTCCCTGCTGCACCATTGCACCATGCAACAATAGCTTAACCCGAGTGGACAATTCTGGTATAGGCTATTGAAATGAAATCTCACACATCCCTACCCTATTAAAGAAACTCATGTTTTTTAAATGTGTATGTTATAGCCTATATGAGCGAAATGACGAATTAAAAGGCTACTAATTACAAAAGCATCAATTTTCGTTACGAATCCGAACTGGTTCATCCTCCAATTCTCTCTTCCCTCTCTCGTTCTCTCCCCCCTCTCTCTCTCTCTCTGACTCTGTCACTCTGCTTGCACTGAGCAAGAAGCTGCTGCCTGTCACAGACGCTGTGGCTTTTAAGGGGAGTGATCTCAGCTTGTGGTGAATCCTGTTAATATGGGCATAAACACGCCTATCGGGGTTTGCGCTGAGATGACGTGAAGCGCAGCGGCCCAACACGCCCCGTGCTGTAGTGGTAAAAAAAAAATTGGGTAAACTATACTTTTGAGGCAGCTTTCTCACGCGGCACCGGCAGTGTTATAACGGTGGATAAACTATAAGCTTCCGTGACCGATATGCAAGACAAAATATGAGAGTAGAACAACTTAATCTGAATATAGCCCTATAAGGTATATCAGGGGGTGCCCCACATTTCTGAGTAGCCAGCCAGATAGGAAAAGTAGCTGGCTAAATATGGGATGGGCCTTGGACCTTCAAGGGGGGTCCGGGGGGATTCTCCCCCGGAAGAAAATGTTGTACATTTTAAAGTAAAATTCATCAACCTGGTGCATTTGAGAGCAAAATGAAGAGGCTAAATCTATGAAGAACTACACACATCTCTAATGTGTTGTGACTTTACAAATAATTAGGCCTAAACAATCAATATCAAATGTATTTCAAGCATGTTTCTTACACCAGTGATTCACTCTTCAGTTGTAAAACGGTAGGCCTATATGATTTTCCCCACTCCAGTCCTCCTGACACATTTTTAACCAACATACGTTCAGCTCACCAGGAGCTGGTCTCCAAATGCGCATTGCGCATCGCTGCCACAATGGCACCGTCAAGTTGCAGGCAAGCACAGCTCGAGAAAGGCACCAACGTGACCGGGGCCGTGTAGCCTACCGTTCCCGCGGAGCGCTCCACAAGTAGTAGGCTACGGGTCACGGAGCTCCTGGTCAGTGCCATGTGTCATCTTGTTTCTTTTGTTTTGGTGTGTGACGTGTGTGACGTGTTTCCTACTCGAACTTTTTAAAACTCGTGAAATAATAAGTGCATTAACGATTTAAAAACGTGAGTAAACTATCTTAAAAGGTGCCTAAACACTGCAGAGCATTGAAAAAGGTACCTAAACGGCGTTTATGTGCGTTTAGCCACCATTACAGCCCTGGACACGCCCACAATTAGGGCTTTGC
Organism: Poromitra crassiceps; assembly: GCF_964638095.1. Classification (NCBI taxonomy): domain Eukaryota; kingdom Metazoa; phylum Chordata; class Actinopteri; order Beryciformes; family Melamphaidae; genus Poromitra; species Poromitra crassiceps. Next base: position 17,064,839 of record NC_139641.1, read on the forward strand.
ATGGCGCTATTCCAGCGCAAAATGGGCACTAATGCAAAATTACCGCCGTTGGGAAGATAGGGCCCTTATTTAGCGGGTACCTTGCATGTTGCGTTCAGGTGCACTGTAATTTTTTTTTTTCAATTCCATTGCGGGCCACACAGGGGGCACCGCGGGGCGTCCACCCGCTATGCCGACCACCCGCAGTGCCGACAGCCCGCAATGCCAACGTTAGGTTTAGGCCTGGGGGGTGGGAGAGGTTAGGTTTAGGGTTAGGGTCTGGGGGAGGTTAGGTTTAGGCGTGGGGGGTGGGAGAGGTTAGGGTCTGGGGGAGGTTAGGTTTAGGTGTGGGAGGTGGGAGAGGTTAGGGTTAGGGTCTGGGGGAGGTTATGTTTAGGCATGGGGGGTGGGAGAGGTTAGGGTTAGGGTCTGGGGGAGGTTAGGTTTAGGTGTGGGGGGTGGGAGAGGTTACTGTAGGTTTAGGGGTGGGGGCTGGGAGAGGTTAGCTCCAGCCGGTCCCCTGACACGCTGCACACCGCCTCATTCAGCTGGTTCTGCTTGTGGGCTATCGGCATTGCGGACTGTCGGCACTGCGGTCTGTCGGCACATAGACGCGGCACCCACCGCGGGCCATATTTTGCCTTTTGCCAATGTGTGCTATATAGGCTATGTCTTCTGCTTGGGCGGAGTCTTGATGGGTATATACAACTGATATGGAGAAATGTACCGCATTTTCAGCGAGGCAAGGCTTTTTCTCGACAAACTAACGGTGCGTGGTCCCCAGCGCAGTCGCCCTCCAGCCCTACATAAGCCTATGGCATATTTGCAAGTCAAAAGCAAAACCCAGGCTTTTCCACACCTCTGATTAACCTAACGTTAACCCTACAACCCTGAAATAAGAGAACAAGCAGTCTAACGGATGACAAATGGCACAGACATAATAACAGTGACAGTACATAAATAAAAGACCTTTGTGGATTTCAATCAAAAGCAACATTTCATTAAGAGTGCAATAAAAGCATAGCTTTCAGATGTAAAGTGTTAAAACTATAATGGATTCAGGTGGAAGCAGTATCCAGTCTGCATGAAAAGTAGCCTATTTGGTTTCCCCACCAACATCAAAATAATAAATAGCTTCCGTCAAATGTGATCATTCAAAATCAATCATAGATTAAGTGTGTTGCGATAAATATGGTTAAAATATAATGTGAAAATTGGGGTCAAATCAAACAAACAGCTTTGTCCCGAAGCGCTGCAAACCGCTGTAGTGGGGAAATGTGTGTGCGTGTCTGGGTGGTGAGGAAGAGAGAGAGAGAGAGAAGTGTGTGTGCAGTCAGTGTGTGCAGTCAGTGTGTGTGCGTGTGTGTCTGCGTGTGTATGTGTGTGTGTTCAGCTTTAAGAGGAGGAAGACTACGGTTGTCACAGTGAAGTAGGAAGATTAGCTACCAGATAGCAGAACCAACAGTGGTGCCACGGGGCTTAAACCAGGCAGCAGCGTCCACCATTACACCATCTACCGTGATCTGCCCGTCTAGTCTAAACTCACTCACCCCTTTAAAAACTAAAGCCAGCCCACACTACATGTGCATCCACCCGGCTTTTTTTGCATTATTGACACCGGCTCGCAGGAGGTGAGCATGTTATTAGTACAGTAGTTAGCGAGCTAACATTAGCTAGGTCGCACAAACAAAAACACAAACCCAGTTTAGCTAACGTCAAAACAGCAGGATTACCATCTGACTGTCACTGTTTACTGGCTGCCACTGACTTTCGTCAAAACTATAAAATTTTTAGAAGGCTGGCAATGCTAGGCTGTCATCAAAGTAAAACGTCACCATGTCTGTAAATAATGCTTGCAGTTGCACTTAGAGCATGTATGTGTGTGTGTGACAAATTAGACCTACCTGTGTGCCTTGAAAATAAGGTGGTTCAAAATAAAGTGGCTAAATGCAACCTTTTTTTTATGTTTTTTTATTAATAAAAACAGGTAATTAAAATTATCTATAATTATCGATATAGACTGATATGAAAGATGTTATATCAATATACTTTTTAACTATATCGCCCAGCCCTACTCATGATATAATATAGTCTCTACAAGTGTATGATTCAATTTTCCCATGTTCTAATCTAGTGTAAAAAGGCAAACAAACTGAAAAATGAAAAGAAAAAAAGAAACAAAAATCGCAATAAATCGTAATATCGAATCGCAATAATCGTAGAATCGCAATACTTAAGAATCGCAATATATATCGAATCGGCACCCAAGTATCGTGATAGTATCGAATCGGGAGATAAGTGAATCGGCACAGCCCTAATATTTATAAACAGGAGAGATCGCATAACATTTCACTCGGACCAAAACATTAAAAGAATGCGGGTTTAAAGAAAATATTTTTTCAATGTTGTTTTTTTTAAGTTTTGGTCCCAGTGAAATGTTCTATGGTCCCTCCCAATTCTAAATATAGCTGAACCATTTGGTTTGACGAAGTAAAACTATTTTTACAAGCATTTTACGAAATGTCTATGGGAAAATAAATTGTGGAAGAAAATCTCTGGTACAGTACTGAAGCAGGAAGTAGGTGGTCACTTTGCCTCTCTATACTGCACCAAGTGCGGAGCGAGGTGCTCTGGGCACCCTATGTTATTGTAACAGACTGTATAATTTTAGTCTGTTACATAATATAGGCTAATAGTCTGGTACACATGACATCAAATACCTGTCCCATGATCGTTTATCCTGTGGTAACGTACAATCGTGTACAAGTTGTGTACGAGATAGAGATAGAGTATATATAATGTGCCTGGCTACATTATTATTATTATTATTATTATTATTATTATTATTATTATTATTATGGTTAATGTATAGAATGCTGCAGTTGAATGAGGTCTCTGACATACTGCTCTTACTATAGCAACCCACAGAGCCCGGTCCCTCTACGTACCAGAGCCCTCCCCCTCCCCCGGTCCCGGCAGAGTAGTTCCGGAGCAGCGGATTGAGTGGCCCTGACCACGTGACCACCTTCGACCCTTCCTAGAGGGCTGACCGTGGGTAGCTACTGGGACGTAAGTTGGGGCTTGGCCAGCCCCGGCTGGGTCACCTGGGTGAGGGCGTATGATGTTGCGAGACCCGACACATACTATGACCCCAGGGTACATCACTGAGGATACGTCCCAGTTGCATCCATGCGATGTTTTTTTCTTTATAAGTTAGCCTGGCTTAGCCAGTGACTCATAGGAATAGACTACGTGACAACCAGGAATAGACTAGTGACCACTGGAGAGTCAGTTGACAGCCGGAACAGGGACGGCACCCGGGAGCAGTATGGGTTAGCGCCCCAGCCTGCGTCTTCCGTGAGGAAGAAGCCCAACAACCCACGAGAGGCCTTTTAGGAGGGCCATTCAAGCCGCAAGTGGAGTCTGCAGTGCCACCAATTACTGATACTGCATGGTATCCACCAAGATACCATCACGTCGGAATGAGATGTTTGGAGCGGGGGAGTCTGGTGCAGCGCACAGGTCCTAGACCTCAAAGGTCAAAGGTCAAAGGTAGTTTTATTGTCCCCGCAGGGAAATTGGTTTGCAGACAGGAAATCTAAAAACACACATAGTGCAGCACAAACACTAAAAACAGGCACAAAAATACTCACATAAAACAACAAGTACTAAAAACAAACACTTAAGAGTCAAGATCAAACTACAGCTAAAAGCATAGATACCTAAGACATAAAAGCACAAAAAATCACAGGGCAATGAAGGCAAGTATCATAAAGTGCAAATAGGTAGCATCATAAAAAGTGCAAGAGTGAGCAGTAGCCTAAGGTGCAAACAGGCAAAGCCAGGGAAATAAAGTTCTATCTGCCGTTTAGCAGCTGAATGGCAGCCGGGACGAAAGAAAGTTTGAGGCGCTTGGTCCTCGTCGCGGGCACTCTGAACCGAGGCCCTGAGGGCAAGAGCTCAAACTCTGAATGGAGGGGGTGATCAGGGGCCTCCAGGATGGACGTGGTCTTCCTGATCACCTGCCTCTTGTAGAGGTCGAGGAGCTGGGTTAAGGTGCTCCCAGAAACCTTGCTGGCCACCTTGACTAGGCTACCGAGCCTGTTCTTATTGGCCATGGTTGTGTTGCCGTACCAACTGGCCACCATGCAAAACATAAAAACAGATTCAATAAAACTCCTATAGAAAAGTGTCATGAGTTCAGAAGATACATTAAAAGGTCGCATTTTTCTCAAAAAAAAGAGACGCTGCTGGACCTTTTTCGATGTGGCAGCAACATGTGAGTCAAAACACAACTTGTTGTCAATAACAACCAGTGCTGTAGTGGTAAAAAAAAAGGTGGGTAAACTATACTTTTGACTCGAGGCAGCTTTCTCACGCGGCACCGGCAGTGTTATAACGGCGGATAAATAAGCTTCCGTGACCGATATACAAGACAAAATATGAGAGTATATAGAACAACTTAATCTGAATCATATAGCCCTATAAGGTATATCAGGGGGTTCCCCCACATTTCTGAGTAGCCAGCCAGATAGAAAAAGTAGCTGGCTATGGGATGGGCCTTGCCCCTCAAGGGGGGTCCGGGGGGATTCTCCCCCCGAAGATTTTTTTTTTACATTTTAAAGTAAAATTCATCAACCTGGTGCATTTGAGAGCAAAATGAACTACACACATCTCTAATGTGTTGTGACTTTACAAATAATTAGGCCTAAACAATCAATATAAAATGTATTTATTGAACATTTGTTGAATTTCTCCAGGTAAGAAAAGTTAAATTATACAGTAGGTAGCCTACTTTAAAGGACCTTGTATGAACCCAGTATATACAGTTTGAAGAGTAATATAGTTCTCTCTCTCACACACACTGTACCTGTGATTGTCAGCTTCAGCTTTATAGCTAAAAGTATGTAGACAGATTGAATCTGTGATTCTTGAATACCAATATATAATTCAAACTGTCCACAAACACATTGGGCAAGGATAGGTAGACAACATACTGTACATGGAAATAAAAGTGGTTCTGCCACTCTGGCCACTAAATTTTAGTCAGCCAATATTTATTTATACAGATCTCGGCACAACAAACACCAGTATGTTTCTAGATAGTTTTCAACATGGTCGTATTATATTGGCTTTATACAGTAGCACCTGGACTATTCAAGTCGACTCGCACGCACCTACAAACTTTACTTGATCAGAGGGAAATCAATCATGTTTCTTACACCAGTGATTCACTCTTCAGTTGTAAAACGGTGAGCCTATATGATTTTCCCCACTCCGGACACACATTTTTAACCAACCTTACCTATGTTCAGCTCTCCAAATGCGCATTGCGCATCGCTGGCACAATGGCACCGTTAAGTTGTTTGAAGGGAGCGCTGTCTGGGCAGGCAAGCACAGCTCGATAAAGGCACCAACGTGACCGGGGCCGTACCTTTCCCGCGGAGCGCTCCACAAAAATAGGCTACGGTTCACGGAGATCCTGGTCAGTGCCATGCCCATGTGTAATCTTTTTTCTTTTCTTTTGGTGTGTGACCTGCTTGGCGTGGTCTCCGCATCAACGGAGTTTACGCAAACGTGTTAAAACTCGTGCAATAATAAGTGTGCATAAACGATTTAAACATGTGAGTAAACGATCTTAAAAGGTGCCTAAACGCTGCAGAGCATTGAAAAAGGTACGTAAACGCCGTTTACGTGCGTTTAGCCACCACTACAGCCCTGATAACAACGCCCAGGTATTTATAAGGACTCATCACACCAGGTTATAAAATCATCAGCTACGGGACCATGCTGTGATTCCTCCTCACCAAGGAGACGTGACAATGACAGAATGCAAATTTGATGATGAATCTGTTGGGGTAAATGCTACGACAGTGGTTTGTGTACAAAATGTAGAGTAGTGAGGAGAGACAGCAGCCTTGGGGAGAACCCGTAGAAGAATACAATAAAAAAAGAAATTACGTCATTCACCCTGATGCGCTGGGACCGATTTGTTAAGATTTGTTAAGAAATCAAGTGTGAGAGTGGTGAGACGAGGGAGGAGCCCAGCCGGATGGCAACCCACAGAGCCCGGTCCCTCTACGTACCAGAGCCCTCCCCCCCGCCCGGTCCCGGCAGAGTAGTTCCGGAGCAGCGGATCGAGTGGCCCTGACCACGTGACCACCTTCGACCCTTCCTAAGCTATTTTCACACATGAACTCCGGATCAGGTGAGGGTTGCTCCCCACTGAGCCTGCCCCGGATGATACGTGAAGTGTACCCTTTCCCACATGAGGCATGTTGCATTCACACATGAGTAGCACCTCTGCAGAGTTTGTAAAGTAGAGAGGGGGCGGGGGTGGGGGAATTTGGGCATGACCACACAATGGGGAGTTGTGAAAACTAAAAATACATAATGGGCGATAACTGCCTAACGTTCACGGCATATAATCGTTTGCGCATAACGTTAGTAAGTAATTAATTAAACAACCCTACAACTCACGCCCAGATGCATCGATTTCCTCGAGTCGCAAGCACTACAAACAAAACAGGTCTTTGCTATGTTCAGTCCTAAAATGCATCAAACCTACTAGAATTATACAGAATACAGGAAGCTAGACGTTTTTACCTTCAAAATAAAACAAATGTTGTATTACTTAGTAACAAAAAATCAGAATGTCGACTCATCACTATGGGTTAAAATTGACTTTTCGAAGGGAGCAGATATTCTTCCAGTTTATCTCCGTTCTGTATCTTTCGAAACACACACAAAAAAACATTACACGTGCATTTACTTTATTTAATTGCCATTATTGCGAAGGTTATACCCGGAAGTTTTCGTTTTATACTGCCTGACTTGACGCTACTTGGAATTTGCGGTTCTGCCATTGAATCTTCACAAACGCTGTGTAAACGTTAAATCAAAGACATGAACGCAACCAGATCCAGATACCCTACCGATGTCCAATACTGGGAAGCGGGACGACCCTCGCGTCCAAAAATGCTTATTAAATGTGTGTGCTGTGCGAAGCAGACATGAAATCAGATCAGAGCCATGAGCCTTTCAATCCAGCAATCCAGCAACATGTTGGCTGTCTCACACGGAGCAGTTTTGAGCTTCATTTGGAAACCAAATGGCATGTGTTTTTTGCTCGCTCATTCACATCGACTATTTATATAATAATAATCTGTCACGATGTCTCTGTCCTCATGCACTCACGAGCTGACTACTTCACGGAGCTCTGGAGGGGGGGGGGGGGGGGGACCACTCCGCCCCTGCGTGTACCCTGACGGCTTGACTTACCTCCGGATAGGAGGAGGCTCCGCGGGAGCGCGCATGAGCCACATGCACACATTCACACATGACAGCCATCCGCATGGCCTCTAGATAACTCCTGAATTCCAAACATGTGTGAAAGCAGCTCTAGAGGGCTGACCGTGGGTAGCTATGGGACGTAAGTTGGGGCTTGGCCAGCCCCGGCTGGGTCACCTGAGGTATGATGTTGCGAGACCCGAAACATCCTATGACCCCAGGGTACATCACTGAGGATACGTCCCAGTTGCATCCATGCAATGTTTTTTCTTTATAGCCTACCAGTCACTACTGACCAATGTATTTTTCTATTTCATAAAAAAAAATCAGAAACATGTCATTGTACTGGCTAAGATAACCATCTTATATTCGATGTACAGTATAATGTTATATTAGATTTTCAGTGTGCATGAATGGATAATGGAAATATATCCTACTTGATTTTTTTTACCACTCTCATTCATTATTATTTAAATAGTATTTTATCGATTTTTTTTAAATAAATAAATAATCTGCATTATATATCGGCCATCGGCCGCCCTGCTCTCTAAAGATCGGCATCGGCCATTGAAAAACCCATATCGGTTGACCTCTAATTGCTACAGGGCGCCATAGTTCCGGAGGTGGTTGGTCACTGGGTGGAGGCCTATACCTGGGTTTCTTAGTGCATGCCAAAGTTTGCTGTGCCATCTTAACCTATACCTGGGTTTCTTAGTGCATGCCAAAGTTTGCTGTGCCATCTTAACCTATACCTGGGTTTCTTAGTGCATGCCAAAGTTTGCTGTGCCATCTTAACCTATACCTGGGTTTCTTAGTGCAGAGGTTCTCAAATGTTTTTCAGCCAAGGACCCCAGCCTTACAAGATAGAAAATATACCGGGGACCCCCTTATTCTGTTTTGTGATTTTGGGCTAAGCGTAATTGTTTCCACGGTAACGTGCTCAAATTTTAAATTGATAGGTTTGTTCGATTAGAATGTAATTCATGAACCATTTTAGATTTAACTATGAAGCTTTTGCACACAAAAACAAGTTTTTATTTTTATTTTTGAAAACTTTTCACGGACCCCCTGGCAAAGTGCCACGGACCCCTGGGGGTCCCCGGACCGCCATTTAAGAACCACTGTCTTAGTGAATGCCAAAGTTTGCTGTGCCATCTTAACCTATACCTGGGTTTCTTAGTGAATGCCAAAGTTTGCTGTGCTATCTTAACCTATACCTGGGTTTCTTAGTGAATGCCAAAGTTTGCTGTGCTATCTTAACCTTTCTTGTATTCAGGCATTGTGAGTTTGAACTTGTTTCTACTGGATGCTAGTTGGTGTGTATTCTAACCCGTGTGCTTTCTTGCAGTGTGAGTGCAAACTGTTGTGTGCTGTGGACTCCACTGGCACCCCGTACTGGTAATATGCTCTGTAGTGATATTTTAACACTTTCTATACATTTGTGTGATTGAGATCTATTTTGAAACAATTTTTTGCTGTAATAAAGAAATACATTTATTTTAACCTGACTCTTATCTTGCAGGTCAGTCGATAAAAGTATAAAATATTTGCCCTGAGCCAAAATAAAACATCTTTTTTGAACTGGAAACACGTCTCTGCTCCCTTTTCTTGATCAAACCTGATGTTGGGTATTCTCTGAACTTGGATGTGGTATTCTCTGGGTGAAACTCCCAGAGTGGCGTAGTCTGGTACTGGTACTGTACCCGGTACTGGTACTGTACCTTCTGTCCGGGCCTTAGTGCCCAGGTTACATAGACAAACCTACACCACACACACACACGCACGCACACACACACACACACGCACGCACGCACGCGCGCACACGCACACACACACGCACACACACACACACACACACACACGGCGGCATTCGTACCACTCTGCCCTCAGGTCCCCTGTGACCTTTGGGTCCTGGATTCCCTGGAAGGTCATTCTGTGGAGAGAGAGAGAGATAATGAGAGAGACAGGCCCACACCTGTATATAGACACATGAAGGGTTAGACAGTAAGTACATTCATAGGGTGTGTGTGTACATCTAGCAGTCTTATGACAAGATGGCAGCTTTGTGTCCAGTAGGCGTGTGCCACCGACACTTTGACCATTCTTCCCAACACTGAGCGCAGGCAAGCGTTCAGGTATGTGCTGCTGCTGTCTGTTCTGTTCCTGCAGGGATTGTATTATCTCGTCTGCCAATCAGCACAAATCACACCTAGAGATCTACTAGGAGCCATAGTCTCAAACAACGTAATTAGAGCAGATTAGCGATCTAAATGACTGTTGGCAACAGCAGGTATTGTGCTTTGGGTTGGTCCATTCTTTTGCACTAGAATAGTAGGGGTTGGGTATTGAAAAGAGATAAAGTATCCAGAGGTATGAGAAAGCATCCAAATGAGAAAGTTAGAAAGTTTCCCTAATGTTTCTGATGCTATTTAGAACAACAAAAAGCATGTTCAGAATTTGGGCACTGTTTAGCAGCTGTGCCGGACTGTTACGCTGTTCTGCTGTTGGGATAGGCACATGTGTAGTTCTCATATCCTCTATATAAGCTACAGTGCAATATAAATAAGGTTGTACATTGATTTCCCTGCTGTGTTTGGTCATTAAATAAATGGAGACAGAGAGTCCTCCAAAGAGATATGTCGGTTCACTCTTTGTTTTTGGATATTATGTGAATGTTCATTAAGAGTGAGAGAGAATTGACTGAATTCTGTATGCAGAATATATAAGGAGACAATATTGTTTTGATCATTGTAAAGCCACAGCATATAAAGAGGATATTCATGTGATGTGTGTAGTTCATAGATCTAGCCTCTGCATTTTGCTCTCAAAGTGCACCAGATGGGTTCCCCTCAGGCAGGCGGTACAGGGTTCCCCTAAGGTACAGGGTTCCCCTAAGCAGGTGGTACAGGGTTCCCCTAAGCAGGCGGTACAGGGTTCCCCTCAGGCAGGCGGTACAGGGTTCCCCTAAGCAGGCGGTACAGGGTTCCCCTAAGCAGGCGGTACAGGGTTCCCCTCAGGCAGGCGGTACAGGGTTCCCCTAAGCAGGCGGTACAGGGTTCCGCTCAGGCAGGCATTACAGGGTTCCCCTAAGCAGGCGGTACAGGGTTCCCCTAAGCAGGCACAATCCATTCAAACTCTCCTCCCCCCCCCCCGTCCATTAAAGCCCTTAACAGCATCTAGGCCAGGCCGTGCCCAATAGATAGATCGTGATCTACCGCTAGATCTCGTTAGTAGCTCACTAAGAGAAATCCAAAATGTATTATTTTTTATTTTTAGTGCATAAACTAAACCCCACTCATGTTTAGCTAACTCAGTATCTACAGTATTTAACATTATAACAGCATTAAATAATGAATAATAATAATAATAATAAATAAATAATTATAATAATAAATTATATAATTGTCAGGATCGGGGTGCTCCTTGCTTAAGGTGTTAGACATATGGATCTATTCGCGGGTGGTTGATGGACAGGACACTCTCCAAGAGTATGGGAGTTGTGGAACTTGATTGGTTGCAGGGGTTGCAGGTTGCAGGGGTTGCAGGTTGCAGGGGTTGCGGTTGCAAGGGTTGTAGAGGTTGATGTAATCCTAGCTTAGATTATCAATCACTGGGGAGGACCTGCAGGAACAGGCCCTTATAGACCTGAATATGACATCACCTGTGTTATGACATCACTACCGTTTGTGACATCATCAGAGATCGATGACATCATAGTAGGAATTACGACGTCAAAGTAGGAATGATGACGTCATCCTAACAATAATACTGTTAAAATGTGCTAAATATGTGGGGGGAGACGAGGGGAGCAGCTTGTGACTAGTTTTATTCTTTGAAAGTACATGTAGCTCTCTCATCCTAAAAAAAGTTTGGGCACCCCGGATCTAGGTTGAAATATGGGTACGCTGTAGCTGTCCTTATCGTTGATCACTGCAATATTGCAATATTGCGTGGCCTCACCTGCTCTATTGGCACGCGCAGCGCGCATTTGCTCATTTGCCCATTGCCAAGAAGCATTGTTACAACAGAGAAATAATCTACCAAACACAAATTTCTGAACTTTTTGTTCGATATATATATATATATATACATACACACAAAAATCATCTTATGACATCACTGATGATGTCATAGGCA
>NC_139641.1:17083744-17086244 GCF_964638095.1 Poromitra crassiceps
GTATTTTATTATTAGTAGTAGTAGTAGTAGTATTAGTAGTATTTTGTATTTTTTATTTTTTTACCGCTCCCTAATGATGACGGAGTGGCACTGGGTGTTTGACGTTGCGTGTTTACACTCCTGTCCTCTCACTATGCCTGTGACAGGTTTCAACCATTCATCAAAAGATCGGGCGTATATTTGGAAGAAAACTAGTTTGATGAAAGGAGGCATCTCAATGTTGAATCACACAACGTGTGAAAGATCAAAGTGAGCGACTGCCCTGTGATGACAAGGTGCTTTGTTGAACCGGACTTGTTTTCTCACAGAATATTATGTGGACTTTGCCAACTCTGAATCCAGAACAATAACGAACAGCGACGTGTTCACTTTCCCTGTAACGTTACATCCAGATCAGCCATCTGTTCAGCAGATAAGTTGGTCCCACAGACTCCACATTACGTACCTGAATCCTTAAAGAAAACGTTTTTTTAACTGAAAATATGCCTCAGTAAAGAGATTTAATGTCGCCAACTTTGTGTTGGTGTCGAGTTTCGACTCGGTGACGTGCGCAATGCATTCTGGGTGTTGCAGTATAGACCACACCGGCACATCCGGCCGGGTACTTTGCAAAACGTGAAGGCCGCGCCCCTTTTTAGGGGAAATCACAAGCCACTCGCCGTCGACTTCAATACAAAGTAGCGGTACAAAAAAATCTATAGAAAAAAACCCCAGGGGTTTTCAAAGTCTGAGACTGTGGGCATCCCCCAGACAAAGGTTGGAAAAAGGGGCCCCTCTCGCTCAATTCCTGGATGCCTATGGGATCATGATTATGTTATTTGATGCCATAGACACGCAACAATTGAGCCAAGTTAGCTGTTTGACATACTTCAGAGTTCAGACTACACTAAATAGATGAAAAGACAAGTTAGCTGTTTGACATACTTCAGAGTTCAGACTACACTAAATAGATGAAAAGACAAGTTAGCTGTTTGACATACTTCAGACCACACTAAATAGATGAAAAGACAAGTTAGCTGTTTGACATACTTCAGACTACACTAAATAGATGAAAAGACAAGTTAGCTGTTTGACATACTTCAGACTACACTAAATAGATGAAAAGACAAGTTAGCTGTTTGACATACTTCAGAGTTCAGACTACACTAAATAGATGAAAAGACAAGTTAGCTGTTTGACATACTTCAGAGTTCAGACTACACTAAATAGATGAAAAGACAAGTTAGCTGTTTGACATACTTCAGACTACACTAAATAGATGAAAAGACAAGTTAGCTGTTTGACATACTTCAGACTACACTAAATAGATGAAAAGACAAGTTAGCTGTTTGACATACTTCAGAGTTCAGACTACACTAAATAGATGAAAAGACAAGTTAGCTGTTTGACATACTTCAGACTACACTAAATAGATGAAAAGACAAGTTAGCTGTTTGACATACTTCAGACTACACTAAATAGATGAAAAGACAAGTTAGCTGTTTGACATACTTCAGACTACACTAAATAGATGAAAAGACAAGTTAGCTGTTTGACATACTTCAGACTACACTAAATAGATGAAAAGACAAGTTAGCTGTTTGACATACTTCAGACTACACTAAATAGATGAAAAGACAAGTTAGCTGTTTGACATACTTCAGAGTTCAGACTACACTAAATAGATGAAAAGACAAGTTAGCTGTTTGACATACTTCAGACTACACTAAATAGATGAAAAGACAAGTTAGCTGTTTGACATACTTCAGACTACACTAAATAGATGAAAAGACAAGTTAGCTGTTTGACATACTTCAGACTACACTAAATAGATGAAAAGACAAGTTAGGTGTTTGACATACTTCAGACTACACTAAATAGATGAAAAGACAAGTTAGCTGTTTGACATACTTCAGACTACACTAAATAGATGAAAAGACAAGTTAGCTGTTTGACATACTTCAGACTACACTAAATAGATGAAAAGACAAGTTAGCTGTTTGACATACTTCAGACTACACTAAATAGATGAAAAGACAAGTTAGCTGTTTGACATACTTCAGAGTTCAGACTACACTAAATAGATGAAAAGACAAGTTAGCTGTTTGACATACTTCAGACTACACTAAATAGATGAAAAGACAAGTTAGCTGTTTGACATACTTCAGACTACACTAAATAGATGAAAAGACAAGTTAGCTGTTTGACATACTTCAGACTACACTAAATAGATGAAAAGACAAGTTAGCTGTTTGACATACTTCAGACTACACTAAATAGATGAAAAGACAAGTTAGCTGTTTGACATACTTCAGACTACACTAAATAGATGAAAAGACAAGTTAGCTGTTTGACATACTTCAGACTACACTAAATAGATGAAAAGACAAGTTAGCTGTTTGACATACTTCAGACTACACTAAATAGATGAAAAGACAAGTTAGCTGTTTGACATACTTCAGAATACACTAAATAGATGAACAGAAAAGTCTGTCTGAAAGCAAGTACTTGTTTCTAACTC
>NC_139641.1:17091244-17093744 GCF_964638095.1 Poromitra crassiceps
GGCACCCCGGCCGCTGGTCCTATATACCCCGTTTCCCCTAGGAACACACCCACATACATTAGTTCCTAGCTACAATCCAGACACTTATGTTGCACATCACATTACAGGTAATACTTGGATTACCCGACACGTTACATACTCCTCACCCAACATTAGCTCAATGCCCACATTGACACCCACAACCCACACATATCCCCCTGTACCAAAACACACCACCCCACAACATTTTGTATTCCCCCAATTTGTCTCTTATTATTTCACTACTTCTTAATTTTCGTTCCACCACCACCATTTGCATTTCTTTTCATTTCTTCCCTCTTTTCCCATTCCTTTACATTCAACCCACATTTCAATTCACATTCCCATTCCAATAGCCCTTCTCTTTAACACCACTTATTTTGCATTCACTCCCACCATCATTTAGTTACTTCCCATTAGCACCCTTTTCCCCAACATTTTCCTTAGCACAAGCCCCAACATTTACATCATTCTTTTTTCATTACCTTCATTTAAACCTTTTTCTTATTCACATGATCCCACTTCACTTCAACCACTATTTCCATCCCCCCTTTTAAAGCTTCTGTCCTACCCGAAGCACATTACAGTCGACACAGCTAAGGCAGTAGTCCTCTACGTCTCCCTTCATCTGTACCCAGTAGAAAACTCAACAAAGGCGGCTGAGTGTTTCTTCAGCCCCTCGATGCCCCTGACCCCTGCGGCCCCTGTGCGCCCCCCGTAGAGCCAGTCCCCGCAGGCAGCTGGGCACCACCACGACGCTGCCACTCTTCCCGCGCCCATCCAACCCCAGAATCCCCGACTCCCTCACCCTCAGGTCCGGAAACAACTCCCACAGTTCCTTCGTGGTAATTGAACACATGCACATCTCCTCCAGGCGAGGCCGGCATCCGGCCGCCACCCACCTGCGCACCGGTCCAACGCTAGCGTCCTCCGCCTGTCTGCGTATCCACTCCTCGCTCGTCCTCCCGTCCCGCTCCCCCAGGGGGCGGCGTGTTGAGGACAGCAGGGCGAACACCATCGGCGTCGATCTCCACCTCGGCTTTCTGCAGTGCAGCCGTGGGGGCTGTGTAGCGGCTTGGTTGGGCCGTCTCCTCCGGCCTTGACCCCTCTCGCTCCCCCGGGGACACGAGTGCCGCTCCCCCGACTGTAACAGCTCTGCAGATGATGTCGCTCACTTCCCTCTGGCTGTTCAAAACGATCCCCGCTCTCCTGATGGTCTCGTCACTGATGATGATGTCCCCCTCTACCGGCTGGTATGCAGAGCAGCTAGCCTGGGCCGGCTCAACAGTCACTCTCCTGCCCAGAACAATCGGCTCTGCACTGCTCCGCTGCTCCGCCGCTTGTAGCTCAGGCTGCTCCACTGCTCCGCTACTCCGCTGCTCCTCTGCCTGTTGCTCCGGCTGCTCCCCCGGCTGTCTGTCTCTTCCAGCGCCCACACCCTTAGTGCAGTCTCTGGCTAAATGTTCAGGCGACTGGCAAGCCCAACAAAGCCTCACCTGTCCGCCGCCTGCACGTCTCTCCTCTCTCGCTGTCTTCCAGTCCCCGACAGCTTCTCGACACTCTCTAGCTAGATGTCCGATCGCTCCGCATGCCCAGCAGGCTCCCTGCTGTCCATGTCGTTGTCCCGCATACCCGGTCCGTCTCCCGGGACCGCCTCGGCACCACCTCGCCACGTGGCCCGGTTCTCCACAGCTCCAACACAGTCTATTTTGTGGTTCCTCCGGCCGTTCTCCACACTGCATTACCTCCGCGCTCATCAAATCCACCCGCTGCATAACTTCCCGCAGCGTCTGCATCACCTCTACTGCCCAGGCAGGAGTCTCTTCCACCAGCCGTCTGACTTCTTTCAACACACGGGCTTCCATGCCCGCCAGCACCGAGCTGATCTCTGTCGTCAGCCCCTCTTTTCTCCCGTTCGCCAATGGCCATTCTTCACCGTGCACCATCACACGTGGCGCCCGTAGCAGCTAGCTCACACAGCTAGCTTGCTACCGCTAGGTCGCTCGAGCCTTTGATCTCCAACTTTTCTCCGCCGTTCCTCCTCACTCTCTCCCCTCTCGACCGAATCAGAGGCGCTACCGCTTCACTTCTGACACCAATGTATCGTATCGCTGATACGCCAAGGAACGGAGAGTTGTAGTTGGTACAGGGTCTTTATTCACAGGCTCATTCAGCTCCTAGCAGCTAGCTTCACACCGCTAGCTCTACACACAACAACCGGTCTTAGCTCGCTCCATAGCTAGACTGACCTCCGGCCCACGTCCGCTGGTCCTATATACCCCGTTTCCCCTAGGAACACACCCACACACATTAGTTCCTAGGTGCAATCTAGACACTTCTATTGCACATCACATTACAGGTAATACCTGGATTACCTGGAACGCTACAATAGTATCAGAATCAGAATCAGAATCAATTTATTGCCACAGTATGCAAGTTACATACGAGGAATTTGTCTTAGTGTCTGTATGCAGCGTAGCGG